>NC_044995.1:47238249-47538249 GCF_008728515.1 Papio anubis | reverse complement strand
CAAAGGAATCCCTGCCTCATTCCCCACTGTGGCCTTGGGGATGGTGCGTCGGTGACGGAATTAAGTCACAGCAATGACCCCGTCGGTGGCTGTGTTGCATGAAACTTTCCAGAAAAGTCCCGTGGGTCACAGCCCACGCGGGGTAGGGGAGGCCACATAGGCCACCTGCGTGTGGGGGCTTCGGCTGAGTCTGTGGTGTGCCCAGGTTGTGGTCAAATCTAATGGTGGTCGCCGCCTGACTTCCTCTGGTCCCTCGTGGCCCTGAGCCACACAGCGAGGCTCAAGGCTCGTTTTTGGGGCATCCGTTCTGGGAGGTGGTCATGGGTGCTGGAGAGAACCCGAATCCCAGCCCTGTGTCCCACTGTGCCCACCTCTCTGACGGCGTCCTCCGTTCCCTCCCCACAGTCAAGGAGAAGCTGCGCCTCGATCCCGACAGCGAGATCGCCACCACTGGTGTGCGGGTGTCCCTCATCTGCCCGGTGAGTTGGGGCAGCCTCCTCCTTGGGGCCTCTCCTGCGGCTGTACTTCCTCCCTGGTGGCCCTGGGCCCAGGGCATCTTGGCTGGACCGTGAGCCTGCGGGGGCAAGGCTGGTCTTTGTCCCCCCGTGTTCCTGAGGAATGAGCGTTGGAACAAACCACAGGATGGAGCTGGGGGTGAGGGGTGCCGGGTGGGCGGGCACAGCAGACGGGTGCCATGCTCACGCAGCCCCTCCCCCGCAGCTGGTGAAGATGCGGCTCTCTGTGCCCTGCCGGGCAGAGACCTGCGCCCACCTGCAGTGCTTCGACGCCGTCTTCTACCTGCAGATGAATGAGAAGAAGCCCACCTGGATGTGCCCCGTGTGCGACAAGCCAGCCCCCTACGACCAGCTCATCATCGATGGGTGAGCCTGGGGCCCCGGGAGGGTGGCCGGAGCCGGACGGCCGTGGAGATCTCGGTGGCACCCTGCTTCCTGCAGACCCCGTGCTGCCCCAGCAAGACACAGCAGTGGGGACACGTGGTCCCGGAGCTTTGGAAGCCCCGGGCTGTGAGAAGAGCCCGTTTCTTCCTCGCGGAACTTTTCAGAGCCTTTGCTGTGCAGGCGATAGGCATGTAGCTTAGGCTGCAGAAGGCGGGCTCAGGTCCACCCGCTCCCACATGACCTCAGGCAGGTGTGGCCTTGAGCTCCAGGAGTGTGGTTTTTGCCCCCGAAAACCAAGCCGGACTCTGCTTTCACACGGCGTTCGCCCCAGGATGCGCAGCAATGGGGGTGGCTCCTCACAGAGAGGCAAAGGAGGCGGTGCCCCCTGGAGTGCTCTGGCCACGCCATACCCTTCCCTTCCCGGGTGGCACAGCTGTGGCCAGGCATTCCCCAGGCCACAGGGGACAGAGGACAAGACCTTTCTCCCTGGAGGGGGGCTCTGCCCAGGGCTTGAGTTTCCAGAAACTGAGCCCTGTTGTCTGTGGCACCTGATGCGGCTCCTGCCTGGCGCCGGCCACGCCCACCTCTCGTCCCCAGAGCCTCTGGCAGGGCGTGAGGCCACAGCGGCACGAGCTGGTGCCCTCACAGGCGGGAGCAGGCCCTGCCTGGGGCGGTGAGCTGGGCCCCCAGCCCTCGGGTGCACGGCCTCAGTGGACCGTGCAGGTGAAGGCAGGGCGGGCCTGCCTCTGGGGTCACAGATTTGGTCCCTAAGTAGACCTCCGGTTTGTGCAGTTGTCCCCATCCTGGGAGGCGGACCTGTGAGCTTCCCCATTTTACAGACGGGGAAACAGGCTCAGAGGAGGCAGCCAGCAGCCGGAGCCCCCCTCGGCTCACAGGGGGCCAGACTGGGACTTGAACTTGGCCTGAGTCTGGGTCCCCTCTGTGGAGGGCTGGGTGGCCACCCCCTTGCATCCCAGCTTCGGGTAGAGAGAGGAGACCCTGGGGCCGGGCACGTGGACTGCCTGAATGGCTGCTCTGTTCCCAGCTTGACAGCTGTGCAGCCGGGTGCCCGCCTTCCCCCACAGGCCCGGAGTGGGGCTTGGGCTTGGGGTGGCGGCAGCTCTTACAGCTCTCACAGCTCCAGGGCCACCAGGGCTGGGGCAGGCAGCTGTATCCCACACAGGCCTTGGCCTCAGCAGCCCATGGGACTCAGTGTAGCCAGGGGGGCTTCCCGGAGGAGAGGTCCTTGATTCATACTTTGTTCCATGAGCCCTGTTGTCTCTGTCCCTGGCTCTGAGTGGGTGACCCCAGGGTCCCCAAAAGAGTCCTGTTCCAGACCCTGCCTACAGGGAGCCTTGTTCTTGGCAGGGGGAGCAGATAGAGGAGCAGAGCCAGACATAAACTGCTGTGTCTGTCTTGGAGAGGAGGAAGAGAAGCTGTGGGGTGGGACTTTGGAGGGTGAGAAGGAGTTTTGCAAACAGGGCAGTGAGCAGGCAGAGCTGTGCTACGCCTGCGGTGGCCCCCCGGCACAGGGGGCTCTGAGCATTGCCTCAGAGAGACCTCGGTGGGGCGGGCGGGGGGCTGGCCTGGGTGAGAGGAGTCCCATCAGCCTCAGAAAGTGTCGCCCAGAAGGCTGGGTATGGTGGCTCACGCCTGTAATCCCAGCACTTTGGGAGGCTGAGGCGGGCGGATCACGAGGTCTGGAGATCGAGACCATCATGGCCAACAGGGTGAAACCCTATCTCTACTAAAAATACAAAAAATTAGCCCGGCGTGGTGGTGGGCGCCTGTAGTCCCAGCTCCTCGGGAGGCTGAGGCAGGAGAATGGCATGAACCCGGGAGGCGGAGCTTGCAGTGAGCCGAGATGTCTCCACTGCACTCCAGCCTGGGTGACAGAGCGAGACTCCGTCTCAAAAAAAAAAAAAAAAGAAAATGGCTGGGCGCGGTGGCTCAAGCCTGTAATCCCAGCACTTTGGGAGGCCAAGGCGGGTGGATCACGAGGTCAGGAGATCGAGACTATCCTGGCTAACACGGTGAAACCCCGTCTCTACTAAAAATACAAAAAACTAGCCGGGCGAGGTGGTGGGCGCCTGTAGTCTCAGCTACTTGGGAGGCTGAGGCGGGAGAATGGCGTGAACCCGGGAGGCGGAGCTTGCAGTGAGCCGAGATCCAGCCACTGCACTCCAGCCTGGGCGACAGAGCCAGACTCCGTCTCAAAAAAAAAAAAAAGAAAGAAAATGTCGCCCAGAGCGGGATGAGGGCTCTCCTGTGTGATGAGAACGACGCCACTGCAGGCGCCTGGGAGCAGCTGTAGCCTTGACAGTAACAGGCCAGCCTGGGCCCTGCATGGACCCATGAGGGGCAGGGAGGGCAGGACCCCTACAGCCCCCACATCCCCTGCTCTTGTGGGTAGTTGGGGGCCACTGGTTTTGTGCATCCTTGCCCCACCACCCCTGGCGGTGCCGTGCGCATGACCTGCCGGGGATCAGCACCTGCAGGATCCTGAGGCCAGGGGAGGGAATTCAGGGCCCCTGGACCCCTGTAGTTGGGGCGGTGAAGCTGCTCTTGCAGAGAGAAGTGGGAAGTGCCTGGCGGCATCCAGGAGGAATGGAGGGCTGGGGAGTTGGGGGGGCGGGGCACCCCCAGCCGCATCGTCAGCTGTCCGCCTCACCCCAGGCTCCTGTCGAAGATCCTGAGTGAGTGTGAGGACGCCGACGAGATTGAGTACCTGGTGGACGGTTCGTGGTGCCCAATCCGCGCCGAATGACAAGGAGCGCAGCTGCAGCCCACAGGGCGCCATCCTCGTGCTGGGTGAGTGCCTCGCCACCACAACCGCGCAGTCCCCAGCCAGGGCCGCCTCAGTTTCCCCATTTATCAGTGGTTGCATCCTAAGTACCTGCACCCTGTCGCTGTCACCCGCAGGCCCCTCGGATGCCAATGGGCTCCTGCCTGCCCCCAGCGTCAACGGGAGCGGTGCCCTGGGCAGCACGGGTGGCGGCGGCCCGGTGAGCGGCATGGAGAATGGAAAGCCGGGCGCCGACGTGGTGGACCTCACGCTGGACAGCTCATCGTCCTCAGAGGATGAGGAGGAAGAGGAAGAGGAGGAGGAGGAGGACGACGAAGAGGGCCCCCGGCCCAAGCGCCGCTGCCCCTTCCAGAAGGGCCTGGTGCCGGCCTGCTGACCCCGGCCGCACACTCGACTTTCCTGGTGCTCACCACGCAGAGGGGCGCGGGCCAGCCTCAGGCACAGAGGGAGGAGTGACCTTTCTTGTTCTTTTTCTTGTCGTTCCTTTTGTTTTTCCACCCCTTTGCCTGGCTCCTGGCACCTGTACCTCTGGACTCTCCTATGGGGGATTAAAAAAAAAGTAAAATGACAAAAAAAGATACAAAAAAAGAAAAATGAAACAAAAAAGTCAAACTCTTCAAAACAAGGCCGGCCACCCACACAGCCGCCTCCCCGGCTGGAGTCCGAGCCGGGAAGGGGTAGTGGGCGGGAGGGACCAGGACGCTGCCCCGCGCCCTCCCCTCCGGATGCCCAGCTGCCTGCCACCCTCTTCCCACGACCATTCCAGCCGGTGCGCAGGGCCCCGGGCGGCGGGCGGCGGGGCACAGCCCCTCTCTGGCGACCACTTTGACGTTTGTCTCTTCCTTTGCTTTTTCTCTGCAAACACATCCTCACCCAGAGACCCTCACGCACCGAGCAACGAGCGTTGTAGCCAAGAAGCCATGGAGTGGGTTGGGGCCGGGAGGGGCAGTGGGGCGGGGGGATGGGCGGGCAGGATTGGGGGACGGTGGGCGGCTGGGGAGGGTTTAGCCACAGATGTGTTGTATTTTTTGAAAGTGCAATAATTTGGTATTTTGAAGACCCGGCGTGTGGCCAGGAACCCCCGGGGAAGGCGGGGGCCCAGGGTGCGGCACCGTGTGGCGTGGGGGGGTCTCAGTTTTCTAGCCAGCTACCTCGGTGACTCCAATTCAGGTTAACTTCCCTACGAACAGCACAGATGTCCACAGATGTCCACAGCTGCCGCCGTCGCTGCCGCCACCATACCCCAGTCCTTGGGGCACGGGGGGTGGTCGCTTCCCAAGGGGCAGCAGGGACTCCGGCCACCCCAGCTCTTGTTTGGGTTGATTCCTCTCCTTTTTGCTCTTGGTTTTCCGACGGGTACGAGGCTGGCACCCTGTCCCCCGGGAGCCTTGCTTTTCCAGCAGGACCAGACCAGGGGCCTCCCTCCTGTCCCCAGGGGTTCCCGGCCCTTCGCAGGCCCCACCCATGCCCTTGGCCTCAGGGTCCAACAACTGGGGGCGCTTCCGGGGCTCTGCCTCCAGGATCCCGCAGCTGTGCACCCCCCTCGCCCCCCAGGAGACCGGGGCACAGGCAGGGCACCGACCTTACCTGGTTCTCCAGACCTGCTGCCTGCGGTCTGTTTTGCTTTTATCCTCCCCAGCCCAGAATTTTCCTTTGTATAAACAGAACTCCTAGTCAGGAAGCAATATCATTTCAGGTCTAAAGAAAGGGACGTGCATCTGGCCGAGGGCAGTTCAGTCTCGCTGCAGAGCCCGCAGCCCGCTGCGCAGCTCGGCCCCTCCCGCCCGCACGGGCTGCTGAAGGCCGCTGTTTTCTAATATTTGTATTCTAATTTAATTGTTTTTAAAAAATGCAAATAAAAAAGGTCGAGGTGAAGCCACCCAGGCGTCCGCTTTTGTGTGCCCTGTGTCTCTCAGTGTGTACCCTGTAGTGGGGGGTGGGGTTGTGGGAAGGACAGAAACAGCCCCACCCACATCTCTCTGTCGTGGTTATTGCCGAGTTTCAGAATTCAAAAGGTGCTGCTCGTGGTCAAATGAGGCAGATTTTTATTATTTATTTATTTTTAATAGACATGGGGGTGTCTTGCTATGTTGCCCAGGCTGGTCTTGAACTCTGGGCCTCAAGTGATCCTCCTTCCTCAGCCTCCCGAAGTCCTAGGATTACAGGCATGAGCTACCATGCCCGACCTGAATCAGGCCAGTTTTACTGTGTACTGTACTGCCTGGGCCCGGTGTCCACCAAGCTGGGAGACTGGGTGAAGGGGCTTGGGCCATACACGGAGTTCAGGTCCCAGGATTGTCCATGTCTCTCTGGGTGGCCAAGAAGATACACAAACGTTTTGCTTTTGTTAGAGGAAAAAAAAAAAGGGCCAAGCGCGGTGGCTCATGCCTGTAATCCTAGCACTTTGGGAGGCCAGGGCGGGCGGATCACCTGAGGTCAGGAGATTGAGACCATCCTGGCTAACACAGTGAAACCCCATCTCTAGTAAAAAAAATACAAAAAGTGGCCGGGCGCGGTGGCTCAAGCCTGTAATCCCAGCACTTTGGGAGGCCGAGACGGGCGGATCACGAGGTCAGGAGATCGAGACCACCCTGGCTAACATGGTGAAACCCCGTCTCTACTAAAAAATACAAAAAATTAGCCGGGCGATGTGGCGTACGCCTGTAGTCCCAGCTACTCGGGAGGCTGAGGCAGGAGAATGTCGTGAACCCGGGAGGCGGAGCTTTCAGTGAGCTGTGATCCGACCACTGCACTCCAGCCTGGGCGACAGAGCGAGACTCCGTAAAGTACAAAAAGCTGGGCGTGGTGGTGGGCCCCTGTAGTTTCACCTACTGGGGAGACTGAGGCAAGAGAGTTGCTTGAACCCAGGAGGTGGAGCTTGCCATGAGAGAAGATCACACCACTGCACTCTAGCCTGGGTGACAGAGCGAGACTCCATCTCAAAAAATAAAAAAAAAGATACACAGACAACCATGGAGCACATGAGATGTTACAGGTGTGAGATACCTGTCACCCCCACCAGGACAGCAGCAAGGGTCAGGGAAGCTGCAGTCCACACAGCTGGGGAGGACAACGCGGTGCAGCCCCTTGGAAACAGCTGGACAGTTGTTCAAAAGGCTAAACGTGGAGTTAGCGTGGGACCTGCAACGCCAGCCCCGGACATGGCCCCGAGGTAAGTGAACACATCCGTCCACATTGAAACGTGTTCATGGATATGCACAGCAGCCAAATGTGGCCACGACCCTTGTCCAACCAGGGAGTGAATCAGCGCAGCGTGGCCATCCACACCGCGGTATGACAGCCATGGAAAGGAGCGAGGCTCTGACACAGGCCCCAGCACAGACGAACCCTGAGGATGCCAGGTAAGCTTAGTGAGAGACACCAAAGGCCACGTGGCATGTGGTCCCGTTTCTATGAAATGTCCAGGACAGGCCAATCCACAGAGACAGGAAGGGGACTCACGGGTGCTAGAAGGTAGAGAAGGGGATGGAGAGTGATCACAAATGGATATGGGGCATCCTTTGGGCTGGATAGAATGTTCTGGAATTAGTGGTGATGGGTGCATAATTTTGAAGGAAATTTTTTTTTTTTTTTTTTTTGAGACAGAGTCTCTGACTCTCTGTCTCCCAGGCTGAGTGTAGCTAGCGGGACCGCTCACTGCAAGCTCATTCCGGTTCAGCCATTCTCCTGCCTCAGCCTCGAGTAGCCATTTACAGGGCACCCGTCATCATGCCCGGCTAATTTTTCGTATTTTAGTAGAGACAGGAGCCACAACAATAGCTGGTGGGATGGTCTCAATCTCCTGACCTCGTGATCCACCACCGCCTCCCAAAGCAGTTAGATTACAGGCGGAGCCACTGCACTCCAGCCTAAGTTTTGTACTTTTTTTTTTTTTGAGACGGAGTCTCCTGTTTCCAGGCTGGAGTGCAGTGGCCGGATCTCAGCTCTCACTGCAAGCTCCGCCTCCCGGCTTTTCATTTACTTCCTGCCTCAGCCTCCGGCAGCTGAGACTACAGGTGCTCACCACCGGCCTCCGGCTAGTTTTTGTATTTTTTTTTTTTTTTTTGTAGAGACAGGGGTTTCACTGCAGCAATAGGATGGTCTCTGACCTCTGGATCTCGCGGATCCCACTTCGTCTCCCGGCCTCCCAAAGTGCCGGGATTACAGGCTTGAGCCACTGCGCCCCAGCCATTTTTGACTTTTAGAGACAGGGTTTCACTGTGTTAGCCAGGATGGCCTCAAATCTCCCCTGGTCTCTGATCTGCCTGTCTCTGGCCTCCCAAAGTGTTGGGATTTCAGGCCACTGAGCCCAGCCTTTTTTGACACGGAGTCTTGCTCTGTCGCCCAGGCTGGAGTGCAATGGCACCATCTCGGCTCACTGCAACCTTCACCTCCCAGGTTGAAGTGATTCTCCTGCCACAGCTTCCTGAGACTACAGGCATGTGCCACCATGCCTGGCTAATTTTTGTATTTTTACTAGAGATGGTGTTTCACCATGTTGGCCAGGATAGTCTCAATCTCCTGACCTTGTGATCCATCTGCCTTGGCCTCCCAAAATGCTGGGATTACAGGTATGAGCCGCCACACCCGGCTTTGAAGGGAATTTATGTGGTGTGTGAATTACACTTATTTTTATTTTTGAGAAAGGGTCTCACTCTGTCGCCCAGGCTGGAGTGCAGCAGTGCAGTCATAGCTCACTGCAGCCTCGACCTCCTGGGCTCAAGCGATACTTCCGCCTCAGCCTCCAGAGTAGCTGGGACCACAGGTGTGCACCACCACACCCAGCTAATTTTTGTATTTTTTACATAGACGTGGTTTCACCTTGTTTTTCTGGCTGGTTTCGAACTCCTGGGCTCCAGCGATCCTCCCTCCTCAGCCTCCCAAAGTGCTGGGATTACAGGCATGAGCCACCGCGCCTGGTCATCCCTGAAGCACAGAGGTTAAGGAAGCACTGGCTTATGGTCCTGAGGCTGCGGCTCCTTCAGCTTCCCGACGCTGTGGGACCTCTGAGCAGAGGCCTCAGTGTGCCCTGAGGGTCCAGGGCACAGGGGGCTCAGGACATGGCTGTAGAACCACTGACCCCCCACCCTGCCCCAGCCCGTGTTGGGGACTTGGGCACAAATCCTGGCTGCAGCAGGTTCACGGGTGGCCTCGCACAGGTATGGGGCTTTGCCATGGGGTCCACACAAGGACCCGGAGGCCCTCAGGCTTCATGCTGTGGCCTCTGTGGTGTTTCCTGGCAAGGGCTGGGCCAGGCTTTGTCGACTTCCTGTGGCTAGTAGGAAGAGCTCAATCCACAGAGGAGGAGCTGGGGGTCTGAGTGGACCCAGTGCCCGGCTCAGTGCGGCCACCGGTGCCTGACTGTACCATCTGCTTCCATGAGTGCCTCATCCATCCCTTGGGGCTGGCCCCATCCCCACCCTTACTGGCCTGGACAGATCCTTGGACATGGGCCGATTCTGGTTGGAGGACAGGAGGTAGGAGGAGGCTCTCCCTCAAAGACCCTACCCAGAGGTAAGGGCTGCAGCTAGCTGAGGCTTCCAGCTCCAGATCCTGGCTCCTGGCCCTGGGGCCTGGCATGGGGCAGCACCCTGGGGTCTTCTAGCAGAGTCGGGTGGCCCCCAGGTGAGGCTACCCCGCCTGGGGCCTCGGGGAAGTCTGGAGTCAGCGGTGCCCAGGGCCCAGCCCTGGATTCTGCTGACAACCCGCCCGGCCGGTTCTCCCTGCTGCCCCTCTGGCCTTATCCTGTGCCAGCTGCCTGCCCGCGCCAGGGGCTGTGGGTCACCTTCCTCGCAAGAGGGGCCTCTGGGCCTGGGCACTCCTCGGACACTCACCCCCCACTCCGGTGCTCTGGGTCACTGTCCACACCCGGCCTCCCCGCCATGCAACAGATGGACCCCAGAGAGATGGGCCTGGCTTCTGAGGCCGGACAGGAAGAGCAGGAAGGGTCGGGGACCTGGGGCTTCTCTCCTTGAGACCCAGGATCCAGTCACCCTGGGCCCGAAGGTGTGGTGTGGACGAGGCGCTCAACCCACCCAGTCTCTTCAGGGCCAAAAGGGGAAAAGGGGACCCCCCCAAACCCCCCCTGCCCGCTCCCCAGCCTCCCCCGAACAAAACACAGAGAACATCAAATGAGGCGACTGAGGCGGCAGCGGTCGTAACAGGCTGCGTTTAGTGGTTTTTTTTTTTATGTACAAGAAAAATGAATTTTTTTGTTTTTTCATCTTTTGTGTTTTTGTGTTTTTTTATTACTTTTAAAGCTTCTCCCTCCCCACTCCCAAAAAGTGCATTTTTATCAGTTTTTTTTTGTTGTTGTTTTGTTTTAAATCTCCCACACTTTATAAAGACTCTCAAATACAGTCTCTGGAATGTCTATCTGTGCTTTGTACCCTGAGGGCGCCGCCCCGCCCCCCATTCAACCAGGCCTGGCCCCTCCAAAGTCCAAGGCACCTCGATTCTGGGCCTGGGGTGGGGTGGGGGGCGGGACCTGGGCATCAGACCCTCGTCCACAGCCTCCAGGCAGCCCTGGCGAGGAATGGGGGTCTCCCCAGCCCCCTCCACCTCCTGGCCCCAGTCCCCCCACCCCCCCATTGTAAATCTATGTATTTAATGCGAGCTAGTCTTAACTCTGAGGTTGTAGCTCCTGGGGCACCCCCCAGCCTCCAGGCCCCTGACCCGTCCTGCGCCAGCCACCCACCCCCCCACCTCCGGGAAGGCTACTTCAACTTAAATAACTTTTTAAAATAAAACTGCAAATATAAATATCTTTCTTTCTCAAAAAATAGGATTTTTGCTTTTTTTTGTTGATTTTTAATATTTTTTTTCTTCTGTTTTTCCTTTCATTCTCTCTGTCTCGCCTCCAACCATTCAGGCTGCCTGGACTGTCCCCGTCCAGGGAGGGGGCACCCCGAGGCCCCTGCCTCAGTGTCACCGCCTGTGAGATGACCGCTCCTGCCACGGCCCCGGGGACTGAATTGTGCAAAGAACCCCGTCCCCCACCTTCCCCGCAGCCGCCCACTTCCAGGGGAAGACCTTGGAAGAGGCTGGGGGACCCCCCCTTGGAAGGAAGCAAAAAGACAGTGACAGGACTCCACGGCCACAATGGTGGGGGGTCTCCTGAGCGGACCACCCCGTGGGGGCGGACTTTGGTATCGCCCGCTCGAGTCTGGCTGGCCGCAGGCCCACACCCGTGCCAGGCTGGGCCTGCTCTGGCATTTTACATTCACTGGTTTATAATTTTTTTTTTTCCTTTTTAAAAACTTTTTTGCCTTTTTTTTTTGTTTTTTGTTTTTTGTTTGTTTCCTTAATCTCAAAAGGCAGGGGGGCGTCGTGGGGCAGAGGCAGGTAGCAGCAACAGCTAGTAGCAAAGATGCTTCTCTCTCTCTCCTGGGCCCGGCAGGCTGGGGGCCGCTGCAGACGGGGGCTCCGGCCCGGCCACCTCCCCGGCCCCCCGGGCGCCCCCACCTGAAGCCCCGCCCCCAGCCTGGACCTCACTCCCGCTCTCTTGCACACACGCACACACACGTCCACGCAACTTCACCATGAGAATGGAAATAACAATTTCGCATTGTTTTTCTTTTTTTTCTTTTTTTTTTTTTTTGTACCAGGCAGTTAAAAAAAAAAAAACACCCCAAAAAAAGAAAACACAAAAAAACCCCAAACAACCAAACAAAAAAGCTTTTAGCTGTGTCCTTTCTTATGGAGTCAACACGACCCTCCTCAAATATTTCATTATTTTTTGTTTGTTTGTTTCCTGAAACGCGAGAATTCAGCAGGTATCTTTGGCAACACTTTATCACGACCTTAATTTAAAGAATAAAAATAAAATCGATTCACGTCTATATACAGTATGTGATTGCGCGGAGTCTGGGGAGGGCGGGGCGGGGCTGGGCTGGGGGGTCCCGGCTCTGGGCCCATGCAGAGGCTGTGGCCCCCAGGACGGGCGGGCAGTTAAGGCAAAGTGGGCGGGCAGGACAGGCGAAGCTGAGTGCGGAGCTAGGAACGAGGGTTTAGTGCAATCCCCGAGGTCTGTGTAAGTGTCGCGGTGGGCCGCAGCCCTTGTTCCTACGGAAGTCCCAGACCCCCCAAGTCCGGTCGCCCCCACTGGCCAGGACGACAGCTGTGATTTTAGAGTTGGTTTTATTGCGAGGGGGTGCATGGATAGGGGAACGTGGAAAGAGGGATCCCCGCTCAGGGGCCTCTCTGGGAGCTGGGGAGGGGTGTCCCTGGCCTGGGTGTTCAAGCTCCCTGCTCAGCCACGACAGATGGTTTTCTCTCCAGAACAGCTCGCCCTGTGACACTGGGGTGTGAACGCAGCCGGGGTGCTGTCACCCAGCCCCAGGGGAGAGGGGGGATCCTGAGACATTTGGAGGGGGCTGACAGGCTTAAGGGGGGGGTGGGAAGGGAACCAAAACCATCCTGTAGAAACAACATGAAAATTGCCTTCTTAAAAAGCTTCCCTTTAAAAATGAAAGAAAAAGAGACGAGAAGATGTGTGTGTCACAGAGAAGGGGTATGGGGAGGTAGGGGGCAGGGAGACACCCCCCTTGGTCGGGCATTGACAAGAAGTCTCAGTGCAGTAGAGCGTCTATTTTCAGGGTCCCATGCTAGGCATTGCATATGCAAAAGGGGTGAGGGCATCCTGGCATCTGGCGACATCGTCTCCCCAACCCCGGCCCCTGTCCGTGGCCTGTGGCTCGGTCAACACCGGGCCTTGTAGGAGCCAGAGGTTGGGGGGAGGCAGGTCCCAGCCCCCTGGATTACAGTCAGTGCCTTTGAGTAAAAAGAGGGGTGCCTGGGGTGGGGAGGGGGGCGGTGGTTCTAAGGCCCTGGAGGTGGGGGGCCCCTGTCACCCACCTCTACAGGGCAGGCGCATCCAAGGTCCAGCTCCTTGGTGGCCATGTGGGAGGATAGGCGTGTTGGAGGATTGGGGGGTGCCGGTTGGGGATCGGGGTGCTCCGGCTGGAAGGCCCATCCCTGAGCTAGGGAGGAGGAAGGAGAGACCCCGTGGACAGACGGCCCTTTGTAGGTCTAGCGGGCACTAACACCTCTTCACGTCAGAACCAAAAAAGGGGACAGAAAGGGGGAGCGGGGGAAACAGCACGAACACCCCACAGTCCTGCCTTCAAGGCTGACGTCCGGGGGTGAAGCACAAACACCTCGGGGCGTCTCCCAGGTCCCCTGCGATGGCTTCCTCCTGAACCCCCCTTCTCGCTTTTTGGGGAACAGAAGTGGATTCTACGTTTGTGGTGGGTTTTTTTTTTTTATTATTTTGTACAAAAATAAATCGACTTTTAGGAATTTCTTCTGCTCTCGCTCTCTCTCTCGCTCTCTCTCTCTCGCTCGCTTTTTTTTTTTTTTGTCTTTTCAACTTTTCATAGAAGTTGGTTGTAACTTGTAAACATGTTTTTAAATTAAGAATTAAGATAAAGTGTAGTACCCGTTCCGTTACAAAGTGCCAAGACTTCTAATGTGGTTGGTTGCCTTTTTTTTTCCTTCCTTTCGTTTTGTAAAATCTTTTTTTTTTTTTTTTTCTAGTTTGTTTTATTGCTTTTGTGACATTGGAATTTGTGGATTTTCTCTCTCTCCCCCTGTCCCTGCCATCACCAGACCCTGGGGTTCCTCTGATCATAACTCTGTTTATCCCACACTGTTGCCTGCTCCTCTGAGGAAAAGTATATTATTTATATATATATATCTCTCTCTATATATAAATTTTGTTTTTAAGGAGGAAAGAGAAAAAAAAATCTAAAAAGTGCTTTAAAAATTTGGGAGACGGGGCTCGGGGGAGAGGACAAAGACAGAAGTTTTGAATCTCCAAACGTGGGGGTCTAGGTGGACCGGGCTGGGGTGGGGGGCGCCCTGAGGGGTGGTCCCTGGGGGTCCCGCCGGTTGTAAGTGCCGTGAAGGAAGGCGGCGGGAGCCCCCCCAGGAGCCATCCTGGTGCCCCACCGGGAACCCCAGTCCGATCTCCTTTCTCCAGGCCTAGAAATAAATAGGTTTGTGTCTCAGTGGCCAGGAGATGTGGGGCGGGCAGGGGGCGGCAGGCAGGGTTGGAGGCAGGGAGGCCATTGGGGAGATGGAGAGGGAGACCCCTCCCTTAGTAAGTGCCCTGAGGAAGGAGGGTGCGGATCGGGGACGGGGGCCCATTTTAACGTCCGCTCAGAGCAGACAGAAATCATTTAAGGTCTTGTCTGAAAGACTCATAGAAACCAGCGAGGGGAGGAAATTAAAAGCCCACCCCAGTAACCCCCCCAGCCCCCCCACGTCTACCCTCACCCCAGCCCAGGGCCTCGGATCGGGCCCCAGGCCCCATGCCGGGTGCCCAGGGGGCTGTGCGGGGTCTCGGATTCCTTGTGTCCTACAAAAAACCCCAAACCAAGCCCCGAAACCCAGCGATGGGGTGGTGGGGGGGAAGGGGAGCCAGGGAGGGCCGGGGCCCCTGTGGAGGGAGAAAAACGTCAGAAAGGAGGGAAATCTGAGAAAGCGCTACCCTAGATTCTGTGACGCGTCATATATATATATCTGTATATATATATATAGATATAGATATCTGTATATAGATAGATTTTCTTTTTTTGTGTTTTTGGGGGGGTGGTGGGTGATTTTTTTTCTCTCTCTCTGTCTCTCTCTCTCTCTCTCTCGGGTTTCTGTTTTCTCTTTTTGGTTTTTAGGCGAGTCCGGCTGTGAAGTTACCGTCGGTGGCGGCCCCGGGGCCACCTCCGCTGTCACCTCCTCCACCGGCGCCCGCTACATTCAACCGGCCCAAGCCGTCGGGGCTGGCCACGTCCTCGTCCTCGTCCTCGTCCTTAAAGTGCTTCTCCTGGCCGTTGCGCCGGGCGTCGGGGGAGCTGGGCTGGGCGGGGGCGCCGGGGGTCGCGGTGGCCCCCGGGCTGGGGTCGGGCCCCCCGCCCCGGACGCGGGGCTTGCGGCCGCGGCGCGAGGGGACGCCGTTGCAGCCGTCTTTCTTGAGGTGTCTGTGCAGGTGGTCGGAGCGGACGAAGGTCTTGCAGCAGCTGTCGCACTGGTAGGGGCGCAGGCCCGTGTGCACGCGCATGTGGTTCTTCAGGTCGTAGTTGTGGGCAAAGGCGGCGCCGCACTGCTGGCACAGGTACGGCTTCTCGCCCGTGTGCTTCCGCATGTGCACCTTCAGCTTGTCCTGCCTGTGGACGGGGCACGGGGCGGGCACGGTCAGCGGGGCCGGGGACCCCCGATCCCCGCCCAGGGACCCACACGGACGCGCGGCAGGCCCCGGACCGCCCTGGCAGAACACGGACCGTGCACCGGAGGTTTCGGCGCCCCGATGGGGACGGTCCCTCGAAAAACGGAACGAATGGGGGCGACTTCGCATTCTGAACATCTGAAGAGGGGCTCCGACCCCGCGTGCTGTGCGGCCTTGGGAAAATGCTAAGCCTCTCTGAACCCCGTTTCCTTTCCTTTTTTAACTTTTTAAGAGACAGGGTCTAGGCCAGGCATGGTGGCTCACGCCTGTAATCCCAGCACTTTGGGAGGCTGAGGAAGACGGATCACTTGAGGCCAGGAGTTTGAGACCAGCCTGATCAACATGATGAAACCCCGTCTCCACTAAAAAAAAAAAAAAAAAAAAGGTCGGGCTACTGGGTGCCCAAGCCTGTAATCCCAGCACTTTGGGAGGCCGGTGACCGGGCGGATCGGCGAGGTCAGGTGATCGGTGACCATCCCGGCTAACATCGCAGAAACCCCGTCTCTACTAAAATTGCAAGAAATTACCCATGAGGTGGCGTGGCCGGTGTGTCCCAGCTACTCTGAGGCTGAGGCAGGAGAATGCATGGAACTCCAGGTGGGGCAGAGCTTGCAGTGAGCTTAGAGATCGCTTACTGCACTCCAGCTCTTGGGCAGGCAGAACAAGACTCCGTCTCAAAAAAAAATTAGCTGGCATGGTGCCAGGCACCTGTAATCCCAGCTATTAGGAAGGCTGAGGCAGGAGGATCACTTGAACCTGGGAGGTGGAGGTTGCAGCAGTAAGAGCAAAACTCCGTCTCAAAAAAAAATTTGCCAGGCGTGGTGGCGCAGGCCTATAATCCCAGCTACTTGGGAGGTAGAGGTTGCAGTGAGCCAAGATCATGCCACTGCCTTCCAGCCTCGGTGACAGAACGAGACTGTCTCCAAAAAAAAAAAAAAAGAGAGAGACAGGGTCTGGCTTTGTCCCCCAGGCTGGAGGGCAGTGGCGTGATCACGGTTCCCTGAAGCCTCGAACTCCTGGGCTCAAGCCATCATATATATATGTAAGTTTGAGAGATGCGGGTCGAGCTATGTTGCCCAGGCTAATCTCAAACTCCTGGGCTCAAGCAATCCTCTCGCCTCGGCCTCCCAAAGCTCTGGGATTACAGGTGTGAGCCACCGTGCCCGTCCTGAACCCCCTTCCCTACCGCAAAAGGAGACAGTGGGCTTCTGCCACTCCATCCTGCCCCTACCCCTGAGGTAGGACGAGGCCAGCCGGTGCCTGGTGCCTTCATTCATGCCACAGACCTTTGCCGAGTGCCTGCTGAGGGCCAGGCCCTGTTCCAGGTGCTGAAAATACCGCAGGGAACAAGACAGGCGAATATCCCTGCCCTCTTGAGGCTGGCGGTGGCCGAGGTGTTTGGTGACAGATAGGGTGACCAACTGTTCTGGTTTTAGCACTGAAAGTCCTGCATCCTGGGAAACCCCTCTGTCTGGGACAAAGTGGGGCAGTTGGTCACCCTAGTAACCGAGTCCCCACCCCATGGCACCCAGGACCGCCCACTCTCCCCTCACTTCAGTGTCACTCCCCTATCTGGGCTCCACCCTGACATGCAAAGCGTAAGCTACCCGGGAGCCTTTGCAGGTGCTGTTCCCACTGTCCGGGGCACTTTCTTTTATCCTCCTGGATCTTCACAGTCAAATCTGGGCTCAAATTTGGCCTCCTTCCCCAGCCCTGTCTCTATCCTCCTGCCATCATCATCTGACTCTTGTTTTTTTTTTTTTTTTTTTTTTTTTGAGATTGAGTCTCGCTCTATCTTCCAGGCTGGAGCGCAGTGGCGTGATCTCGGCTTACTGCAACCTCCGTCTCTCGGGTTCAAGCAATTCTCTTGCCTAGCCGGGATTACAGGCTCCTGCCACCACACCTGGCTCATTTTTGTATTTTTAGTAGAGATGGGGTTTCACCATGTTGGCCGGGCTGGTCTCGAACTTCTGACCTCAGGTGATCCACCTGCCTTGGCCTCCCAAAATGCTGGGATCACAGGCGTGCACCACCACACCTGGCTGATTTCTGTATTTTTAATAGAGACAGGATTTTCACCATGTTGGCTGGGTTGGTCTTGAACTCCTGACCTCAAGTGATCCGCTTGCCATGGCTTCTCAAAGTGCTGGGATTACAGGCGTGAGCCCCCACGCCTGGCTAGTCTCTCTTGCTTCTATTGATTTCCTTATTTCTCCTCTGTCTTCCTGATTGGACCATGAGCCCTGAGATAGCAGGGGTTGGGTGTGACTCGAGGGCCCCTCCCTACCCATCTCGCCCCACGGGGGCAGTGTGGACCCAACTCAGCCTGGCACCTTTAGCCTACAAAGGCAGTCACCATATCAGCCCTGGGGTGCCTGTGGCCTAGGTGGCTCCTGAACCCTTGGAATGTGGCCACTCTGAACTGATGTGTGCTGGAAGTGCAAAAGGCACCCCAGCTTTTGAAGACTTGATATGCAAAAGGTGATGTAAAATTGCTCACTGAGGATCCTGCAAATTGACTACACATGGAAATGCATCTACTGGGTTAGGTAAAATGTTTCAAGTCACTTTCACCAACTCCCTTTGACTTTTTTTTGAACGGGGTTGTCAGAAAATGTTAAAATATGTAGGTGGCTTGCTTGCTGGGCGTGGTGTCTCAGGCCTGTAACCCCAGCACTTTGGGAGGCTGAGGCAGGCAGATCATCTGAGGTCAGGAGTTTGAGACCAGCCTGGCCAACATGGTGAAACCCCCGTCTCTACTAAAAACACACAAAAAAATTAGCCGGGCATGGTGGTGGTGGGCGCCTGTAATCCCAGCTACTTGGGAGGATGAGGCAGGAGAATCGCTTGAACCTGGGAGGTGGAGGTTGCAGTGAGCTGAGATCGCGCCACTGCACTCCAGCCTGTGCGACAGAGCAAGACTCACCTCAAAAAAAAAAAAAAAAGTAGGTGTCTTGCCTATTCCCATTGCATGATGCCAATCCATAATAATAAAGTGTACTCCTTTCTGGGATCCAGAGGGCAGGAGGGAGCCCTGGGTCTTAAGAGCCCTGGCTAGAATCTGACCTATTCCTTGCTGCTGCCTATTGCACTCCACATCTGAGCTACTTTGGATTTCTTCCTTGTCACACTCAACAGACTGAGGACTTCTTTAGTGTGGGGACTGGCAAACTCCTATTCATCCCTCAAAGCCCTACCTTGAATGCCCCTCTATCTTTCCTAATTCCCAAAGACCTGGCTCCCCTCTGGGTTCCTCCAGCCCTAAGTCCTTCCCTCTGGGACCAGCTACAGAGCTGGTGTCCCCAACTTTAACCCCTCCTTGGCTCTGTTGCCCTGAGGGTCAAGGCCTGGCCCTTTGCAACCAGATCCCTACCTTATCTCTAGCCTTGCTGCCCCACCGAAGCCAACAGCACATGGTAACTTGCTAACAGAACCCTGGCCTAACCAGGTCTGTTACCAACCTCCAGGCCTCTGGTTTACTGATCACCTTCTGCAGAGCCCAAGGAGAGGTCTCCAGGCTGCCCTGCCTAGATCTGGCCCAGGGCCGGGGTCACAGAGGGGACGGCAGCCATAGGTTTTTCTAGAACTGTGCAGAGACTCCCCAGATGAGCCTGGGAGGCCCAGAGAGAGGAAGGGACTTGCCTGGGGCTGCACAGCAGGCTAGAGGGCCACACAGAGGTGGGGTGGGGGCGGAGGTATCCCTAGTTTCATCACCCCGAGCCCCAGCCTGGGTAATTATAGCCCCAGCCACCACAGGCCCCACTTACTCAACACCCTGCTGTGACTCAGAGGGGCCTCGGGCTCCCAGGCTTTTGGAGGGTGGGGGTGCTGGTGCCTTGGGGAGGGGGGATCCGGGCACGGGGTGGGGGAAAAGAGGAAGCAGGTGGGTCTAAATTGGGGTGGGAGGAAGAGGCCTCAACAATTGTCCCTCTCTAAGCCTCAGTTTCCCTGACTGAGGGGATCAGCCCTAGGTCGGGTGGGATAGCCAGCAGTGCCCAAGTCAGAATGAAACCAGGTCTGTGGCCTGTGGCCTGTGGCCAGGGAGGCAGGACGGGGGCCACCACCTTCGCTCAGCCCGGTCCTCTCTGCAGACCCCGGTTCTCTGCACCCCACCAAGCTGCTCTTCCTGAGCTCAGAGACGAACCCACAGTGAACCCTGCCTGGAGGAAGAGGCGCCCCCCAAGACCTCCAGTACCCCAACCTCACCAAGGAGGGGTAAGCCACCAGCTACACTGCCTGCCTCCCAAAGTGCCCTTTGCCCCCTGCCTGGCACTCCTGGGCGCCGGAGTCCAGGCCGCACCCTCCTCTCCTGGCCTGCTGGGGAGGGGGCCGGGGTGCTGGGGAGGGGTCAGTCCCAGTTCCTGTCCCCACGGGGTGCGGCTGGGAAGCTGGGACAATGGCCTCTTTCTTCAGCCTCGGTGGGCGTGGCTGGGGGAACCCCAGGGCGGGTGGGGGGCAGGGGGTGGTGCTGAGTCACCCGGCCTGGCCAGGTCCCTGCCTGTCAGCCCCCTGCCCCCACCGCTACAGCCATGGGGATCTACGAGGCCTAGCCAGCCACCTCTGGACTCCTGAGACCAAATCGCAAACTGCCCCGACCTGGCCTTGAACTCCTGCTGTTTAGGGACCAAGCCCCACGGCTCCCACAGGGGCACGGTGATCTTTCAAGCTGAGCTGGCCTCAGGGCCTCTGCACTGACTGTTCCCTCTGCCTGGAACGCCCTTTCCTACAGCTCCTTCGGGTTCCAGCAAGGCCTGTCCCCGGCGCCTAGAACAGGCCTGGCACCAGCAGATGCTTCATAAATGTTGGCTGATCGAAGCAAATTACCCAGGCTCACGGGAAACTCAGAAACCGCTCAACAGCCTGGGCTCTCCCTCCCTAAGCCTGAGGTTCTGCCACCCTCTCCCAAAGCAGAAACAGAAAAAAATCCAAAAGTGCAGAAGAGAAGAATGAGCCCTCCAGGGAGGAAGAGCGACTGCACCTTCCCGCGACCTCCCGCAGCTCAACCCTGTCCGGCACGCTTTGCATATGACCTGGCTGTCATCTTATGTCTGGCCTGCGCTGTCACCCACCGGGATGTCCGCACACAAGGGCAGGGCCTGGTCTAGGTTGTTCTTAACAGGCACGTGGGTTAGGGAAGCGGTGGCTTTGGGCCCAAGAGGTGGGGTGTGTCTGTGTGCATGTATGTCTGTGGGTGCATGTTTGCAATGTCTGCACATATGTGTGTGCATGTCTGTGCATGTACATGTCTGTGTGCATGTGCCTGCGTGCATGTTTCTATGTGCATCTCCATCTGTGTGTGTGTCTGTGTGCACGTGTGTGCATGTGCGTCTGTGTGTATGTGCATGTGTATGTGGTGTGCATGTGTCTGCCTGTGTCTGTGTAGCATGTGTGTGCACATGTGCATCTGTGCATGTGCACGTGTAGTGCGTGTGCGTCTGTATGCATGTGCAAGTGGCATGCATGTGCGTGTACATGTCTGTGCATGTGCGTGTGGGCGTCTGGGTGTGTGGATGTGTACCTGGCATGCATGTGTGCGTCTGTGTGTGTGTCTGCGTGTGTACGTGTCTGTGTGTACGTGGCGTGCATGTGTCTGTGTACGTGTCTGTGTGCATGTGCATATATGCATCTGCACGTCTGCACGTCTGCATGTCTTGTATGTGCGTCTGTGTACGTGGCACGCATGTGTGTATGTGTCTGTGTGCATGTGCGTGTGTCCGTGCGTCTGCGTGCATGTGTGCGTGCGGTGCAGGGAGAGAGGCGCGGAAGGGCCTGCGAGTGGCCGATGCCGGGGCAGGGAGCAGGGCGGCGCCTCCCCCGCGGCGGGCAGCTCACCTGGTGAAGCGGACCTTGCAGATGTTGCACTCGTAGGGCTTCTCGCCCGTGTGGGTGCGGATGTGCCGCGGCAGCTTGCCGGCGCCCTGGATGACCTTCTCGCAGATGGGGCACTTCTGGAAGGCCTTGGCTCGGATCTTCTTCTCCACCTTCTGCGACCAGGCCGGGTAGACGTCGCCGTCGTGGGCGCCGCTGAAGTACTTCAGGTAGTAGTCCATGACGCCCTTGTCGTCGGCCCGCGACTCGTCGTCGCTGTCCCCCGCCGCGGCCCCCGCCCGGCCCACCGAGGACATCATCTGCTGCAGCAGCGTGCTGGCCGCCAGCCCGTCCACGTCGGGCCCGTCCCCGTCCTCGCCCTCGGCCGCTCCCGACAGGAAGCCCGGAGAGTCGCCCGGCTCGGGGGCCGCCTCCGACAGCGACGTGGCCTCCTCCTCTCCGCCCCGGCCGTAGTGGCCGTTCTGCGTGGCGGCCGGCGGGGCCACCGGCGGCGGAAACAGACCCCCGGTGGGGGCGTCCTCATCCCGCTCCGGCCACAGACCCGGGTTGCTGTCGCCCTCGTCCCCGTCCCCCGTCGGGGGTCGCTCGGCCGGGGGGCCCGGCCCATAGAAGTCTAAGCCGTTGCAGTCGCCCGCGGCCACGGCGGCCACGGCAGCGGCCACGGCCTCCTTGGTGGCATCCAGGTCATCATCGGACGCCCCGAAGGCGGACCACGGGAAGCTGGCGGCGGCGGCGGCGGCCGCGGGGGGCAGGCTGTTCATGGGGTTGCTCTGGAAGAACTCGAGGTACTCCTTGGCGCGGAGGAGGTTGCGCTGATCAATTTGATCTACAAGGTCCAGCTGCCCGGCGTCGGCGCCCGCGTCGGCCGCCAGGATCTGCCGGTCCAGGAGGTCGGCGCACACGTGGCTCACGGCGGGGATCTCCAGCAGGCGGGCGGCGCTGAGGATGTCCCCCACGTTGGCCGTGCTGACGGTGAGCGTGGCCGTGTAGGCGAAGTCCATGAGCGCGGTGAGCGCCTCGGCGCTGACGAAGTCGATCTCGTACACGTTCTGCTGGTCCACCACCGCGCCCGACGTGAACAGCTTCTTGAAGTACTGGCTGCAGGCGGCCAGCACCGAGCGGTGCGTGGGGAACTCGCGGCCCTCCACCAGGATCACCACGTCGCACAGCAGGCCCTGCGTCCGCTGCTCGTTCAGCCCACTCAGGATGTCGCTGCTGTGGTCGGGGAACGGGATCCCGATGGGGCCGTCCACGCCGCCGGCCATCTTCCGCGCCGAGACCTGCAGCAGTGGGGAGGAAGAGGGTGCTCGTGAGTCGGGGTGCGGGGGTTCCTGTGCCCACTGACGAGGGCCCTAGGCCCTTGAGAAGCAGCGCTCCACCCTGCTTCCCCAGCCTCGATTCCCACCTGCACGTGAAGGCGGTCAGATGTCACGCCTTTCCAGCCCAAGCTTCCCCAGCTGTGCACCAAAGCGATACATGTCCTGCCTCCAGCCTCTTTTCTTTTTTGGTGTGTCTTTAGTAGAGAAGAGCTTTCATCATGTTGGCCAGGCTGGTCTCAAAACCCTGGCCTCGGCCTGGCCCAGTGGCTCACGCCTGTAATTCCAGCACTTTGGGAGGCCGAGGCGGGCGAATCATGAGGTCAGGAGATCAAGACCATCCTGGCTAACACAGTGTAACCCTGTCTCTACTAAAAAATACACAAAATTAGCCGGGTATGGTGGCGGGGGCCTGTAGTCCCAGCTACTCGGAGGATGAGGCAGGAGAATGGCATGAACCAGTGAGATCGCACCACTGCACTCCAGCCTGGGCGACAGAGTGAGACTCCGTCTCAAGAAAAACAAAACAAAACAAAAAACCCTGGCCTCAAATATCCAACCGCCCCTGCCTCCCAAGGTGCTAAGATTACAGGCATGAGTCACTGCGCCCGGCCAAGACTCAGTTTTCCATCTGTGCATGAGGATAGCCAGATGTCCTGGCTCCCCAGCCTCAGTTTACCCAGCTGTTCCCAAGGGCAGTCAAATGTCCTATTCTCTAGCCTCAGTTTCCCCAGATGTGCATGAGAATGGTCGGATATCCTGCCTCCCCCAGCCTGTCTCCCCAGCTGTGCACAAAAGCAATCAGATGTCCTGTCCCCAGCCTCAGTTTCCCCAGCTGTACAGGAAGGCAATCAGGTGTCCCACTCCCGGCCTGTTTCCCATCTGTACACGAAGGCAGCCAGATGTCCTGCCTCCAGCCTCAATTTCCCCAGCTGTGCATGAGGACAGTCAGGTGTCCTGCCCCCCACCAGCCTCAGTTTCCCCAGCTGTGCCCAAGAGCAGTCAGATGCCCTGTTCTGTCTCATCAGCGTGAGATTATGCCGGCAAAACCGACACTGGGCGCTTAAGTGTCACAGGCACACTGGCACCACCCCTCCTCCCAGGACGACCCCCGGGAATGCCTGTTGAAAGGGGACTTTGAGGCCGGGCTCAGTGCTCACACCTGTAATTCCAGCATTTTTGGGAGGGTGAGGTGGGCAGATCACTTGAGGTCAGGAGTTCAAGACCAGCGACCAGCCTGGCCAACATGGTGAAACCCTGTCTCTAATAAAAATACAAAAATTAGGCTGGCTGCAGTGGCTCACACCTGTAATCCCAGCACTTTGGGAGGCCGATGCGGGCGGATCACCAGGTCAGGAGATCAAGACCATCCTGGCTAACACAGTGAAACCCCATCTCTACTAAAAATACAAAAATAGATGGGCATGGTGGCACACGCCTGTAATCCCAGCTACTCAGGAGGCTGAGGCGGGAGAATCGCTTGAACCCGGGAGATGGAGGTTTAGTAAGCCGACCACCACCACTGCACTCCTGCCCAGCCACAGAGCGAAAGACTCCATCTTCTGCAGCGCCGCCAAAGGTGTGTGCATGTAAAAAAAAAAAAAAAATCAGCTAGGCGCAGTATGCTGTGCCGCAATGCCAGCTACCGCAGGAGGCTGAGGTGAAGAATCTGAACCGATGGAGGCCAGAGCCTGACGCTGGAGCCACCGCACTCCAGCCTGACAACAGAGCAAGACTCCAAAAAATAACAAATTAATTAATTAAAAAAAAAAAAAAAAAAAAAAAAAGGGCTGGGCGCTGTGGCTCACACCTGTAATCCCAGCACTTGTGAGGCCAAGGTATGATCACGCATGTCAGGAGTTCAAGACCAGCCTGACCAACATGCGAAACCCTGTTGCCTCTACTAAAAATGCAAAAATTAGCCGGGCGCAGGAATACATGCCTGTAATTCCAGCTACTGAAAGCTGAGGCAGGAGAATCGTATTGAACCTGGGAGGCACGAGGTTGCACCATTGTACTCCAGCCTGAATAAGAGCGTAAATTCCTTCTGGATGGATAACAAATAACAAATAATGTAAATAAATAAATAAATAAGGAAAATTCTGCAGGAAAACAGGAGCATTGTGTGGTGCGCGTCAAAAAGTGCCTGATTTGAGCCATTTTCCTGTTGGTCGAGCATGGCTTCGCCGACAGAGGGGAGGCCACTATAGACCTTTACAAAATCTACTTTGGAAGCAGAAGTTCACGCCAGGATCCTAGCACTTTGAGGGGCCAAGGCGGGTGGATCACAAGCTCAAGAGATGGAGACCATCCCAAGTGGCTGGTGAGAAACCCATCTCTAACAAAAAAATTAGTCGGGCGCAGGGCTTCATACTATAGTCCAACTACTGGGAGGCTGAGGGGCAGGAGAATCACTGACCCTGGGAGGTGAGCTGCAGTGAGCTACTCTAACGTGTGTCACAGCACTCCAGTCTATGACAGAGCTGGTGATCTGCCTCAAAAAAAAATTAGGCTGTGGCTCAAGCCTGTAATCCTGTGCCTTGGGAGGCCGAAATGGTGATCACGCAGGTCAGGAGAATGAGACCATCCTGGCTAACATGGTGGAAACCCCGTCTCTACTAAAAATACAAAAACTAGCTGGGTTTAGGGTGGCGGGCCTGTAGTCCCTAGCAGGCTGAGGTGAGAATGGTGAACCTGGAGAGGCGGAGCTTGCAGTGAGCTGAGATCCGGCCACTGCACTCTTCAGCCTAAGTGACAGAGCGAGACTCCAACTTCAAAAAAAAAAAAAAAAAAACCCACCACCAACACACAACAACACATAACACTTACTTCCCGCCGGTTCTGCCCAAACCCCACCAGCAACACCCACTCCATCATGGGCTGAGGCCACTTGCCCGAGGCCCCACCATGAGGCCACAGTTGCGTCCGAACTCAAACCGGGAGTGGACCTAAGAGCCGACCCCTTGGCCTCCCCAGCCCTGCCTCCTGCCTCCTGGTGGGGCCTGGTCCTTTTCAGGGGGCTCTGAGTCAGCAGGAAGGGGTGTGGCAGCCCAGGCACAGGGACCCAGTGCCGAAACCCAGAAGAGGTCAAGGCCATCGTGGGTGTGCCCCGTCCGGGCAGGGCCAGTGACTCTGCAGGCTAAACCCCTTCCTGCCCCTCAGATCCCCCAGCATAGGGCTCAGCCCTAGCTGTGAGTAACAGAGACCGGGCTGTAGCCCGGGAAGAGCAGGGAGCTGGGGGAACCCCTAGCCACCTCCTGCCTGCCCACAGGCCCGCCTGGCAGCCCCTCCTCAACTCTCAGCCGCCCCAGCTGAGCTGTTCAGTCCCAGGCAAGGCCTTGGCCCTCTCTGGGCCTCAGTCTCCCTATCTGTCAAATGGGCAGAGGTTTCGGGCAGCGCTGGGCCCTGGGGGGACTGTGTCTGTCCCACCCCTTTCTCTCCCTCCCTTTTTTCCGCCTTCCCCTCGGCTGTGACTCATCCACCCACTCAGAGCTTGTGCAACCCTCTGGCCCCTGTCCCCACCCCTCCGCCCTCTCCTGGGAGCCCCCGGCTGCCCCGAGTCACCCAGCACAGCTCACATTCCTCCAGGCCGGCCGGTGGCTCTCGGGCCAGAGCCTCTGGGCAAGGTCCCTAGGGAGAGGGCCTGAGCTGGGCCTTTCACAGCCTCCTCCAGGCCACCGGACCCTCCTGTCCCCCAGCCCGGCAGCCGAGGCAGGCTCTGACGCTGACGAGCTTGAGCCAGGCCCCACGAGGGAGGCACAGTGTCGGTCCAGCCGGACCCAAAGCCCGGGGCCCTCAGCGCCGGGCCTGAGCTGCCGGGCGACACAGAGGCCTTTGTGAGCTTGCTCAGTGCCACCACGCTCCCCAGGCCCCTCCACCCGCCTTCCTTCCCTCCTTCCAGCCTCGGCCCAGGGCCCAGCTGCTCAGCGCCCCCGTCCACTCCGAGGCCTGTGGTGGGGCGGTGGGCTCAGATGTGGCTGCTGGGAGCAGGGAGGGCAGGAGGGGGGCGACCCCACCCAAGGCTCAGTCCTAGGAAGCCTCTGAGGAGCCCCCTTTGGTGGTGTCCACCCCCGCCACCATCTGCCGTCTGGCCCCGGGCCGCGGGGAGCGCGTGAGCAGATGGAGCTCCGGATCAGACGGGCCCGGGCCCTCCTGCCCACCCCTGCATGGGGCAGACCTCTGACCCAGGCCACCAACGCCCCAAGATGGCCACCCCGGGCCTGCTGGGCCGCTCTTCCCCTCAGGTGACCAAGGTCCCCGCTCTGGAGTGGCTGGGAGCTATCTTTCCTGGGTCCTGGAGGATGGGCCCAAAATAATCCAGGTGGCTGAGCCACCTCCCGGAGACCCCACTGGTGTGAAGATTCCATCTCCAGGTTGGGTCCGGGGGTCCCAGTCTCTGCCCTCTCCAGCCTGGGACCCTGTCTTGGGTCCCTATTCCCCCCTAAATATCACTGAGGCCCTCCCTCGAAGCAGTCAGGCCCCGGGTGATGTCAGCCAAGGAAAGCTCCCACGAGAGGACCGTGGCCACGTTTTACAGATGAGAACGCCGGGGCCCAGAGAGGCCTGCAGCCTAAGGGTGCCTGGCAGGGCTGACTCCCAGGGGCTGGGGGCCAGAAAATGATGGAGGGGCCGGCCCCCCACCCACTCAGGGCAAGGCCCTGCCCTCACCCTGGAAACTAAACTCGCTCTGAGACAACTGACCCACACCCTCACTCAAGGAACACAAGCCACCTGCTGGCCACGCCCTGCGCCACTGCCCCCACCTGGGCCTCCTGGAGGCCTCCCCTAAGGAAAAGGCCGAAGACCCTCCCTCCGTGGCGAAAAAGGGGGAGGCCGGGCCCAGGCAGAGCACCCTCGGGGGCGCTGCAAAGTCTTGGCAGTAGAAAGTCCCCAAGTGCTGAAGCCCCACTGTGCGCCCGACACACGGTACACGCCTCCGGAGGCGGTGGTTTCAATCCCCTCCTCCGGGAAGCCCCAGCCCCACGCCAGCCAGGTTCCCACCCCTGCCGGCCAGGGTCCCCTGGGCTCGGCCCACACCCACCCGGGGCCCCATCTTTCATCACAACTCCTCCCCCGCGCTGGCCTCTGTGGGATTTCCGGGGCTGCTCGGTGCTGACTCGGCGGCCGAGGGGCAGGCCCTGGCAGGCCCCTCCTGGGCTGGAGGTGGGGCGCCCTCCTCCCGCTGGGCCACTCCCAGGGAGGGCGGCGCACAGTAGGGGCGCAGCAAACTGCTGGATAAACCAGAGACAGCCCACGCCCGGGCCCGCCCAGCTGGCTGCAGGGCCTACTCAGAACTAGGAGGCGGTGCAGCCTACCAGTCCCACCTCCCATCTAACCTAAGGGTCACTTGCTGTAGCGTCTGTGAAGAGCCACGGCACCCAGGCTGCATTTTGGCCTCCTCTGTGCTCCCAAACTAACTGGGCACCTTCCCTTCGTCTTCCCAGGTCCCTGAGAGGCTCAGAGAGGTGAGGTGGCCCAGTCGAGGTCACACAGCAGCCCTCTGACCTGGGCGGCTGCCACTCCCAGCTCTGCTGGGGATGTGCCGTGAGCTCGGAAGCTCCCTGACATGGCTCAGGCAGTAGCAGGTGTCGCCCAGGAAGGACATCGGCATCCCGAGAAGGGCGCCCCAGCACAGGGAGCATCAGGAACGGAGGCCTGGAGGTGGGCGACTGGGGAAGGGGGACCGGCTGAGACGAGGCTGCATTGCTAGTGCAGGGTGTGGGAGCCAGGGGCCTCCCCAAGGTCACATGACAAGGTGAGGGCTGGGCAGGTAACTGCCAGCCGCCACCTTCCCCAAGGCCACTTCCTGGAGCAGGGGGCCGTCTAATGAGGGGCTCAGGGCCCCCACCCAACCCCCTGCCCAGGGAGACCAGAGAACGAGGCCAAAGGGACCTCTCACCCCTCCTACGTGCTGCACAGAGCAGCTCGGATTCAAACCTCAGCTCCCCCACCTCCACGCTGTGTGACCTTGGGCAAGATGCGAGACCTCTCTGAGCCTCCGTCTCCTGGGGGACGTGACAGTGGAAAGGGGCCCCCCACTGTGGTCAGGGTCCCCGCTCACATCCATTCAGCAAACTTAGCCCAGGGACCTACTGCGCGCCAGAGCCAGTCCCCAAAACACATCGCCAGGCCGTTCACCGCCCCTCACGGATGGGAACTTTGCTCCTGAATGCTATTCCGGGAATTCAGTCCCCTCCTCACCTACCAAGGGAGTGAGTGGTGGGGTCTGAGGAGGAAGCTGGAAGGGGAAACCAGGCCCAGAGAGGGTGGGCGGCCAGCCCAAGGTCACATTGCAAGCCTAGTGTGCAGGTGCGGCTGCCAGGCCCGCACCCGGCATCCCCCGCCCCCTCCCCGCCCAGAGGCCTGTGTTGCAAGGTTAGTCCCGACGGGTAACCCCGCCCTGACCTGGTGCCAAGCCCCGCCTGGCCCAGTCCTCGGCCTGGGTTTAATGGGACAGGAATGCAGTGTCCCGATCGGGGGGCACCAACGGCCTGGGGTGACTGCCAGCTGCCAGCCCGCCCCCTGCCCGCCTGCCCTCGCCCGCAAGCCTCCCTCTGGGCCAGACATGGAGCAAACAGGCCCTCGGCCATTTTACGTGTCCATTTATTGCCCTAAATGGGGAGGGGCTTCCTGCCTGGGACTTAAAGGGCCAGAGGCAGGAAGGCGGTGGAACCCAGTGGGAAGTGGGACGGCGGGGACGGGGGCAGCGATGAGGAGGCCAGAGGGATCCTATCTGACGCCCAACTCATGGGTGGGACTGAGACCCACCCTGTTCCCACAATCTGAGGTGTCATAGGCCAGGAAGCCCAGACTGCAGCCTGAGCCCAGGTTCCAAGAGAAAGCTTCACAACTTGACAGTGGAGGGGCTGAGCTTCCCGTCACTGGGGGCAAGCAAGGCCAGACTCTCGGAAGCCCATCCTTGTCCACCCTGCCATCAGCCCAGGCTGCACCTGCTTAGCCGAGATGCCTGTGAGAGGCCGGGGTGACCTCTCTCTCCCTCCCCTGAGGGAGGCCTGCTTGTCACCTGGAGATACCTGCCCCACCCCCACCCTCTCCTGAGCAGGTGGAAGGCTCAGCCCGGGAGGCCAGCGGCCTGCAGAATCCGGCCGGATCCTTCTCTCAGGCATCCTGATAGGTGGGATGGGCCTTGTTTTCCAGTCAAACCAGAAAGGCGTGGGTGGCGACACTTCCACTGAGTGGCCGTCCACAGCCTGCTGGGGGGACAGATGGAGGGGCCGGTCCTTTGGCCACGCTCCTCCCGAGCGCCGGATTCTCTGAGGGGCACCTTCTGCGCTTTGGGGCTCTGGACTCGGCGCTCGGGGCCCAAGGGCCAGAGCTGCTCCTCCGAGCAGCTGGGGGAGGCTGGGCCTCAATAATCGCCCCAGAGATCCACGGTATGCGCCGGCGCCCACAGTGCTGGAAGGCAGGATCTGTGTCTGTGCCCCATTTTGCAGATGGGGAATGGGATCAGAGAGGGGGAGCAGCTTGGCCAGGGTCACACAGCAGAACTGGAATTTGAGGCCGTCCGTCTGGCTCCGGCCTGCCTGACTAGTCCTCCCACAGCTCCTTCCATACCCTTTCCTGGCCCCCGGATACCAGCAGGAGATGAAATCCCCCTACCCTGGGGGCTAAGAGGAAGGACGGCTTATTCTCATACCCTCAGAGTCGCCTTGCAAGGGAGCCCGGGGCAGGGCTGGAGTCCAGCTGACATGGGCCGCACAGGGAGGGGCCTCTGCCCCTGCAGCTCTCAAGACAGCTCCCCACAGGCCTGACACAGTGCACAGCAGTCGCTCAACAAACATTCCCAAGGCCCCAGTGAGGGAACCCTCTAGGGCTGACGACCATCTCCCCACTGTCCCGATGGGAAGACTGAGGCTGGCAGAGGGGGAGTGACTGCCCGGGGTGGGCCCAAGGGCTGGGCTGGGATTGGACCATGCTCACCCCCACCCAAGCTCGTTCCTCTGGTCCTTGTTGCCCAGGGCTACTGCAGGGCGGTTTATGGGCGGCAGGTGACAGGTGGGGGTGCAGGTGTCTCACGAAGCTCTGACCCACACCCCATACTCAGGTCTCTGGCATGCCCTGAGCTGACCTGGGAGTTTCCGCCACGGAGGAGAAAAGACAACAAGGGTGACTTTGCAGGCACCAGCTGGGGGACCCTCCTCAGTCCCATGCACACAGTGCACCCCGGCTGCAGGGGTCACGGGGCTCGTCCAATGTCGCAGAGCAAGCGTGCCAGCATTCCAACCCGAGGAGCCCTCCTTGGAGCATCTGGGCTGCAGAGGGCCGGCTCTGGTGAGGTGACCTCGGTCTCCTCTGGTCGTAAAACCCAGAGCCCTGCTCGGCAGGATTGGAGAGGGGCCTCATACGCACGTGCGCCAGCAAGGGCCTGCCTGGTGAGGCAGGGAGGCGAGAGGGCTGTGGCTCGTGCTGTGTGACCTTGGGAGCCATGCTGGCCCTCTCTGAGCCTCAATGTCATCTTCGGACACAGGGTTTAATAAGCCTGTGTCGGTGACGCTCCATTTGCAGGCAGGTGCCTGCAGTTGAGCCTCTACTGCCAACCTCTGGCCCTGCTCAAAGACAGGTGGGCAGGCGCCCCTCAGTGGAGCAGGCGCCCCTCAGCCACCACGCGGCAGGAGGAGACTTTGGACAGGCCCCGAGCTGGAAGGATGGTGCACAGGGGGCAGCTCTGACTCCACCTGAGTGACCTTGGGCCGCTCTCTGCTTCCCCTTACACCTCAGTCTCCCCTGCCCAGCACCAGCACCTGCTCCGAGGCTTGATCTAACCTCCGGAGTTTCCAAGCTCACATGCGACCTCCCCTCCTTGCCTCAGTTTCCTCCTCCTATGGCAACGGGGATCTGCCACCAGGTGGACCCAGCTATAGGTCAGAGGGACTCAAGGAAAGAAACAAACAAACAACAACAACAAAAAACCCAGCAGGGACTGTGATCACCCCAGGAACCTTCCCCACCAGGCCCCAGACTGGGCTCTGCCTCGGCCGGGCCTCAGTCTCCCGCACAGAGCAAAGGACTCATCCACCGCCTGCGGCCGCCCGCGGGCCTCTGCCGATGCGTGGCTGCCCGCCCGGGCCCGGGTGCTGACTGGCCGCCACGCAGCCAATCGGAACTGAATAATAAATACCCCCCGGACCGACCCACGGATTAAAATGTCAGTGTCCCGGTTGGCTCTTCTTTCCTTCCTTAGACTTCGCTTTTCCAGCGGCCGGCTCCTGCCCCCCCTTCTCCCCCAGGCTCTGTCTCCACAGCGATGGCTGGTGGTAAACAGAGGCCCCGGCCTCGCCGATAGGTGCTCTCGGGGCCCCATGGGGGGTGGCCCTCGGGGACAAACGCCCCCGGCCTGAAGCCCTCAGGCTCCCGCAGCAGCAGGGCTGGGCCTAGGCCTGGCCTGGCCTGGGCCCCTGCCCCAGCCTGGCCTCCCCGGGACCTCTCCCAGACCAGCTTGCCAATAGGAAGTGATCGGCCGGTGGTGGGGAGGCACCCCCAGTGTGGGAGCGGCACGCTCAGGGTTACGCCCTGGTCCAGTTCTGGGGTTGGGGCGGGGGGGCTGACACGGAATCCCGACGCCCTCTCCGGAGGCAGCTGGCAGGGAGGTGGGGGGGCCCAACGAGCTCGCCACCCATGGGTGAGCCAGGTGGGTGCCGCGGGTGGCAGGGGCACCAGCACCTCTGTGACTTCCGCCGCCTGGCTAGTGGGGAGAGGAATTGCTGCCTCCCCCCGCCTCGCCGCCAACTCCTGGCTGCATTCCGCCAACATTTAGTGGGCGCCGACTGGGTGCCCGGGCCCGGGTGGACAGCACCCTCCCGCCGCGGCCCACCGTGCGCCCCCGCCAGCCAGTCCGGGCAGCGCCTCCCAGAACCCGCAGAGGCCCGGGCCCTGGGGGGGGGACCCGCTCCTGCGCTCGGCGCAGCCCCCGGCCAGGCTCCCAGGCCCAGGGGGACTGGGTCTCCCGCCCGGGAGGTAGGGAGCGGGAGGGAGGGGGCCGGATCCCACCAGCTCCCCCCTCCCCTGCCCGGGCTCAGGCTTCGCACGTGGTGGTGGCGTCAAGGGGAAGGAGGGGGGGTCCGGGCCAGAGGAGACGGGGTCACGCGCTTTGGGGGCGCGGACGGCGGGGAATGGGGTGCTCTCTCCGCCCCCTCCCACGGGTCGGAGCCGGACGGCCGTCCAGGCAGGGCGAGGGGCCAGGCCGGGCCCCCCACCCGGGGCTGAGTCAGGCCCGGGCGGGGGCAGGAAGCGGCCCCCTCCCCCGCCCTGGCCGCAGCGCGCGGCCCCCGCCCGGCCCGCGGGCCCCCGCTGCCTCGCCCGCGCGGGGGGCTCCTACCTCCTTCCCGGGGCAGCGGCGAGGGGGCCCGGCCCCGGCGGCGGCGGTGGCGGCGGCTGCGGCTGGGCTGGCTCCCTCCGAGGGGCCGGGAGGCGGCAGTGAGCCTGGCCCCGCGCCACCCCCCGCCGCCGGCGGCCAATCCCCACCCGGGCTGGGGGGAGGGCGATGCAAATTACCCCGGATCTGGGTCCGCCCGCCCGCCTCCCCCACGCCCGGGCCCGGCCTGCGCTAGGCCGCGCATCCCCGGGCTCGCCTGCACCGCGCGGCCGCCCGGGCCGCCGCCCTCCCCGGGGAGCGCGGGGAGGGTGACCCCCCCCACGGGCGGGGGGCCGAGGGGAGGGGGGCTGGGGACGGTTACACAACCAGGCGGGGAGGGGCCCCGGGGCGGGGAGGGGGCCGGCCCGCGGGCCGCGCAGCCGGAAGCCGGGACCGCCACCGGCCCCCGGCGAGGGGAGCCCGGCTCCAGGCCCCGCCCCCGGGCCGGCTGGCCCCGCCCCAGCGCCGCGCCGCGCGATCGGCCCTCGCCCATTGGCTCTCCGGCCCGCCGCTCACCGCCCCTCCTCCGCACCGCCCCTACCCGCGGGCCGCGGCGGGCTGCCGGCGCGGGGCATCCTGGGACTTGTAGTCCAAACCGCTTGCCACCTGCCGGCTGCAAACGGCGGGGGGACTACGACGCCCAGAGGTCCCCGCGGCCCCGCCCGCCCACCCGAACCCCCCCCCCCCCCCCTTCCAAAGCCCCTCCCCTGTTCTTTTTTCTCAGCCCCCTCCCCCCATCCCCCATGGGAGTCTCCAATCCTGGCTAACTCCAACGTACACGCAGCACTGAATAGTCTCTCATGAGAGCGCCCCTGTTCAGTTGGAAACTTAGCAGGCGACGCGCCCCTATCTCCCCACGCCGTTCTCCCCACCTCAATGCAGCCCTCTGCTTCCCTCCCCGCCCCTGGGCGCGCCTGGAGCCCCGAAAGCCATGCACCTGCCAGCTGGGCAGCCCATGCACTTAGCCCCCACCTCCCTTCCCGGCGGCGCCCTCCCTCAAGTGCCTTCGGGATCCAGGGCGCCTCCAGCCTCCGGGCAGCTGCCAACCACCCTCCTCTGAAATCCCAACGTCCCTGGCCCCCGGATCTCCCCCTTCCGGGAGGGGCAGCAGGGCGCAGCGAGCCCCCGCTCGTTCCCTCGCCTCTGCACCTGTGCCTGGGCCGCGCCGGGCGCTGACTTACCTCAGGCTGGGCTGGCGCGGGGCCGGGGCCCGGAGTTGGGACTGGGCTCCCTCGGCCGCTCGCCTCCGGGGTCCGCGGCGCTTGCTCTGCCCGCGTCGCGCTGCCCTGGTCGCTCCCTCGCGCGGCGGCGGCGGCGTCACTGCCCCTACAGTAACTGTACAGTACAGCCAAAGCCCCGTATGATGCTCGCGACTCCCTTCCTGGTTTCTCCGAGGGCAAGAGGGGTCCTCCCTTGTCTTAAAGGTGCCGCAGCCGCCGGCCCCCCCACGCCCAGCCCGCCCCCCCCAGCCCGGCCTCGGAGGCCAGAACAGGCTCGGCAGGTCCCCTCTTGCCACGTCTCTGCCCTCCCGTGGGGCTTCGCCCGCTGCGCCGGGGAGACCGGGCTGTTATTAGGTTTTGTCAAGTGGGGGGGGGTCCGGCCCGCCCCGGCGCGCCCCCCCGCCTCTGACCTCTCCGCCCCGCCGCGCGGCGCCGTGCCAGCTTGCCAGCTTATCTGGCCCCAGAGCTCCCCGGGGCGCGGGGGGAGCGGGCCCCCCGGGGTGGAGGGGGGGTGGGGGCCTCCAGATAAACAGGCCCCCAGCCTCTGCGCAGGGGCGGGGTGCGGGGGGGGCGCGGGCTGTGCCCCCGACGCCCGGGGCGTGGCAGGATGGCAGCGGGGGCGGGGAGCGCGGTGCGCACAGCTAGGAGCGACGCGGGCGTGTGGGTCGCGCGGCCCGGGCTGCCGGGGGTGGGTGGGGGGCGAGGCGGTGGGCGCCCCCCCGCAGGCCAGATGCTGGGCCTCCCCGGGCCTCAGTGGGACTTGCCGCGCCGGGGACCCCGGGGGGTGGCTTTGCCAAGGACGGCTCGGGTCCGCGGGGCTCCCGGGTCCCTAAATGAAACCACCAACCTGCCCTCCCGCGATTATATAAAGGAGTCGCCTCCACCCCGCCGCGCTAGGGGCGTCAGCGGGGGAAGGGGTTGGCGAGGGGCGGGGAGGGCGGTTGTTTTCCCGGCTTCGCGAGTTCCCCCACCCGGCTGCGGGCCGCGGGGCGGGACGGGGACCGGACCCTGGACGCCTGGGTCCGCGCGGGTCGCTCCTTGGCACAAGGGGGTCTGCATGGCTCGCGAGGGGCGGAGGTGGGAAGTGGGGAGGCGTTGGCCCAGCTCTTTTTTTTTTCTCCTGTCCGTTTCTCCCACTTCCTCCCCGGTCGTGGGAGAGGTCCGGCGGGGGACGGGGAAGGGGGAGGAGGGCACGAGTGGCGAGAACGTCCTGGCCCGGCCCGGGGAGGGCTGGCTGGTGCGACCAGGCGCCTGGGGGGCTCCGGGACTCAGTTTCCCCTTCCTCATTCCTCTGGACCGGGAGTGCTGACAGCTGCTTTAGCTGCCGTTTACTGAGCACTTATCCAGTGGGTGACCCTGTTCCGGTGCTCACTGTGCCTTCATTCTAACCTAATCCCAGGATCATTATTATGTTTTATTATTATTTGTCATTCTTAGTACCAACACCACCTGACAGCGGGAACTACCACCGGCCTGGGTGTAGTGTACCCAGCCTGTCCTCTGACTTCAAAGCCTCTCCTGCGAGAGACACAGTTTATAGCTTCTTCGCACAATTTATTAAAAGCGCCTTTCAACACCCAACTGGGTTGAATTGGCTTTTGTAATAATCTGGCTACGAGGGGAAACCCGGGAGGGCCCCCCGGAGGGGAAGTGGACTGTCTCAGGACTCGCAGCCTGAAACCAGCCGAGTAGGTGGGAAGGGACCCAGGGAGGGGTCGCGTGGATCTAGAGCGAGGGTGTCACCCAGGGACTTTGCTCTAAGGACCCTGCCTTGGATACAAGCCCTTCTTCCTTCAACCACCAGCCATCAGCCTCGGGACCAGGAGGCCACGCTGAAGCACGAGTCTTACCAGATCCCACTGTTGTGTTTGGATTTCTGCAAATGATGCCCGGGCCTTTTTTTTTTGTATTTTTAGTAGAGACAGGGTTTTGCCATGTTGGCCAGCCTGGTGTCCAACTCCTGACTTCAGGCAATCCACCTGCCTTGGCCTCCCAAAGTGCTGGGATTACAGGTGTGGGCCACCGTGCCTGGCCTTTTTTTTTTTTTTAATAGAGATTTGGTGGGGCGGGGGGGTCTTGCTATGTTTCCCAGGTCTCAAACTCCTGGGCTTCAGTGATCCTCCCACCTGAGCCTCCCACAGTGCTGAGATGACAGTCATGAACCATCGTGCCAGCAAGACGCCCAGGCTCTAAGCTCTACATGGTCTAACCTCCCCCACACCAGGAGCAGCAGGTGACTCAGTTTCCCCTCCTGTACCGCCAGCCTCAGATCCGATTCTGCAGGAAAAGGATAGAGAATGCCCTACACAGATTCTCCATGGTGAGAAGCTGACTCAGAAGGGACAGGGACTTCTCTGTAAGACAGGCATTTACCCTAATCCTCATCGCAGCCCTGAGAAAAAGCAGAGAGCACAATTTCCATCATACCGTTGATGGAATTGAGGCCCAGAGATGGACAAGGAGCAAGGATGTTAAATCCAGCATTCACGTGTCTCTGGACACTGCCAGGTTACTGAAGGGAGGTCCTTCAGTAAGTGCCAGGATGTGGCACACCCTAAACCACGCCCCCCACCCCTGTCATGAAAACAGAACGAAGGGGACCCAAAGCTTCCTCCTGACCTCTGCCCTTCACTTCCTTTTTCCTCCCCCAACCAAAAAAAAGAAAAAAAAAAAACCGAGTTGATACTATTTGAAAACTTAATAAAGTATAAAAGATTGATTTGCTGTGTGATCTTGGGAAGGTTGCTTAACCTCTCTGATCCTTAGACTTCTTTGGAGAGAAGAATCAATGCAACTTCCTAGGGTTGTGACAAGCGAGAAATGAGACGGTGCATGGAACGCTGAGACAGCACAACCCCTGCACCAGGGAGGTCTTCAATACATGATAGGTGTGATTATATTATTAATGTTTGGGCCACGCCTGTTATTTTTGTCTCTGTATAGCCAGGGGTTTTCTGTTGGTTTGTTTGTGAGATGGAGTTTCACTCTCATTGCCCAGGCTGGAGTGTAATGGCACAATCTTGGCTTATCACAGCCTCTACCTCCGAGGTTCAAGCGATTTTCCTGCCTCAGAGTAGCTGGGATTACAGGCATGCGCCACTACGCCCGGCTTTTTTTTTTTTTTTTGAGACGAAATCTCTCTCTATTGCCCAGACTGGAGCGCAATGGTGCGATCTAGGCCCACTGCAACTTCCGCCTCCTGGGTTCAAGCGATTCTCCTGCCTCGGCCTCCTGAGTAGCTGGGATTACAGGCGCGCACCACCAAGCCCAGCTAAGTTTAAATTTTTAGTAGAGACAGGGTTTCACCATGTGGGCAAGGCTAGTCTCAAACTCCTGACCTCGTGATCCGCCCGCCTTGGCCTCCCAAAATGCTGGGATTACAGGCATAAGCCATTGTGCCCGGCCTCTAATTTTGTATTTTTAGTAGAGATGGGATTTCTCCATGTTATTCAGGCTGGTCTTGAACTCCCGACCTCAGGTGATCTGCCTGCCTCGGCCTCCCAAAGTGCTGGGATTACAGGCATGAGCCACTGCACCCGGCCATAGCCAGGGTTATTATCCTTGGTGGATAGACGTAGACAGGGGACCAGGGAGGAGGAATAACTTATCAAAGACACATAGGGAGTGATTGGGGGGACTTGAATTTCAGTTCTGTTGACTAGACTTTGCTGTGAAGCCTGTAATATTTTATTTTATTTTTATTTAGTTATTTATTTTGATACGGAGTCTCGCTCTGTTGCCCAGGCTGGAGTGCAGTGCCGCAATCTCAGCTCACTGCAACCTCCACCTCCCGGGTTCAAGCAATTCTTGTGCCTCAGCCTCCAAGTAGCTGGGACTACAGGTGCATGCCACCATGCACAGCTAATTTTTGTATTTTTACTAGAGACGGAGTTTCACCATATTGGCCAGGCTGGTCTCAAATTCCTGACCTCATGATCCACCCACCTTGGCCTCCCAAAGTGCTGGGATTACAGGCATGAGCCATGGTGCCTGGCCCCATCTCCATTTTTAAAAAATAAACGAATAATAATAATAATAATGAAATAGAATGTTTATAACAGCATAATTCACAACAGTCAAAAGGTGGAAACAATTCCAGTGTCCATTGGTATTTTTCTTTTCTTTTTTTTGTTGTTTTTTTGAGACAGAGTCTCCTGTGTCGCCCAGGCTGGAGTGCAGTGGCACAATCTCAGCTCACTGCAACCTCCACCTCCCAGGTTCAAGCAATTCTCCTGCTTCAGCCTCCCAAGTAGCTGAGATTACAAGCACCTGCCACTACGCCTGGCTAATTTTTGTATTTTTTAGTAGAGACAGGGTTTCACCATGTTGGCCAGGCTGGTCTCGAACTCCTGACCTCAGGTGATCCACCCACCTCAGCTTCCCTAAGTGCTAGGATTACGGGCGTGAGCCACTGCGCCCAGCTTTCATTATTAGGTCAATGGATAAACACAGCATAGGACATCCACACAGTGGAATATGACTCAGCCATGAAAAGGAGCGAGGCTCTGGTGCAGGCCAGAGTGTGGATGCACCTTGAGGATATCACACTCAGTGAGAGAAGCAAGACACAAAAGTCCAAACTGTGTGATCCCATTTCTCTGAAATGTCCTGAAGAGGCCAATCCACAGAGATAGAAAGTGGATGCATGGTTGTCAGAGGCTGGTTGGGGGGAATGGGGGTGACTGCTATTGGACATGAGGTTTCTTTTGGTGATGATGATAATGTTGTGAAATTATATAGAAGTAATGGTTCCATAACTCTTTCAATATTCTAGAAACAACTGTGCTTTTTATTTTTTATTTTTATTGTTGTTTATTTTCTTTCAGAGGAAGTCTCGCACTGTTGCCCGGGCTGGAGTGCAATAGCACGATCTTGGTTCACTGCAACCTCCCAGGTTCAGGCAATTCTCCTGTCTCAGCCTCCAGAGTAGCTGGGATTATGGGTGTCTGCCACCACGCCCCACTAATTTTTTGTATGTTTAGTAGAGACAGGGTTTCACTATGTTGGCCAGACTGGTCTTGAACTCCTGACCTTGGGATCTGCCTGCCTTGGCTTCCCAAACTGCTGGGATTACAGGTGTGAGCCACTATGACCGGCCTTGTGCTTTATTTATTTATTTATTTATTTATTTATTTATTTAGAGACGGAGTCTTACTCTGTCACCCAGGCTGGAATGCAGTGGCGCAATCTTGGCTCACTGCAACCTCTGCCTCCCGGGTTCAAGCAATTCTGCCTCAGCCTCCCGAGTAGCTGGGACTATAGGCACATTCCACCACGCCCGGCTAATTTTTGTAGTTTTAGTAGAGACAGGGTTTCACCATGTTGGTCAGGCTGTTCTTGAACTTCTGATCTTGTGATCCACCCACCTCGGACTTCCAAAGTGCTGGGATTACAGGCATGAACCACCGCGCCCGACCTATTATTTATTTATTTGTTTAGAGACAGAGTTTTGATTTTGTTGCCCAAGCTGGAGTGCAATGGCATGATCTCGGCTCACCACAACCTCCACCTCCCAGATTCAAGCCATTCTCCTGCCTCAGCCTCCCGAGTAACTGGGATTACAGGCACGCACCACCACACCCGACTAATTTTGTATTTTTAGTAGAGACGGCGTTTCTCCCTGTTGGTCAGGCTAGTCTCGAACTTCTGACCTCAGGTGTTCCACCTACCTCGGCCTCCCAAAGTGCTGGGATTACAGGCTTGAGCCACCGTGCCGGCTTAATTATTTTTCTTTTTATTTTGTAGATAGAGACAGAGTCTGGCTGTGTTGCCTAGGCTGGTCTCAAACTCCTGGGCTCAAGTGATCCACCCGCCTTGGCCTCCCAATGTGCTGGGATTATAGGCATGCGCCACCGTGCCCGGCCATGCCTTCCTATCTCATTTATTCACTGGACAAAAATGGACCATGTGCTTCCATGGGCCAAGTCCCTGCTCTCCAGCGTACAGGCTAGAGGAGGCTAAAGATAGTAAGAAAGAAGACAAATGAATACAACAGTTCCAGACACCATGAGTGCAATGAGAAAAGCAAGCCATAGGAATGGAAATACTAGGACCAGTCCTGAGGAATTGTTTTTTGTTTGTTTGTTTGTTTGTTTGTGAGATGGAGTCTCGCCCTGTTGCCCAGGCTGGAGTGCAATGGTGCCACCTTACCTTAGCTCACTGCAACCTCCGCCTCCCGATTCCAGTGATTCTCCTGCCTCAGCCTCCTGAGTAGCCAGGATTACAGGTTCCTGCCACCACCCCCAGCTGAATTTTTGTATTTTTAGTAGAGATGGGGTTTCACCATGTTGGCCAGGCTGGTCTCTAACTTCTGACCTCTGCCGTGGCATCCCAAAGTGATCCACCTGCCGTGGCGTCCCAAAGTGCCGGGATTACAGGCATGAGCCACCACACCCGGCCAGGGAATTTTTTTTTTTTTTTTCATAATTAGGAACCAAGCACAGTAGTGCATGTCTATAGTCCCAGATATGTGGAAGGCTGAAGCAGGAGGATCACTTGAGCCCAGGAACTGGTGGCTATAGTGTGCTATGATCGTGTCCGTCAGTATCCTCTGCACTCCAGCCTGAACAGAGCAAGACTCCATCTCTAAAATTTAAAATAATAATAATGGGCTGGGCATGGTGGCTCCCACCTGTAATCCCAGCATTTGAGGAGGCCAAGGCAGGTGGATCACCTGAGGTCAGGAGTTTGAGACCAGTCTGACCAACATGGTGAAACCCCGTCTCTACTAAAAATACAAAATTAGCCAGGCGTGGTGGCACATGCCTGTAATCCCAGCTACTCAGGAGGCTAAGGCAGGAGAATCACTTGAACCTGGGAGGTGGAGGTTGCAGTGAGCCATGATTGTGCCATTGCACTCCGGCCTAGGCAACAAGAGCAAAACTCTGTCTCAAAAAAAAAAAAAGAAGAAAAATAAAAGAAAAAGAAAAAAAGAAACAGGCTAGAATGAATCTACAAATAGAAGGAAGACACGATACACAATTTGTTTTATTGTGGACAAGCATCGTTGCAATTATTATCAGTTTTCGACAACTTACGGAGTTGTGAAATAATTCAAAGATAGCAAAAAACACAGAGATCCCACAGAATCAGACAAAACCTACTTGTGCCTAAAGGCTATTTTATTTTTTAAATAGTCCTGAAAGGCCGACACGGTGGCTCCATGTCTGTAATTCCAGCACCTTGGGAGGCCAAAGCTAAAGGATTGCTTGAGCCTGGGAGTTCAAGATCAGCCTGGGCAACATAGTGAGACCCTGTCTCTACCAAAAAGAAAAAGAAAAAAAAAGACCAATGATTTCTTCAAAGGAAGTGATGTTTGAGCAGAGACCCTTCCTTCCTTCCTTCCTTCCTTCCTTCCTTCCTTCCTTCCTTCCTTCCTTCCTTCCTTCCTTCCTTCCTTCCTTCTTTCCTTCCTTCCTTCCTTCCTCCCTCTCTCCCTCCCTCCCTCCCTCCCTTCCTTTCCTTTCCTTTCTTTTCTTTTTTCTTTTTTTTTTTTTTTTGGGCGAGTCTCACTGTGTCCTGAACTTACAAACAGATTGCAGTGGCGCCAATCTCCGGCTCACTGCAGAAGCTCCGCCTCCGGGTTCAGCCATTCTCCTGCCTCCCAGCCTCCCAGTAGCTGGGACCACGAGCACCGCCACCTCGCCCGGCCTAGTTTTGTTTTTAGTAGAGACAGGGTTTCTGCATGTTAGCCAGGATGGTCTCGATCTCTCTGACCTGATGATCCGCCCGTCTAGAAGCCTCTAAAGTGCTGGGATTACAGGCTTGAGCTGCAGCCCGGCCTCTTTTCTTTCTTTTCATTTTGGAGACAGAGTCTTGCTCTGTCACCCAGGCTGGAGTGCAGTGGCGCAATCTCGGCTCACTCCAACCTCCGTCTCCCGGGTTCAAGAGATTCTCTTGGCTCAGCCTCCCAAGTAGCTGGGATTGCAGGCTCCTGCCACCATGCCTGGCTACTATTTGTATTTTTTGTAAAGATGGGGGTTTCACCATGTTGGTCAGGCTGGTCTTGAACTCCTGACCTCATGTGATCCACCCACATTGGCCTCCCAAAGTGCTAGGGTTACAGGGGTGAGCCACTGCGCCCGGCCATGAGTAGAGATCTGAATGAAGACAGAATCAGCTGAAGACCTCCGTATGTTTCCTAGGTAAGAGGAACAGCCAAGGTGACCAGAGTGGCTGCAGTTGGGAGCCAGAGGGCACCCAGTGGGGACCTGTGGGCCATGGTGCAGGCTGTGGATTTTATTTAAAGTGTCCTGGATTCAGCCATGAAAAGGAAGGAGGCTCTGACTCAGGCCACCGCGTGGATGAACCCTGAGGACCTCACACTCAGTGAGGGAAGCCAGACACAAAAAGCCACACAGCGTGTGATCCCATTTCTATGAAATGCCCAGGACAGGCCAAGCCACAGAGACAGGAAGGGGATGCGTGGGTGCTGGGGCTGGGAGAGGGATGGGTAGTGACTGCCAGTGGGGACGGGGCTTCCTTTTTGGGGTGATAGGTTCTGCAACTAGATAGTGGTGATAGTTGCACAACTTTGTGAATGTATTGAAAATGACTGAATCTCACCCTTTAAAAAGGACAGGCTCAAGGCTGGGTGCGGTGGCTCATGCCTGTAATCTCAGCACTTAGGGAAGCCGAGGTGGCCGGACCACCTGAAGTTGGGAGTTCAAGACCAGCCTGGCCAACATGACAACACCCTATCTCCACTACAAATAAAAAAATGAGCGGGCGTGGTGGTTCACGTCTGGAATCCCAGCACTTTGGGCAGTCGAGGCGGCCGGATCACCTGAGATCAGGAGTTCAAGACCAGCCTGGTCAACATGACAACCCCATCTCCACTAAAAGTACAAAAATCAGCCGGGCATGGTGGTGGGTGCCTGTAATCCCAGCTACTTGGGAGGGTGAGGCAGGAGAATCACTTGAATCTGCGAGGCGGAGGTTGAAGTGAGCCGAGATTGCGCCACTGCACTCCAGTCTGGGCAACGGAGCGAGACTCTGTCTCAAATAAAGTAAATAAATAAATAAGGCCGGACACGGTGGCTCACGCCTGTAATCCCAACACTGTGGAAGGCCGAGGCAGGTGGATCACCTGAGGTCAGGAGTTGGAGACCAGCCTGACCAACATTGAGAGTCCCCCGTCTCTACTAAAAGTATAAAATTATTGTATGCATGTCACGCCTGTAATCCCAGCTACTTGGGAGGCTGAGCAGGAGAATCGTTGAATCCAGGGAGGCAGAGGTTGTGAAGAGTTACGCAGCCTGGGCAACAAGAAAACTGAACCGCCACCAGCCAAACGCCACCCGCAAACTGCTACCCTGTTTCGTCTATTCTGTCTGGACACCCTGCTCGTGTCGCCCAGGCTGGAGTGCAGTGGTCGGATCTCAGTTCACTGCAAGTTCGGGCCCCAGGTTTACGCCTATTCTCCCGGGCCTCAGCCTCCCGGAATAGCTGGGACTACAGGCCTGCCACCTCACCAAGCATGTTTTTGTATTTTTTTAGTGAGTCGGGGTTTCACCCATAAAGCAATGGTGGATGGTCTCATCTCCTGACCTCAGGATCCACCTTGCTCAGCCTCCCAAAGTGCTGGGATTACAGGCTTGAGCCACCGCCCGCCAGTATTTTATTTTATTTTTATTTTATTTTATTTTATTTTATTTATTTTATTTTATTTATTTTTTTGAGGCGGAGTCTCACCTGTAGCCCAGGTTGAGTGCAGTGGCCGATCTCAGCTCACTGCAGCCCGGCCCCGGTTCCTTTATCTCCTCCTCCGCCTCAGCCTCCCGAAAGTAGCTGGGACTACAGGCGCTCGGGCCACCTCGGCCTGCTATTTTTGTATTTTTTTTTTTTTTTTTTTTTTTTTTTTTGAGACGGAGTCTCAGCTGTGTCACCCAGGTTGGAGGAGGTTATCTCGCTTCACTGCAAGTTCACTTCCCAGGTTCACTTTATTCTGCCTCAGCCTCCAGTAGCTGGGACTACAGTCGCCTCGCCACTAATGCTCGCTAGTTTTTGTATTTTTAGTAGAGAATGGGTTTCACTGCTAGCCAGGATGGTCTCATCTCCTGACCTCAAGTGGATCCACCCGGGCCAGCCTCCCAAAGCGGATTACAGGTTGAGCCTGGCTACCGGGCCTATTTTTTTGTATTTCTAGTAGAGACGGGATTTCAATCGTTAGCCAGATGGTCTTGATCTCCTGACCTCGTGATCCGCCCCATCTCGGCCTCCCAAAGTGCTGGGATTACAGGCTTGAGCCACCGCCACTGCCCAGTATTTATTTTTGAGACTGAGTCTCGTTCTGTCACCCAGGCTGGAGTGCAGTGGTGTAATCTCTGCTGACTGCAATCTCCACCTGCTGGCTTCGGGCGATTCTCCTGCCTCAACCTCCTGAGTAGCTGGCATTATAGGTGTGTGCCACCACACCTGGCTAACTTTTGAATTTTTACTAGAGATGTGGTCTTACCATGTTGGCCATACTGCATCGGTAACTCCTGAGCTCAGTGATTCAACTGGCCGACTCCTCCCAAAAGTCCTGGCGATCGCAAGAGGTGTGAGCCACCAGCACCGCCGAGAGAAATACTTTCTGAGCTGCCGACTTCTCCACGGCCTCTGAATTCACAGCGGTTGGGGAGATGGTGCCTGGGTATTTTCACTGGGCAGCTAAGAGGCAACTTCAATTAGTTCCAGAAGTCAGGAGCCCTGGTAGCGATGCTGGGACTGGGTCTGTCTCCACCACACCACTCAGTATTCCCATCTGTGCAATGGGTCCTTCTGTCCCGTTTTTACCCAGCCCAGGCCTCTCTCTGCACCTAAGCGGCAGCCTCTTGCCCCACCCTCTCTCTTCCAGACCGGATGGCTGCCTCCCAGGCACCTCTCAGGACCTGGCCACAGAGCTCCAAAGCCCAGGGCCTGCTGCCTTTTGGATCATGCATGGCTCAGGGCCCAGTCTCTACCTCTCTCTATGGCCCAGTACCCTTTAGCTCAGGAGGTCTCATCTGGACTGACTCTGCCTCCTTCCAGGGGACACTGGGTGATATCTGGAGACAGTTTTAGGTGTCATGATTGGGGAGGGGGTGGGTGGAGGCCAGAGACACAGCTCAGCACCCCGCAGTGCCCAGGACGGACCCGCCCCAGAGGTCGATCCTGCCCCATCGTGTCACCGCACCGAGGGGCCAAAATTCTAGCCTGGGGCTCACTTCAGTCTTGCTCCCTGTGGAAGGTACCTGCATACTTCTCCCGCTCTGTGCTCTGCAGAGAAGAAAAGCCGCTGGCCAGTGACCTCTGGGCGAGGCGGGACTTCAGCCATCCACCGCCCTCTACCACCACCACGCCTGGGGTCAAGCCCCTACAGGCACCCCCTTGTCCAAAGCAGACAGTCCCTACTCTGGCATAAGGGGGGGACCCTGGCCCCTGGCTTTACCTACTTTGGGGTGATTCCTGGACCCTGGAGATGAACCCCAAGGGTCACCCTCACACCACGGGACCCCCCAACAATGGACAAGGCCAGTGTGTCCTCTCCCTCAGCCCCCGGTTGTGCAGAATCCGCCACATGACACCCCCAGCGTGCAGCTGAAGACTCACTCCAGACTTCGGGGCGGGGGCGGGGCCGTGGGAGGGGAGATCATGGCTGCGGTTCTGGTCCAGTCATACGTCCTGGGTTGGTTCTTTTTTTAAGAATCACCGAAATTTAAAGAGCAGAATCCTCCCTCCCTCCAGCCCACCTGCCACGTGGGCTGGCCCCTGTCCCCCTCTCCTTCTCTCTGTCTCTGCCAGCCCGGCTTGGCTGCGGGGACCCGGGCTTCGGTTTCACTTTGGTATCACCGGTTTCACTTTCAGGGCTGGGGACAGAAAGAGGAGAGAGGGACAGAGAGAGGGACAGAGGCAGGGAGGGTGGCATCATCAGGTCGGGGGCCGGGGAGGGGTCCACCACCTGCCGCTCCTTTTCCTGACCTTCCTCTGGCCTGGGGGTGGACACTGGAAGTCAAGGTCACGGGGTCAAGGTCAAATTCTCCCCGTGTGACCTTGGGTGGGAAAAGCAACTTCCTACTATCCCTGAGCCTCCTTTCCTGGACCCCCCAGTTACCCATAAGTGGGGCTAAGAATCACGTACACCCCATCTGGCGCTGGGAAGTTCAAAGGCTCCTCTGGCACCGTGGACCATCCCATCATGTCCCCGTGGGAGGGGGCGGGGCAAAGCCCCAGGCAGAACAGGATGTCGGCCGCTCCACTCCTTTGGCCAGAAACCACCGGGAAGGAGGCTCTGGGCTGCCCGAGTCCCGGGCCCGGGGTGAGCCACAGTCCCCCAGAACCCCCACCCAGCAGAGGCTGGAGCTCTGTCCGCTGGCAGATCCAGACTGGAAATTCAGTTGGGCATGGCCTCGTCCCCACCCCACCTCCATCCCCACCCCACCCTTAGGTCCTTCCTGCTTGGTGGGGGCCTGGGGCTTGAGCTACTCACTCGAGGGCGGGGACTGGGACCCACTGGCCTTCCTGTCCCCAGCACCCCCACAGGGCCCGGTCAAGGTGCGGCAGGTGCTTGGTGCTGGTCAGGTAGGATAAGGGAGTGACTATTTGCATGTCAATATCAATAACATATCTCAGTAGAGATAGGCGGTTAGTCTGTGTCAAAATGTGAGAGGGTGGTAGTTTTTTTTGTTTTTTTTTAACAGCTTTATTGAGATATAATTCACATACTGTGCAATTCACCCATTTAGTGTATATAGTTCACTGGGTTTTTGTTTTTTTTTTTCTTTTTTCTCTTTTGGAGACAGTCTCACTCTGGAGTACAGCAGTACAGTCTCGACTCACTGCAGCCTCCACCTCCCAGGTTCAACTGATTCTCGTGCCTCAGCCTCCTGAGTAGCTGGGACTACAGGCGCCCACCACCACGCCCGGCTAATTTTTGTGTTTTAGTAGAAACAGGGTTTCACCATGTTGCCCAGGCTGGTCTTGAACTCCTGAGCTCTAGCAATCCACCCTTCAGCCTCATAAAGTGCTGGGATTACAGGCATGAGTTACCTCACCCAGCCTCAGTGGTTTTTAGTATAGTCACTTGGCTAGGCTGGATGGCTCACACCTGTAATGCCAGCACTTTAGGAGGCGAAGAGGGGCGGATCACTTGAGGTCAGGAGTTCAAGACCAGCCTGGCCAACGTGGTGAAACTCCGTCTCTACTAGAAATGTAAAAGTTAGCCAGGCACGGTGGCGTGCACCTGTAATCCAAGCTACGTCAGAGGTTGAGGCGGGAAAAGTGCTTGAACCCGGGAGGCAGAGGTGGCATTGAGCCAAGATCGCGCCACTGCACTCCAGCCTGGGCAACAGAGCAAGACTCCATCTCAAAATATAAAAATTAAAAATTAAGAAAATAAAAATTATCCTCTTCATCATAAAACGGGAATAATAAAAAAAGAGAAAATAAATAAATAAATAAATATTAACCAGCCGTGGTGGCGGGCGCCTGTAATTCCAGCTACTCGGGAGGCTGAGGTAGGAGAATCACTTGAATCTGGGAAGTGGAGGTTTCAGTGAGCTGAGACTGCACCACTGCACTCCAGCCTGGGCAACAGAGTGAGACCCTGTCTAAAACAATAATAATAGTAATAATAATAATAATAATAATCATAAGGATAGAGAAGAAAACCAGCTGGCAGCTGAGGAGTGCTGAGGGGATCCACCTGGGCTGGCAGCTCAGTGCTCCTGGAAAAGCCCTTCTCCACTCCACACAGGGTGGGAACCCAGGACTTCCAAACAGGAGGCTTAGGGAGGCTGCTGCTGGGAGACAAGCCCCACACATTAGCAGCCCAGCATGGTGACTCATGCCTGTCATCCCAGCACTTTGGGAGGCAGAGGCAGACGGATCACTTGAGGTCAGGAGTTTGAGGCCAGCCTGGCCAACATGGTGCAACTCCAGCTCTACTAAAAATACAAAGATTAGTCGGGCATGGTGACATGTGCCCGTCATCCCAGCTACTCAGGAGGCTGAGACAGGAGGATCACATGAGCCCAGGAGGCTGCAGTGAGAGGTGACCATGCCGCCACTGCACGCCAGCCTGGGTGACAGAGTGAGATCCTGTCTCAAACAAACAAAAACAAATGCTGGGCAGGAAGGGAAGGGAAAGAGGAGAGAGAGGGGAGGAAAGGAGGAGAGGAGTGGAGGGAAAGAAAGGAAGAGAATTAGAAAGGAAAAGGGAGAAAAAGAAGGAAAGAGGAAAAAGGATAAAGGAAGGTGAGAAGAAAAAGAGAGAAGATGGAGAAGGGAAAGAAAGAGAACAGGAAAACAGGGAGGAGAAGAACAAAGGAAGGAAGATGAAGGAGGAAGGAAGAGGAGAATTAGAGGATGGGAAGAAGGAAGAAGGAAAAAGAAGAGAAGACAAGAGGGGCAGCGAACTATGATAATACCTATAATCAACAGGAGAACCAATGAATGGATCCGCGCTGAATCCATCCATAATATGTAGTGAAATCAATCTCCACTGAAAAATAAAACAACGAGGCGTGTGGTCATGAACTTCCTAGTCAATAATATGCTCTGACTCAGGGGAGGCTGAGGCAGGAGAATGGTGTGAACCCGGGAGTCGGAGCTTGCAGTGAGTCCAGATCGCGTCACGGCACTCCAGCCTGGGCGACAGAGCAAGACTCTGTTTCAAAAAAAAAAAAAAAAAGAGAGGAGGAGGGGATGGGGAAGGCAGGGAAGAGGACAGGAGATGGAGAGGGGAAGTAGGGAAGGGGAGGGGAGGGGAGGGGAGGGACGGGGCACCTCTGCCCTGCTCTGGGCTTCCTCCTGGGTGCAGATGGGCAGTTGCTTGTAACTTGTACCTCCCACCTCAGGCAGGGGAGCACCTTGGGCAGAGGGAGGAGGAGGGAGGCGCTAAGGATCCTATTTCTGTCGCCTGGGAACGGAGTACTGCTCTTTCCTGTGAAAGATTCCGTGGGTTCCGTGGGGGTGCCCTCTCCCTGCACTCCAGCCTCCCCTGTGCTCCTGCCATACCCCTAATCCTGGGTCAAGGTCATTTCTCACCTCCCCGCATGCAGGGGTATTGAGGGTGCTGGGCAGAGACCCCAGCCCTCTGCAGACTAGGCCAGACCCCCATTATTCAGGCCCTCAATAGTCCCCAGTTCTGCCTAAGCTCCCGAGGGGCACGTCCCACAACCCTCCCAGACTCAAGCGATCCTCCCACCTCAGCCTCCGGAGTAGCTGGGACTACAGGCACGCACCCCCATGCCTGGCTAATTGTTTTTTTTGGAGAGACAGGGTCTTGTCCTGTTTCCCAGGCTGGTCTTGAACTCCTGGGCTCAACTGATCCACCTACCTCGGCCCCACAAAGTGCTGGGATTATAGGTGTGAGCCACCACGCCCGGCCTGTTCCCCTGTTCCCTTTTTTCGTTGAGCTGTTTGTTGTTTCGTTGATGAATTGACAAAGCGATTTATATATTCTGGATCCGAGACCTCTATCCCATACATGATTTGCAAATATTAATACTTTCTCTTTTGAACCTTTTTTCTCTTTTGAGAAATATTAATATTAGTTTCTCAACATTAATATTTATCAATATAATATCAAATTAATATTTTCTCTTTTGAGCCTTTGACAGGGGAAGGGAACGTCTGCCCAACAAGGGGATATTGACCCAGAGCCTGAAGTTTGAGCAGGAGGTGGAAGTGGAGATGAGGGATGGAAGAACCTTCCAGAACAAGGAACAGCAGGTGCGAAGACTAGAAATGAGTGAAGGATTTGCACCTGGGAGGTCAGACGCACTCTTTTTTGTTGCTGTTTTGAAACAGAGTCTCGCTCTGTTGCCCAGGCTGGAGTGCAGTGACACGATCTCGGCTCACTGCAACCTCCACTGCCTGGGTTCAAGCGATTCTCCCACCTCAGCCTCCTGTGTAGCTGGGATTACAGGCACCCACCACCACGTCCGGCTAATTTTTGTGTTTTTAGTAGAGACGGGGTTTCCCCATGTTGGCCAGGCTGGTCTTGGACTCCTGACCTCAAACTATCTGCCCACCTCGGCCTCCCAGAGTGCTGGGATTCCAGGCGTGAGGCACCGAGCCCGGCCTGGATGCACTCTTTACTCCGAGAGAGAAGCGTGCTGATGTCCTTCTCCTCTTTAAAGCATCCCCCACCTCACGCCCACCAGAGAGGCAGGCCCAGCCAGGTGCATATAGCCCTGAGCACCAGGTGGCCTGGACGCAGGCTCAGTGGGGCTTCGGAGCTGTGTGACCTAGAGCAAGTTACTCCCCCTCCCGACCTCAGCGTCTTTACCTGTAAAATGGGACTCACATTTCTGGTCCCCAGAAGGGTAGTTGGGAGGATGAAGTGGGTGGATTAGATATGGGAAGTGTAGGCCAGGCGTGGTGGCTCACGCCTGTAATCCCAGCACTTCGGGAGGCCGGGCGGGCTGGATCACGCAGGTCGGTGAGATCAAGACCATCCTGGCTAACCCGTGAAACCCCATCTCTACTAAAATACAAAATCCAGCCAGGGAGGTGGCGTGGTGCCTGTAGTCCTAGCTACTCTCTGGGAGGCTGAGCCAGCGCAACCCTTGTATGCATGAGCTTGCAGTGAGCCGAGGTCGCGCCACTGCACTCCAGCCAGGGGGACAGAGCGAGACTCCGTCTCAAAAAAAAAAAAAAAAAATACAGAAGTTAGCTGGGTGTGGTGAGGCGCTCCTGTAGTCCCAGCTACTTGGAGGTTGTAGTGAGCCGAGATCGCGTCACTGCACTCCAGCCTGGGCAACAAAGCAAGACTCTGTCTCCAAAAAAAAAAAGATATGGGGAGTGTAGAGTGACACCCACAGGTGCCAGCTAGGGCTGCAGCCTAATCTCCCTTCCAGGGCTCCACATTCAGGATCTCTTCTTTCCTCAGCCCACCTGGCGCTGGCACTAGGATCTTATGAAGTCCCAGAGATTCTGCCTGATCGAGGATGCCGCCAAACGGAGTTTTCGCCGCCTGATGGATATCGCCGCCAGCCGGGAAGTGGTTTCACGGAAACGGATATTTTGAAGCGCCGGGTGATTTTTTGCACGGATTTTGTTCAAACGCCGATGCCGCACAAATGGTATTTGATTGTCCGCCAGTGTTTTGATGAACTGCCGAATCCGGAGGCCGCTTGGTTCTGATGATCGGATGGCGCGTCCTCTTCCCTACTCCTCCTCCCTCCCCCTACTCCTCCCTGCTCCTCCTCCTTCCTCCTCCTTCTGCCCCCTCCTCCCTCGTCCTCTATGCCCCTCCTCCCTCCTACCTGCTCCTCTTCCTTGCTCCTCCTCCCTCCTTCCTCCTCCAAGAGCCCAGGGAGCCCAGGGTCGGTGTAACCCAGCTGCAAAGCCATGACAGGAAGGGTCTCCCGCGGCCTGAGAAACGGTGTGAGCTGGGATTCTGGGAGGAAGGGGGACCCAGGACAGCCACTCAGGGCCCAGCCTTTGTCTCTGCACAGAGTTCAAGTCCAGTTTGAGGGAGGAGGGGAAGGAGACCTGGACGGCGGTGTTCCTGGGAATTCTAGATAGTTCTAGATACTGACGGAAGTTGCAGCAACATCTGCGTTTGAACCTGCCACTGCTCCAGGCCTGGTGACCTCCAGCCTTTAACCTTGGTGCGCAGTGAGCCTCACTCCAAGAGGCAACCAGCCACCAGCCACCAGCCACACTCAGGGGGCCCAGTAGGCACCCCGCAGCATGGAGAGCCTTCGGTGCTATCTCTGCAGCGATCCCACAGCTCAACAGGTTGTGCTGGGGGCTTTCAAACCTGCCCCCTTTTCTTGCCTGGAGGGAGGAAGGGATCTCAGCTGCATGGCCATATTTTGAACCTCGTTGCTCCCAGCCCACGCCCCCCCAACCAGGCTGGTCCTCTCCAAGGACCCCTGTCACCCAGTCCTGCCACTGAGCCTTTGCTGACACAGTTGCCCGTGTTGGCCCTGCCACCATCAGGAATGTCCTCGCCAGCGCTCAGCTGTGGATTCCCCTCCTTCCCAGGACTTCTCCTCTAGGTTCTGGCTACATTTGCCTTGAGCCCTTAGGGCGGCTGTAAATTCTAATTTCTGGGCCCCAGCACGGAGCACCGTGGTGAGGCTGCAGGCTCCCCAGGGATGGACAGGGGCTCTTATCTTTTAGGGTCCACAGGTCACTGCAGGAGAGCCCCGAACATTTGTGGGTCATAAAAGCAACGTCCTGTGAGGGGAGAGAGCAGGGTGGCGGGACCACAGGATTGTCCATGTCTTCCCCGGCAGAGGTTCGAGTCACCTTCAGCAGGTCACCTAACTTGCAGGGACTCAGCTGTCGCAGAGGTTGTGTGGGGAGAGGCAAACCTGGTCAGCCTATTTGTGGGGTGCAAACAGAAGGGATGTGGGCCTCACTGGAAGTCTGCAGAGAGGATTTGCCCCTCCGTGGATGCTTCTCTCTCTTGGTCTATGATGAGGTCCTTTTTTTCTTTTTTGTTTTAGACGGAGTTTTGCTCTTGTTGCCCTGGCTGGAGTGCAGTGGTGCGATCTCGGCTCACCGCAACCTCCGCCTCCCGGGTTCAAGCTATTCTCCTGCCTCAGCCTCCTGAGTAGCTGGGATTACAGGCATGCAATACCACACACGGATAATTTTTGTACTTTTAGTAGAGATGGGGTTTCCCATGTTGGTCAGGCTGGTCTCGAGCTCCTGACCTCAGGTGATCCGCCCGCCTCGGCCTCCCAAAGTGCTGGGATTACAGGCATGAGCCACCGTGCCTGGCCTGTGATGAGTTCCTTTGTGGACAGGGAAACTGAGGCTCTCAGAGGGGATTCTATCTTCCCCAAGGTCACAGGCCAAAGGACAGCAGAAATATCGTCAGGCCTGTGGCCTGATGTTCAAACAGGAGGCCCTGGTCGGCCGCAGTGGCTCACATCTGAAATCCCAGCACATTGGGAGCGGAAAGATTGCTGGGGGCCAGGAGTTCCAGGCCAGCCTGGGCAATGTGAGGGGTGAGATCCCGTCTCTATGAGAAGGTTTCAAAAAATTAGCCGAGCATGGTGGCTCGCGCCTGCAGTCCCAGTTACTCAGGAGGCTGAGGCAGGAGGATCGCTTGAACCCGAGAGGCAGAGGCTGAAGTGAGCTATGATGGTGCCACTGCACTCCAGCCTGGGCGACAGAGTGAGACCCTGCCTCACACGAAAACATAAACAAAACAGGAGGCCCTGCTGTCCTGAGGGGCTGGTGGTGAGTCACTGGTGGATGAGGAGAGAGCTGGTGTCCAGGTCCCAGCTGGGGTTGAGTCCTTACCTGTGCTGTCCCCCAGGGGGGCCTCTCTGCAGACCTCCATCCCTCCCCTGGGAAGCCCAGCAGAAACCTGAGACTGGGCCTCCAGCTCCAGGTCGCCACTGGGCCCAGGGCTCTCCTGCCCACCCGCCAGGGACTGGGGAACAGGTAACTCCTGCACCACCCTCAACCCACCTGGCCTGTTGCTCCAGGTGTGGCCTGGAGGCCCCGGGGCCCGCACACCTGGTCAGCTCACAGGCCAGGAAGGGGAGCGGAGGGAGGGGTGGGGCTGCCGGCCGCTGCTGGTTTCGTTTTGAGCCGGGCCCTTCTCCTTCCTCACTCCCTCCCTCCCACTCCTCGCCAGACCCCTGCTTTCTGGGAAAGGCTGTGACAACTTCCTCTGAACTCTCCTTAACCTGCCCTGGAGCCCAGGGCCCCCAGGAGGCTGAGTTCCGCCTGCGGGACCTGAGGCTTCCTGCGGGTCACACACCTCCACCCATGGCCACGTGGCCGCAGACCGCCCACCTTCTAGAAGGTTCTTTCTGTGCTGCCCCATCATGTCCCCACCGCAGGTGGAGCTGTCCCCTGCCTGCACCCCGTCCACCCTGTGTCCCAGGCTCTGCACACAGGAAACCGCTGTGGCCCCAGGGAGGGCTGCCTGAGACCCCCGCCTCCACCCCACACTGTGGACATCTGGGCTGGATGGTTCTCTGGGGGTGGGGCCGCCCTGGGCACGGCAGGGTGCTGGGTGACATCTCTGGCCTCCACCCACTCCATGGCAGGGGCACCCTCCGTCTTGACAACCACAGATATCTTGGAGTTGCCAAGCCTCCCCTGGGTGGGGGGACAAAATTGTTCCTGCTAAGATCCAGTGGGCTGAATGACATCTGTGGGGGGACAGAAATGACTGAGTTTTGTGCCGGCCGGTCAGGCAGTCCCTGGCAGACAAAATTCCCAAGAATTTGCATCCAAAAAAACAAAACAAAACAAAACCACTGGGCGAGGTTGCACTTACCTGTCATCCCAGCACTTTGGGAGGCCAAGGCGGTCGGATCACTTGAAGTCAGGAGTTCGAGACCAGCCTGGCCAACATGGTGAAACCCTGTCTCTACTAAAAATACAAAAATTAGCTGGGGGTGGTGGCACATGCCTGTAATCCCAGCTACTTGGGAGGCTGAGGCAGGAGAATCACTTGAACCCGGGAGGTGGAGGTTACGGTGAGCCGAGATCATGCCACTGCACTCCAGCCTGGGCGACAGAGCGAGACTGTCTCAAAAACAAAAAAAGAAAAAACCCTAAATTTTTCATATTGATTCCAAGGTGAAATGGGAATATTCTGGCTCTGTTGGGTTAAATATACTATCACATCATCTGTTCTTTTCTTCTATTTTGTTTATTAATATATATATATTTATTTATTTATTTATTTATTTATTTATTTATTGAGATGGAGTCTCCCTCTGTCGCCAGGCTGGAGTGCAGTGGCGCAGTCTCAGCTCTCTGCAACCTCCACCTCCCGGGTTCAAGCGATTCTCCTGCCTCAGCCCCGCGAGTAGTTGGGATTACAGGTGCCCACAACTATGCCCAGCTAATTTTTGTATTTTTCGTAGAGATGGACTTTCACCATGTTGGCCAGGCTGGTCTTGAACTCTTGACCTCAGGTGATCACCCACCTCGGCCTCCCAAAGTGCTGGGATTACAGGCATGAGTAACCGCACCCGAACAGTATTTATTTTTTTTTTGAGACAGAGTCTCGCTCTGTCACCCAGGCTGGAGGGCAGCAGCACAATATTGGCTCACTGTAACCTCCGCCCCCTGGGTTTAAGCGAACAGGCCAGCTAATTTCTGTTTGTTTGTTTTGAGACAGAGTCTCGCTCTGTCGCCCAGGCTGGAGGGCAGTGGCACAATCTTGGCTCACCGCAGCCTCCATCTCCTGAGTTTGAGTGAACACGCCGGCTAATTTATGTTTGTTTGTTTTCAGATGGAGTCTCGCTCTGTCGCCCAGGCTGGACTGCAATGGCACGATCTCGGCTCACTGCAAACTCCGCCTCCCGAGTTCAAGTGCTTCTCCGGTCTCAGCCTCCTGAGTAGCTAGGATTACAGGTGCGTACCACCATGCCTGGCTAATTTTTGTATTTTTAGTAGAGACGGGGTTTCATCATGTTGGTCAGGCTAGTCTCGAACTTCTGACCTCATGATCTGCCTGCTTCGGCCTCCTAAAGTGCTGGGATTACAGGCGTGAGCCACTGCACCCAGCCCGCGGGAGTTTTTTGAGACGGAGTCTCTGTCCCCTGGCTGAGCGCAGTGGCACACCTCGGCCTGTGCAACCTCCATCTCCCAGGTTCTAGTGATTCTCCTGCCTCAGCCTCCCTAGTAGCTGGGAATACAGGTGTGTGCCACCATGCCTGGCTAATTTTTATATTTTTAGTAGAGATGGGATTTCACCATGTTGCCCAGGCTGGTCTCGAACTCCTGACCTCAAGTGATCCTCCCGCCTTGGCCTCCCAATGTGCTGGGATTACAGGCGTGAGTCACTGGGCCCTGCCTTTTCTTTTCTTTTCTTTTTTGACAGAGAGTCTTGCTCTGTCGCCCAGGCTGGAGTGCTGTGGCAAGATCTCAGCTCACTGCAAGCCCCTCCTCCCGGGTTCATGCCATTCTGCTTCAGCCTCCCTAGCAGCTGGGACTACAGGCCCCCGCTACCACACCGGCTTTTTGTACTTTTTAGTAGAGACAGGGTTTCACCATGTTGGCCAGAATGGTCTTGGATCTCCCCGCACTGATCCCAGCCTGCCTTGGCCTCCCAGTGCTGGGATTATTAGTGAGGCCACCAAGGCTCAAGCCAGTTCTTTTCTATTTAAAATGTTTTAACAGGGAAATTCTGCTAAAACTGGGACATGTACATAATGTACATTTCTGTCTGGGATGCGGCATGCACATTGGGTTGGGGTGGAAGGGATGGGGACGCCATGGCGTGGGGACCCTTGTGGAATCTCACTCTCTGGGCGGCCGCTGTCTGCCCCATTTCATTTGATGACCTTTCCACTTGCCCCACCCTGGGGCGGCTGTTGCAGGAGGAGAAGGAAGTGTGTGCCTGTCCCAGGGCCCGCCTGGGTCCCATCTGGGGAGAATTCCACATGATGAAGCGAGCGGGCCGTTGCCTGTGACCCCCGCTTCATAAATCGAATATTTCAGCAAATCCTGTCCGGCACACAGCCTGGGACACTGCATGGAGCCCGTGACTTTTTTTTTTTTTTTTTTTTTGAGACTTTGAGTCTCACTCTGTCGCTTCAGGCTGGGAGTGCAGTGGCTTGATTTCAGCTCACTGCAAGCCCGGCCTCCTGGGTTCACGCCATTCTCCTGCCTCAGCCTCCCGAGTAGCTGGGACTACAGGCTTCCCACCTCGGCCTCCGGCTAGTTTTTGTATTTCTTGTTTTGTTTTTGTTTTTGTTTTGTTTTGTTTTTGTTTTGTTTTTGGAGACGGAGTCTCGCTTCTGTCGCCTTCCCAGGCTGTAGTGCAGTGGCCGATCTCAGCTCACTGCAAGCCCGCCTCCCTGGGTTTACGCCATTCTCCTGCCTCAGCCTCCCGAGTAGCTGGGACTACAGGCGCTCGCCATTTTTGTATTTTCAGTAGAGACGGGTTTCACCGTAAGTTAGCCAGGATGGTCTCGATCTCCTGACCTCGTGATCCGCCTGGCCTCTGCCTCCCAAAGTGCTGATTACAAGCTTGAGCCATCAAGGCCTCAAAGGCCGAGCCCGTGACTTTTTGGTGTCTGGAGCTGACTATGCTTGGCGGAGATGGCGGAGGGCTACCCATGCTCTCTCTCCAGAGACAGAGAGAGAGGCCAGCACACATGACCAAGTCAAGCTGTTTATGTAATGGCGAAAATACCCAACTGGGGTTTGGCATGAGGTGGCTCATGCCTGTAATCCCAGCACTTTGGGAGGCCGAGACGTGGATGGCTTGAGGTCAGGAGTTTGAGACCAGCCTGGGCAACATGGTGAAACCCTGTTCTACTAAAATACAAAAATTATCTGGGCGCGGTGGCACATGCCTGTAATCCCAGCTACTCGGTAGGCTGAGGCAGGAGAATTGCTTGAACCCAGGAGGCGGAGGTTGCAGTGGAGAGATCAGGCTACTGCACTCCAGCCTGGGCGAATACACCAATACCCCTGTCTGAAAACAAAACAAAACAAAAAATACCGAAATGGGGAAAACAGCCGACAAAAAGCTGTAGGTTGTCTCCCTGGGGCCATTACAGGTGGTATACCCTAGGTCTAACGGGCCTCAGACATCGGGGCAGGCTATTATGTTGTCTGGAGTGGTTTTGTCGGTTTGAGACGAGTCGCTACTGTTCTCCAGGCTGGAGTGCAGTGGCGCAGATCTCGGCTCACTGCACCTCCTCGGCCTCCCAGGTTCGGGCTGATTCTCCTTGCCTCAGCCTCCCGAGTGGCTGGGATACAGGCATGCCCCACCACACCTGGCTAATTTTTTTTTTTTGGTATTTTAGTAGAGACGGGTTTCTTTACCCATGTTGGCCAGGATTGTCTTGATCTCTTGACCTCGTGGATCCGGCCTACCAGCCTCCCAAAGTGCTGGGATTACAGGCATGAGCCACTGCACCGCCGCAGGCTCTTGGCACACCACAGAGGCCGGGCGCGGTGGCTCGCCTGCAATCCCAGTACTTTGGGAGGCCAGACGGGCGGATCACGCAGGTCAGGAGATCGAGACCATGCATAACACGGTGAAACCCCGCTCTATTAAGAAATACAAAAGCTAGCCGGCTGGTGGCGGCTTCAGCTCCAGCCACCGGGAGGCTGGCGAGAATGCATGAACCCGGAGGCTGGAGCTTGCAGTGAGCTGAGATCCGCCACTGCACTCCAGCCATGACAGAGCAAGAATCCATCTCAAAAAAAAAAAAAAAAAAAAAAAAGAATAACCACACAGAAAACCTCAACACGTTTGTGTGTAAACTTTCCAATGTCTAGGAATGAGCTGCCCTCGGACTCCTGCCTGGCCTCCTTTCAGTGACACCCTTCACCCTAAAGTCCTGTAATGTTATTTATTTTTGAGATCACAGTCTCGCTCTGTCGCTTCAGGCTGAGTGCAGTGACGCTGAGCCCGGCTCACTGCAAGCCCCGGCCCCGAAGTTCACTCCATTCTTCCTGCCTCAGCCTCCAGAGTATTGGGACTACAGCTCACCACCGCCTCGGCTAGTTTTTTGTATTTTTAGTAGGTAGAGACGGGTTTCACCGTTGTTGGCTAGGATGGTCTCGATCTGCTGACCTCGTGATCCGCCCATCTTGGCCTCCCAAAGTGCTGGGATTACAGGCGTGAGCCACCGCACCCAGCCAATTTTTTGAATTTTTAGTAGAGACGGGGTTTTGCCGTGTTGGCCAGGCTGGTCTTGAATTCGTAACTCCAGGTGATCCACCTGCCTCAACCTCCCAAAGTGCTGGGATTGTAGGCATGAGCCACTGCACCAGGCCAAGTCCCGCAACCTTTTTTTTTTTTTTTTTTTTGAGACAGAGTCTGGCTCTCTCATCCAGGCTGGAGTGTGGTGGTGCGATCTTGACTCACTGCAACATCCGCCTCCCGGGTTCAAGTGATTCTCCTGTCTCAGCCTCCCGAGTGGCTGGGATTATAGGTGCCCACCACCATGCCCGGCTAATTTTTGTATTTTTTGGTAGAGATGGGGTTTCACTATGTTGGCCAGGCTGGTCTTGAACTCCTGACCTCAGGTGATCTGCCCACCTCGCCCTCCCAAAGCGCTGGGATTATAGGCATGAGCCACCGCACCCAGCCCATGCCCTGCACACTTTAAAATGCTGCATGTTTTACAGGAAAGGGTCTGGCCCCGGGATGCAGGGGAGTCCTACCCCCGGACTGCAGCGCATCTGTGGCCAGGGCAAAACGGGGCATCGCCCGGTGTGTAGCCACCTTTGGGAGCACCCGGGATCCCTTCCCAGGCCTCCGCAGTGGAGAGCATGAGGCGACAAGTCCAAAGGGCAGCAGGTGGGAGGCGGGTCTCGGATGAGGCAGCGGGTGCGTCTGGGGGGTTTCTTGTGGGGAGCAGGAGCTGACAGACCTAGAAACTGACGTGATGGACGCACTCTTGCCAGGTCTACAAAGTAGTTTCTAGAAGCCTGATCCTGAAGTGAGGTGGGGAGACAGGCAAGACCACAGCTTCTCTCCCGTCCTTCCCTCTGGGGTGCTGTGGGTCCAGTGAAACTGCAGGATGGCCTCGCACACCGCGGGGACCCTGGCGCGGAGTCCGTCCCCACCCAGCCCAGACTGCCCCTGCTCCCCTGGAACCCCGTGTCCTTTCACTCCTTGCCAGTGGCAGGGGGTGGCCAGGACCCTGGGGTTTCCAGGACCGCCCAGAGGTCCCACCTGCTTGGAGCACACACAGGCAGCCAACAAATTCCCCTCAGCCCTCCCAGCAATCCTGAGGGTCCTGGTTACCCACAGGGCGGCCCCTTCAACACTTTTATTTTTCTCCTATTTTTTTATTTTTTGGAGCCACACTGTCGCCCAGGCTGCAGTGCGGTGGTGCCATCTCAGCTGACTGCAACCTCCACCTCCACCTCCCCAGGCTCAGCTGATTCTCCTGCCTCAGCCTCCTGAGTAGCTGGGACTACGCTGTGCACCCCACGCCCGGCCAAGGTTTTTTTTTTTTTTGTAGAGATAGGGTTTCACTCTGTTGCTCAGGCTGGTCTTGAACTGGGCTCAAGTGATCCTCCTGCCTCTGACTCCCAAAGTGTTTGGATTACAGGAATGAGCCACCAAGCCTGGCTTTTTTTTTTTTTTTTTAAGTCATGTGAGACTTTAGGGGAAAAACATGAAGGAGCAGAGAAGCCCGGGGAGCTGTTTGCAGGAGGTATCAACTCATCTCTTCCTTGGTGTCTGCAGAAAAAAAAAACCACACGACTAGAAGGGTCACCCTAAGAAGAAAAGGACGATCCAGCAGTTCCCACAGAACCACAAGCTCCCACCTTCTGCTTTGTTTTCTCCAGAAATACAGTGCCGGCCACCCTTCCCCTACAATTCGCCTGCAGATAAGTATCAGCTTGCTGGTCGTCTCCAGGAAGTACTGAAGGGGGAGGCTCGCAGCCTCACGAGCTTTACAGAGCTCAGAGGGGCCCTAGAGCCGCCCAGCCGCCCCCACATCTAGCCCAGAGGGCGACTCCTCTGTCCAGGGACACGGCCCTGAAGGCAGAAAGGCTGGGCGTTGGGTCTCGGACAACTGGAGAAGCAGGTGACGGGCCTCCGGGAACCCTGAAGATCCCAGGACGAGCCCTCGCCGTTTCACCTGCAGCCCACTGTGGCGGAAAGGCTCAGAGGCCCGAAAGGGTGGCATGCCCTGGTGGTCACTTCTGATTTGTTGGGCGAGGAGAGGTGACAGAACCGCCCGCCTGGGCTGGGCCTGCTGCAGGCAGGGGGGGGGCGGGGGGGGTGCAGGGCGTGTCTCGGGACCTGCTGGGGTTTCCAGCCACACCGACAGCTTGGAAAGCCGGTACTTCCTTTCTGCGGGCCGAGTCTCAGCTCAGCGGCCACTGCTGGGAGCCGCCGCTCTCTGAAGCGCGGGGACAGGGAGAGGACGGTGTCACGCTGGGGAAGAAGCAGGGGCGGCCTTCCCTTGGAGGCTATGTGACAGGAGCCGCGTGGAGGAAGTGGCTTCCATCACAGAAGGCCGAAACTCTGCCTTCCACAGAGGCAGAGACAGTGGTGGGGAGGACAGAGGGAAGCCACGTGGCACTTCCCTTCTTTTCCAGTCAGAGCCCTGCTCTGTCGCCCAGGCTGGAGTGCGCTGGCACCATCGCGGTTCACTGCAGCCTTGATCCCCTGGATTCAAGCGATCCTCCCACCTTAGCCTCCCAAAGCAATGGAATGACAAGCAAGAGCCGCCGCCCCGGCCTCGCTCTCCTTCCTTTCGGTGAGAGCCGCCATCCCCTGGGGGCTCACTGCAGGTCTTCATCTCTGACCCAAAGGGAGCGGCTGGCCCTCGGGAGAGCCCTGTGCCCTTAGCCTCGGCGCCCCGCAATGCGGGCCGGCTCAGGGATGCCCTCTCCATGCCAGGCTGAAGCGAAACCCAGCACCCAACGCCGAACGGAAGAAAGAAGCACGATGGTGCGGTTTGCCTTTTCTCTCCGTTTTGTTTTGTAACCTAAGGAAGCAGAGGCTCTGAGACCACACACAGCAGCGTCGCCCGGCCCCGGAGGCACCTCGGCCGGGACGGGCAGGAGAGCAGACCCCCGTCCCTGCGTGCGCAGTTGCCCCGCCACAGTGCTCTCCGCAGGGGTGAGGCAGGAGGGTGGGTGGAGGCGCCAGCCTGTCCTCAGCTGGAAGGGCGGGGCGTGGACAGGGACGGTGGGCAGGTCACCAGCGGGACGCGGGGAGCCCAGCCGCTGTCACACGGCGGTGCGCGTGGGTGTGCCGGGCTGGTTCAGTCGCAGGGTTTTACACAACCACCCGGCAAAATCCACCTCTTCCACCTCGGACCGCTTGATGAAGGTGTGGTTCTGCAGGGAAAGGGGAGCCGTGAGTATCTGGGCCTGGAGTCACAGTAGACCGGGGAGGGCCAGGGTCTGCCCAGCGCTAGCAGATGGTGCAGGACGGAAAGCAAAAAACAGAGGAGACCCTCCCTCCTTCCCAGGAAGACGCACTCGGGGCAGGAGAGGGAGAGCCACCCAGGAAGAGGCAGGGGCGTCCGCCAGGCCTGCGAGCGGTCTCAGGATGCTGCGCTCCACCCGGGGCGGGCACACCACCAGCCCGGCAGCCTGGGCTCCCAGGGCAGGGTCTACGCTCACGCAAGCCGGGTCCTCCGGCCGCTGTGGACACTGGGGCTGGATCGTTCTCTGGGGTGGGGCCATCCTGGGTACTGCAGGGTACTGAGCAGCATCCCTGGCCTCCACCCACTCCATGCCAGGGGCTTCCCCAAGTCACGACACCACAATGTCCTTAGCCATTGCCAGGGTCCCCCGGAGCAGGACAGTCTAGGCAAGAACAGGCTGTTCCACAGAACTCCCTGCAAAGCACTGTACAGGCACCGTCCCACCCGCCAGCACATGAGGCTCCAGAGCCCCGGGAGTGGCTCCTGTGGCTTGAGAACAAAAGCCTCAATTGTATTTCAGTTCAACAAATTAAATTAATTACTTTTAGTTTTTTTTATTTTTTATTTTTGAGACAGAGTTTTGTTCTTGTTGCCCAGGCTGGAGTGCAGTGGTGTGATCTTAGCTCACTGCAACCTCCGCCTCCTGGGTTCAAGAGATTCTCCTGCTTCAGCCTCCCCTGTAGCTGGGATTACAGGGATGTGCCACCACACCCGGCTAATTTTTGTGTTTTTAATAGAGACAGGGTTTTACCATGTTGGCCAGGTTGGTCTCGAACTCCTGACCTCAAATGATCCACCTGCCTCAGCTTCCCAAAGTGCTGGGATTACAGGCATGAGCCACTGCAACCAGCCTTAATTTTTATTTTTTGAGACAGTCTTGCTCTGTCTCACAGGCTGGAGTGCAGCGGCACAATCTCAGCTCACTGTAATCTCTGTCTCCCAGGTTCAAGTAATTCCCCTGCCTCAGCCTCCCAAGTAGCTGGGATTACAGGCCTGTGCTACCACGCCTAGCTAATTTTTGTGTTTTTAGTAGAGACCAGGTTTCTCCATGTTGCCCAGGCTGGTCTCGAAATCTTGGCCTCAAGTGATCCACTCGCCTCGGCCTCCCAAAGTGCTGGGATGACAGGCATGAGCCACTGTGCCCGGCCCCATTTAACACACTTAAACAGCCATGTGTGGTTAGTGGTTCCTGTACAGGACAGCACGACATGAGAAGCCCCCCGGTTAGAAAGGCTGGGGGAGGAGGGCGGGTGCCCTTAGGGAAGAGGCTGGGCTGGGCCACCCCACGGCGGGTGAGCAGAGGCCTTTGGGGTTCCCAGGAGGGTGGCGTCCAGGACCTTGGGTCCCCGAATGCTGCCTCTTTTGCAGCTGGAGGCAGGCAAGGGTGTCTCCCTAAAAGTCGGTGCAGGTATGGGTGAAAAACCAAGCAACCTGATAGGTCACATCTCGGCTGGGCCCACAGGTTACTAGGCTACCCCACAGGGGAACATTTTTAAGAAGCTGGTTCAAAAAAGGCTATTTCAGCCAGGCGCAATGGCTCATGCCTATCATCTCAGCACTCTGGGAGACCAAGGTGGGTGGATCACAAGTTCAAGACCAGCCTGGCCAACATGGTGAAACCCCATCTCTGCTAAAAACACAAAGATTAGCCGGGCGTGGTGGCACGAGCCTGTAATCCCAGTTAGTTGAGAGGCCGAGGCAGGAGAACTGCTTGAACCTGGGAGACGGAGGTTGCAGTGAGCTGAGATTGCGCCACTGCACTCCAGCCTGGGCGACAGAGCAAGACTCTGTCTCAGGGGAAAAAAAAGAAAAGTTATTTCAACATTAGTACTCCTCTCTATTTATTTATTTATTTTGGAGAGGCACAGTCTCACCATGTTGCCCAGGCTGCCCTTGAACTCCTGGCCTCAGCCATCCCCCCATGGCACTAGGATTCCAAGCGCCCACCACTGTGCGCAGCCTGCCTCATTAAAAAAGAAAAAATGTCACATATGCCAGGTGCAGTGGCTCACACCTGTAATCCCAGCCCTCTGGGAGGCTGAGGTGGGAGAATCATTTGAGCCCAGGAGTTTGAGACCGGCCTGGACAGTTAGCAAAACCCTATCTCTCTAAAAAACTAGCTGGGCAGGTTGGGTGCAGTGGCTCATGCCTGTAATCCCAGCACTTTGGGAGGCTGCGGCAGGTGGATCACCTGAGGTCAGGAGTGTGAGGCCAGCCTGGCCAACATGGTGAAATCCCGTCTCTACTAAAAATACAAAAATTAGCTGGGCGTAGTGGCGGGTGCCTGTAGTCCCAGCTACTCGGGAGGCTGAGGCAGGAGAATCGCTTGAGCCAGGGAGGCTGAGACTGCAGTGAGCCGAGATTGCTTCATTGCACTCCAGTCTGGGAGACACAGTGAGACTCTGTCCAACCCTCAAGAAACATACAAAGCTGAAAGCCACATTCCGGTATCATAAGGTGCACGGGTTGGGCACCTGTAGCTGGCATCTCTTCTTTTCTTACAGGCACAGAAAGTAGCGGGCTGTCTAGGAGGGCGGGGCTCCAATCCACCCATCAGCTGTGGAGGGGTTCGAAGGCTGCTGACGGTGGCCGTGGTGCGGGACAGCACCCGGGGTGTAGGCTGGGCTGAGGGGCAGGAGGATGACGCCCAGGGCCCTCCTCTGAGGGCATAGTCCCCACTGGGAAGGCGAGTTTTGGTGAACAGCTAGGCTTCCGAGGGTATCAAAGGATGAGAGTTTAAGGAGACACCGAAGCACCCACAGCCTCGGGGGACCTGCCTGCCACAGTGTGCACAACAGGGACGGGCACCCTCTTGTTTGCAGGGAAAGGAGCTCGGGGAGCTGAGAGCTGCCTCCAGCCTCTCATGAAGGCAAATGAGCCTGGGGTCCCGTCCTGTGGGTGCGGGACCAGCACCAGGCAGGAGCGGTGGAGCTCAGAGCCCACAGCTGTTCCCACGCACACACCCTATGCCCCCCGCAGCCACCCCAGGATGGCTTCTCTCGTGGACGAGGGAGACCCACAGAGGGTCCTCGGTGTGGCCTGGCACACCTGGACTGCCCACATCCTGGTCGCAGGTGCTGGCTCCCGGGGCAAAGCCAGGCCCAGCAGCCTTATTTCCTGGGGCCCGGGTGGCAGCCTGCACCCTCCCGGCCCCAGAACCCGCTGGCATCACTCACCGTGAGCATCTTCAGGTCCGCCCGCTCCGCTGGGTTCTTGATGAGGCTGGGGGTTCCAAGAGGCAGGACCGGGAAGCAGTAGGGGAGACAAGATAGGGCAGTTAGTTGGTGGCCCCAGGGCACCTGCGTTTTGGGCTGTGGCCGGGGGAGGCCTGGATCTGTGGCACAGACCTGCCTGCTCTGCTCTGCCGCCTGGCAGCGGACGAGGGCTCCACCTCTGCCCTTTGGTGCCAGGGGCAGGACACCCCTGTGGGGAGAGTGAGAGGGCGGGAAACCCCGCCTGGTGGGTCAGAAGCCTGGACGCAACCCCAGCTAACTTTCTAATAAAAACCTTCTTCAGACGCAGAGCAGCCCCGTGTGTGGGTCAGATGCTGTCCCCGGCCTGCCGGAGGACACGTCAAGGGCCCAGGACAACTTTAGCACCAGGAGTGCGGTGCCATTTCACAGCGCCCCCAGCTCAGACACACGGACCGGCCCTATGGGCAAGCAGGTGTCCCCAGCTCCTCCCCCGTGGTCTGTGGCCCATGCCTGAGGCCCACGCCACAGATGCTGCTGGGTGCTTGGGGGCAGGAGAATGGAGAGGGGTTGGCAATCCTCCTAGAAGCTGCAGGCGGGCCTCGGGGAGCCCATGGCCAGCACATCAGGGGTCCACGGACCAGGCAGAGGCTTCTCCGGCTGCAGACGGTGAGGCAGGGACACCGTCATGTCCACAGGGCCTGCAATCCTGCTTCACCCCCAGGCTCGGGGACAGGATGGCATGGCAGCCAGGAGCTGCAGCGCCACAGCCCTGGGAAAGGGAATCTGGCTTCCTGTTGGGCTCAGAGTCCTGCGTGACCCTGCACTGGGATTCTGGATGGGCAGGCTGGGCCAGGGGCCCCACCCAGGACCTGGAAGGAGTGGCACATCTGGGTCCTGGCCAGGGGTGCGGGCGGCCCGGCTCCACCTACCATTTATTGACAAACTCCTGGAAGTCGGGGGTGAACACACCGTTGGGCAGCTTAGGAGGCGGCTGCGGAGGAGAACAGAGGGTGGGGTCAGCCCTGGGCGTCTTCAGGGACTCTTGGCTGTAGCCCTCCCAACCCCTGCCTGTCCTGTCCAGTCACCCACCCTGCAGGCCTGGCCGACACCACATGCCAGCTGAGCTGCACCCTGTGAGAGCTGGCCTTCTCCCGGAACTTCTCGTTTGAGAGTCATGGCTGGTTGGAGGGAAGGAGAGAGGGGTGCACCCCCCTTTTATAAACAGGACAACCCCTCGAGTATCATCACTTGCTTCCTTCCCCAGTGACGCTGGCTGAAGGATGAGCTTTGGGACTGGGCCCCACAGAGGAACAGCCGGGTCCAAAGTTCTTTGGTTTTGAGACAGAGTCTCGCTCTGTCGCCCAGGCTGGAGCATAATGGAGTGATCTTGGCTCACTGCAGCCTCCGCCTCCAGGGTTCCAGCGATTCTCCGGTCTCAGCCTCCCGAGTAGCTGGGATTACAGGTGCCCGCCACTGCACCTGGCTAATTTTTGTATTTTTAGTAGAGACAGTATTTTTTACCAGGTTGGCCAGGCTGGTCTCGAACTCCTGACCTCAGGTGATCCACCCGCTGTGGCCTCCTAAAGTGCTAGAATTACACACCTGAGCCACCATGCCCAACCAAACGGGGTCCAAAATTTTAAGCCCAAGCACTGGGGAGCCCGGCCCAGCACACACGTCCCTGGAGGGGGAGCGGCCGTGGAAGTGGTGCCAGCAGTGCAGGGTCAGGCCTCTCCTGCGCAGGGGTGGGAAGAGGCAGGGGAGCAGTGGGGGGATGTGTGCACCAGGCCTGGGTGCGGCTGCCAGGTGCAGGGAGAGCTGGGTCACCAGGGCCACCCCACCTGGCCCTGTCATCATCTCGCCACCCAACCCCAGGCCTAGCCCAGTCTGCAGGCAGCTTAGATGCCTGTTTCTCTGCCCCAGCTCCAAAGGGTTGCCAAAGACACAGAAGGCCACAGAAGGCTCAGGGAGGTGGCCCGGCCTGGTCACGTGGCCAGCAGGACCTTGGGGTGCAGTCCTGTGCCTCCCTGACAGCTGCAGGCCTGGGAGGAGGCCAAGCCCCTCCTTGTGCCTTGGTTTACTCTTCTGGGTGGTGGAAACCCTCACACTTGGCTCACGGGGTGGTTACGGGGACTGACGGAACAGGAGCCACCCCAGGACCTATAGGTCCTTCTAGGCTCTCCGGCCTCCTTCCAAGAGGCAGGGGCCATGCCTGTCCCTTTCTCCGTGGAAGTGGGGTGATTTATGAGTCCACACCCATGGGCTCCTGGACGCTCTAATGCAGAGACACTGGACCACCGCTCAAGCGGTAGGCTGGCTCCTTGGCCTGAGCCCGGGGCTGCTGGCACGCACCTCCCGCTAGACTCAGGGTGAGAGGCTGCGGCGGGAATTCTGGGTGCGTCTTCATAAAAAAACAAGGCCCTGTAATCCCAGTACTTTGGGAGGCCGAGATGGGCGGATCACGAGGTCAGGAGATCGAGACCATCCTGGCTAACACGGTGAAACCCCGTCTCTACTAAGAAATACAAAAACTAGCCGGGCGAGGTGGCGGGCGCCTGTAGTCCCAGCTACTCGGGAGGCTGAGGCCGGAGAATGGCGTGAACCCGGGAGGCGGAGCTTGCAGTGAGCTGAGATCCGGCCACTGCACTCCAGCCTGGGCGACAGAGCGAGACCCCGCAACAAAAAAAAAAAAAAAAAAAAAAAAAAACAAGGCCCTTGGGAAGGAGCTGGGCTTGCGCAGCACAATGGAAGACGGGAGATGCGATGCACGTGGAATTGGTTCAAGAATCACTTGAACCTGGGAGGCGGAGGTTGCAGTGAGCCAAGATCAAGCCACTGCACTACAAAGCTAGACTTTGTCTCAAAAAAAAAGAAAAGAAAAAAATAGCTGGGTGTGGTGGTGCGCACCTGTCGTCTCAGCTACTCGGGAGGCTGAGGCACGAGAATCACCTGAGCTTGGAAAGTGGAGGTTTCAGTGAGCCGAGATGGCATCACTGTACTCCAGCCTGGGTGACTTTTTTTTTTTTTTTTTTTTTTTGAGGCGGAGTCTTGCTCTATCACCCAGGCTGGAGTGCAGTGGCGCCATCTCTGCTCACTGCAAGCTCCAGTTCCTGGGTTCACGCCATTCTCCTGCCTCAGCCTCCCGAGTAGCTGGGACTACAGGTGTCTGCCACCGTGCCCAGCTAATTTTTTGTATTTTTAGTAAAGACGGGGTTTCACTGTGTTAGCCAGGATGGTCTCAATCTCCTGACCTCATGATCTGCCCGCCTCGGCCTCCCAAAGTGCTGGGATTACAGGCGGAGCCCCCGCGCCCGGCCCAGCCTGGGTGACTCTTGCTCTACTCAAGAGAGAGATTTTGCTTCCAAAAAAAAAAAAAAAAGAAAAAAGAAAAGAAAAGCCAAAAGGCGTCGAGCACAAACCTCATTCACAATATAGTCCAGCAGTTCGAAGATGGCCATGGCGGGCCGGCTGTCCATCCCGTGACCTGCACAGGGAGAGAGATGGAGGTGAGAGGGGCCGGTGGCCACCTCACTACTTCTGGGGGTTGGGCTCCCAGGGGGCTGATCACCACCGGGCACCCTCCTCCCCACGCCAGCCTAAATCGGAGGTGGGTGTGCAGAGGCACAGGACAAAGCTCCTCTGCCTGAGCCTCTAGTGAATTAAAAAAACGGCAAAAGGAACATGAACATTTTTTGAGAAGTCACACATTTGGCTCGGTGAGGCTTGCCGGACGTGCCAAAGTCATCACCCTCCTCTCTGGCGGGCAGGGGGAGGGACGGTGCTGACCGCAGGCAAGGACAGCAGTGTGACCTTGCATGGAGCTGCTGGCGGTGATGGTGGCAGGCCCTGAGTGCCATTCAGGGCGGGAGGCCGGCTAGGGGTGGCTGACCCGTCTGAGAACCAGCTGGCCAGGCCTGGGCTTGGCCGCTGGACTTTTGCCTTCTGCCTGTCCCAAAATGGGCAGGCGGGCTGGGGCCCTGGGCTGGGGGCAGGGCTGGGGACGGTGTACCACCTGGGAGGGGCTGAGGCCAGGCCTGAGGATAAGGACTTGGGGGACTCTCCCTGGGACAAGATCAAGACATCCCAGCAGTCTGGCTGGAGGGGAGGGCTTGGGTTTGCCAGTACTGTGAAAATCACCTTCTCACAGCCCCAGCCCGGCCAGGGTAGAAGGACCACAAAATGTGGCCTGCTCGTGTCATAAAATACCACTCAGCCTTTCAAAAGGAGCCAGGCTCTGACACGCACCACGGCGTGGAGGACCCTCGAGGACACCGCTCCAGGAGAGAAGCCACACACAAAACACAGAAGGCCACACAGTGTGTGATCCCGTTTCTGTGAAATGCCCAGGACGGGCCAGTTCACAGAGGCAGGAAGGGGATGGAGAGTGACGGCTGATGGGGACGGGGTTTCCTCTTGGGAAGCTGAGAAGGTTCTGGAATTAGAGGTGATGGGGCGCAGCACTGTGACTGAAAACCACTGAAATGAGTGCGTTGTGGGGGGTGTGCTTCAGTTCGGAAACGTGGTTTTAAAACCAACCAGAGTCCGCTACAGGGTCCTTTGGGGTCTAACTCCACTAACTCTCCCTGATGTCTGACTTCAAAAAAAAATCACAGGACCCTCCCGTGACTCTGCACCAAGCAGGGTCCGCCCCTGGTTCTTCCCTCAGGCGGTGGAAGTGTCCGCTCAGGCGTCTCTGGCTGGCGTCTGGGAGCTCCCGCTCCCGAGGTGCCCGCCCTAAACGTCGGATTGTCCTCTGCGAGTCCAGCTGTCCCTGGGGCCTGAGCCCTCCCGCCCCCTCCCGGGCTGCGTCCCCTCCTGTGTGTGTTGGGGCCGGAGCCAGGAGGCCACTGAGGGCCATGCCAAGTCAGAGCTCCACTTCGGGGCTCCCTGGAAGGCTTGGCCTGCACACAGGAGCGTGTCACCTGCAGAATCCAGGCTCTGCAGCGGCCAGTTTCTTCCACTTTTCTGTACGTCTGAAAGCGTTCAGGATAAAATGCTGGAAAATCTAACTGCCCAGGGGCTTGGCGGCAAAGCTGCGCTCCCAGATCCCGCCAGCTGGCAACAACAGGTGCAACTGCCTGGACAGAACAGGTTTGGGGCGCTCACTGCTTCCAGCTCTGTCCCGGGAAACCCCAGGACCATCTGAGGACTGCTGACCACAGTCGGCACCATCCAGGGGGACAGGTGGTGCGACAGGGGCAGAGGAGAGGCAGCTGCTGGCCCAGGCACAGCAGGCCCCGCACAGGGTACTGCGCGTCCGGACCGGAAGTTGCAGGCGCAGGCCGTACCGCTGATGGGGCGCCCGGGGGGTCTTGGCCGAGGCGAGATGCTGTGAGGCTCTCCTTCTTCCCCGTCGACCACTGGCCGGCCAAAGATGGCCTCCAGCTCCTTGGCGTCGGGCGGGGGGATGGGGTACCTTCCGATGGCCAGCTCCACCAGGGACAGGCCCATGCTCCAGACGTCCGACTGCACCGAGTAATGTGTGCCCTGCAACCGCTCCGGCTGCAGCAGAGGCAGGAAGGAAAGAGCCCAGAGGGGCGAAGATGGCAGCTGGAACCTGGGAGGCTTGCCCCATGACAGCTCCAGTCACCCTCTCCATGGCTAATGACCACAGCAATGGACGGAGAGCTGTTAAGCAATTCCACCTCCCGGCTCAGCAACCCCGGGCCTCCCTGCAGCACTTGCTGAAGAGGCTCCAGCCGGACGCCTGGAGCTGGTGTGGACCGCAGCTCTTGAAGAGCCCACAACGCTCAGCTCTTTTGGGAATGGACGATCGCCCCAGGAAGCAGGGGCCTCCTTCTCCACGGCTAACATCCAGAGCCTGCTCCAAGGCTCAATTTGGCAGGCTGCTGAATCCCCAGTCATTTCCTAAAAGACCCCAGAGTCCAATTTCTTGGTCCAGAAATGAAGTAAGGGCCGGGTGTGGTGGCCCATGCCTGTAATCCCAGCACTTTGGGAGGTTGAGGTGGGAGCCCAGGATAATACTATGGCTAGCTTCCATATGGCTATGACCCTGGCCTCTACCAAAAGCATTTTTTTTTTTGAGACGGAGTCTCGGGCTGTCGCCCCAGGCTGGAGTGCAGTGGCTGATCTCGCCTCACTGCAAGCTCCACCCCGGTTCACGCATTCTCCTGCCCCCAGCCTCCTGAGCTGGATTCAGGGCGCCCACCTCCACTCTGCCTCGCTGTTTTTTGTATTTTAGTAGACGGAGCCTGATTGGGGTCTCGGACCTCCTCCAGGGATTCGCTGCCCAGTGTTGGGATCAGCAGGCGGAGCCACCGCTACCTCGCCCCAAAAGCATTTTTAAAAATCAGCCAAGGCTGCTGGTGTAATGCCCGCCTGTAATCCCAGCATCTTTGGGAGGCTGAGGCAGGCTGGATCATGAGGTCAGAGATCGAGACTCATCCTGGCTAACACGGTGAAACCCCGCCTCTACTAAAATACATACAAAAAAATTAGCCAGGCATGGTGGCTGGGTGCCTGTGAAGTCCCTGAGCGCCCCTACCAGGAGGCTGAGGCAGGAGAATGGCGCGGAACTTAAGAGGGCGGAGCTTGCAGTGAGCCAAGATGGCTCTACCACTCTAACCTGGTGACAGAGCGAATCTGGCCTCAAACAAAAAAAAAAAAAATTACTCCAGGTGTAGGACAACATGCCTGTAGTCCCAGCTGCTTGGGAGGCTGAGGCAGAATTGCTCAAACCCAGGAGGCAGAGGTTGCAATGAGCCAAGATTGTGCCATTGCACTCCAGCTCGGGTGACAGAGCAAGACTCTGTCTCCAAAAAAAGAAACAAGAAAAAGAAAAGATGGCCGGGCTGCTGGTGGCTCACGCCTGAATCCCAGCACTTTGGGAGGCCGAGGCGGGCTGATCACAAGGTCAGGAGATCGAGACCAGCAGGAAACCCCCTTCGCCTCTACTAAAATAGAAAATTAGGCCGGGCGCAGGGCGGCGCCTGCAGTCCCAGCTACTCGGGAGGCTGAGGCAGGAGAATGGCTGCGGAACCCGTGGAGGCGGAGCTGCAGCGAGCCGAGATTGCGCCCACTGCACTCCAGCCTGGGCGAGCAGAGCCGACTCCGCCCCCAAAAAAAAAAAAAAAAAAAAAAAAGTGCAAGAAAAAGAAAGAAAGAAAGAAAACCTGGTAGGTAATTAAGCAGAGACAAAACCCTCCGGTGGAGAATTCCAACAGGAAGGGGAGATCTGGCTGGGCGTGGGGCTCAGGCACACCTGCTGGCAGAATCCCAGCACTTTGGGAGGCCGAGGCAAGAGGGTCACTTGAGCCCAGGAGTTCATCACCAGCCTGGGCAATACAGCGAGACCCCGTGTCTACAAAAGACTGATAAATTAACAAATAAAAAATAGCAAGGGGAATCCGAAAAGCAGGCTCCCAGGAGGCACCCAAGCCTTGCGGCAAGTGGGCAGAGCTGACGGAGGGGAGGGTGCAGCTGGGGTGGGAATGTCCTGGGGGCGCTCACGGCCATGTAGGTGCGTGTGCCCATGAAGTAGCTGGGAAAGCCTTGTGGGAGGTGGGGAGAGAGCTGCGCAGGAGAACTGGCGGGGAGAGCGGAGGGGAAGAGATGGAGGGGAGAGCTACGTGGGAGAACTGGGGGCGAGAGCTGAGGGGGAGAGTTGAGGGGAGAGCTGGGGGGACTCACAGCCGGGGGGACTCACAGCCATGTAGGAGCGTGTGCCCACGAAGGAGTTGGCCATGGAGTCGATGAGCTGGCCGCTCACCCCGAAGTCACACAGCTTGATCTCCCCTCTGGAGTTCACAAGGATGTTGGAGGGCTTCACATCTGGGGGCGGCAGGCGGCGAGTGAGGGGCGCCCAACAGTTGCCTGCCAGCCCACAGGGCTCTGGGGAGGGCGGGTTGGGCCTTACCTCGGTGCATGATCTGGTGCTTCTCTCGGAGATACGCCAAGCCCCGGAGAACCTGCAGGGGAGCACGGAGAAGGTCATGGGACAAGGCCGCCAGGACTTAGCTCCTGACCGAGCCCAGGGGTTGGACCTGAGCAGCCAGAGCTGGAGCGAGGGACCTGCGGCAGGAACCCTGTTTCAGGCTGTGAGGAGCTCGCTGGGGTGGAGCAAGCGAGGGCAGACGATGCTGATGGTCCTGTGCTGTGTGCAAGTAAACCCCGGTTCCCACACGGCTGCAGTGCAGCCGATGCCATTACTGCCTCTGAATCAGGGCACACGGCTGAGCCCCAGGGAAGTTGAGACGGTGGCCCACAGCCCGGGAGTAGGCCGGGCTGCTGAGTTTGCCCACACCAGCCTGAAGGGCAGCATCTGTAACGCACCTGGGGCCCCAGGGACTGTGCTAAGGGCCCCCAGACGGGACGGGCTAAGAGTGCCCAGGAAGGACGCTGCTTCCCCCAGGCCCACCCTGGAAGGAGCATCCCGAGAAGTGAAGGAAGCAGCACAGGCAGTGCTGACGGCAGCTTTCTACTCTGAAGCGCATGTCTGGCAGCACGCAGCCTGTGTCTTAATCCCAACTCCAGTACGGGCAGGTGGGACTCGGCCCCTGCTATGGGCAAGGTGCAAGCTCCTAGAAGCAACACGCACGGTCTGCTGAGGCCACACGGCTCTGCAGAGCAGCTGCGCTGGAGACCGGGCAGCAGAGACGCCCTTGGCCCCGGTGGCATTTCTAACAGCAAGGGGGAGTGTGTCTGGAAGTCCTGGCGTCCCACGTCCCACCCCAGGGTTTCCCCTTCAACAAGCTCCTGTCCCCTGCAACGTACCAGTGGCCAACATCCCCCTGCCACGAGGGTCAGAGAGGACCAGCATGGCAAACAGAGGATACTAAGAGTGAAGAGGAAACCTAACATCTTCACTCGGCAGATGGTGACCTCGGGCCCCAAAAGGGACGTCACTTGTTCAAGCTCCACAGGGGGTGGGCATAGCCTTGGCCACTCTTTTTCTGCAGGGGCCACCCTAACCCCCACCGCACTGTGAGTGGCTCCTGGAACCCTGGCCGTGTGGAGGAGGCCTGTGCAGGGTCTGCGGCGGGACTCACCGCAATGCTGACTTTCCCCAGGATCTCCTCGGGGATCCTCTTGGCCTCCTTCAGCACCTGGTCCAGGGAGCCGCCATCCTAGAGGGCACACGACGAGTGAGTGCAGGCTCTGAGCAGGTGGCTGGGAAGCCACGGATGCGTCCCCCGAGTCCCGGCGAGGGGGCGGTCTGCCTCCTGACTGATGGGAAGCGGGGGCCGGAGCCCAACTCCACCCACTAGTCAAGGGGCCTTCTGATAGTTCTGCTTTGGGTCTGCACACCCGCCCACAAGGTGGCAGAGAAACAGGGCCCAGGGCGCCCCCACCTCCCGTCCCTTCCTGGAATCAATTGCGTGACTCGGCCCTCCTGAGGTCGCCACGGCAGAGGCTCTGCTCCAGGCCAGCCCAAGCCGTGGCCGGGGGCTCAGCCAGCTGTGGGGCCTGCACTCCCTGAAGCCTGCATGGTGGGCTTGTCTGTGCGCCATGGGAGGCGGCCAGGCTGGAGATCAGCTTCCTGGGCCTGGGTCCTCTTCCCAGCACACGAAGGGAAGGGGAGGGTGAGGGCGTGGAGGAGAAGCGGGCGCTGCCCATGTGGGAGGAGACGGAGGGTTGCTGTGTGCCTGTCCAGACCCCCACAGGGGCTCCCTAACCAAGCCCTGCGCCTGTCCCTGCCGCTTAGGACAGAAAGGCCAGGTTGAGTAGCACCAGGTGCCAGGGGGTGCATGGACTGTAGGACGGACCCCAGTGAGGCCAGCCCAGGTGACCGTGACCTTGGCCCCTCCCCACAGCCTCGGTCTCCTCGCCGCTGTGCCGGGCATCCTGTGGAGGCCTGGGAACCAGCCATCACGGCTAGGCTGGCCCCTGGGTGCGGCCCCACCTCCATGTCACGAATGGTGAAACAGAAATTCCACGTCTTGCCCAAGGCTGCCTGGCAACAAGCCTGGGGACCAACACCCCCAAATGCCAAAACCCCAGGCCCTGGGAGCCACCCAAGATGCCTCTTCAGAGGTGGAGGCTCCGGACACACCTGCCAGGCCACCCCCAGGACAGCAGGAGGTGACCGGCCGAGTTCCCACTGCCACCGTCTGGCATGCTTCTCTTCTGCGTTCAGCAGAGAGGAAAGCGGAACTGAGGCTGGAGAGGCGAGCCGGGGAGCCTGGATTTCCCCACCACGCTGCTCCAGGACTCCTGCAAAAGCCCAGCCTTCCCCAGGACGGCTTTCATTCACATGGGTGGGAGGAGCCGGGGGAGAAATCCTGGGACTCAGGGGTGCCCGGGTTGCCGCTTTCTGGCCACTTCTGCCCAGCTAGGCTCGGAGAGAAAGGCCGAGGGCAGTTCTAGAGAACCCGACACGCTTTGAGGCCTCTAGAGCACAGATGTGACTCCATCCACCAGCTCCAGGCTGAAGAGGCAGACACACAGGGTGGGAGGGCAGGTGTGGCCAGGGCTCAGACAGCCCTGGAGGAGGGGCCGGGATGGGAGCTCCGGTGAGCCAGGGCCAGGTGGAAACTGCTTCTATTCTCAGTTTTTATCAATCTACCTTAAACTAATTCTTTTTTTTTTTTTTATTTTTTTGAGACGGAGTCTCGCTCTGTCACCCAGGCTGGAGTGCAGTGGCCGGATCTCAGCTCACTGCAAGCTCCAGCCCCGGGTTCACGCCATTCTCCTGCCTCAGGCCTCCGGAGTAGCTGGGACTCCAGGCCTCGCCCCACCTCGCCTCCGCTAGTTTTTTTGTATTTTTTAGTAGAGACGGGTTTTACCGTGGTTAGCCAGGATGGTCTCTGACCTCCTGACCTCGTGGATCCCACTACCCCCGCCTCCCAAAGTGCTGGGATTACAGGCTTGGAGGCCACCGCCCGCCTAAACTAATTTTTAAAAGCAGGCCAGGCAATGTTTAACGCAGCCAGCGCAGCCAAGGCAGCCAACGCAACCCTAAAACCCTAAAACCCCTGCCCCCCAGCACAGCTCCTTCAGTCTCCGTTTCTCAAACCCCTGCCCCCCAGCACAGCTCCTTCAGTCTCCGTTTCTCAAACCCCTGCCCCCAGCACAGCTCCTTCAGTCTCCGTTTCTCAGAGGGTCACAATCAATGTTTGCTGCGTAAGCAAATTCAGACAGCCTTTCCCAGGAGGTGGGGACAGGCGGAGGGCTGGGCTGCGAGCCTCGTGAACTGGCGGAAGACGCCTCACGGGAGCTCTCTCTGTAGCCGTCTTTCTTCACTGTGACATCGGGGCCAGGTCACTCTCTGGGGGGGGCCGGTGTGGGCACTGCAGGGTGCTGAGCAGCGCCCCTGGCCTCCACCCACTCCATGCCAGGAGCACCCCGCAGACGTGATAACCACACATGTCCCCAGACGGCGCCAGGTGTCTCCTGGGAGGGAGGACTGCCCCTGGTTGAGAAGGGCTGGTCTCCAGCTATAAAGACCAACGTCTGGCAGGACAAGCAGTTTGTCTGAGTCACAGAGACAGGATGTGGCGCAGAGGGTATTGCAGCTGTGTACTGCTGGCTCCAAATCTCACTCTGTGCATGACCATACACTTCTACCGTGTGTGCGTGTGTGAGTGTGTGTGTGTCCGTGTGTGTGTGTGTGTGTTTCAAATAGTCCTGTAACTGTACTTTTGTTACATAGGTAGTAGGCGAACACATTTTTCTTGTAAAAAATTCAAACGAAGATAAAAAACCCGGACGCCCCATCGCTTCCACCATTCTCCCCTCAAGTGTGACTCAGATTGTTCCAGATCTTTTCTCTTTCTCTCTGTGAGACAGGAGTTGCCCAGACGGCAGCAGAGTGGTGGGATCTTGGCTCACTGCAGCCTCGACCTCCTGGGTTCAGGCAATCCTCCCACCTCAGCCTTCCAAGTAGCTGGGACTACAGGCGCGACATCAAGTCCTGCCAATTTTTTGTAGAGACTGGGGTTCCTCACGTTGCCCAGGCTGCTCTCAAACTCCTGGGCTCAAGAGGTCCTCTCGCTTCAGCCTCCCAAAATGCTGGGATTACAGAAGTGAGCACCTGGTCCCCAGATCTGACTGTGTATTTGGAAATATAGTCTCAGGACTCACTCTGTTGCCCAGGCTATAGAGCAGTGGCTCAATCATAGCTCGCTGCAGCCTCGACCTACTGGGCTCACGTGATTCTCCCAAAGCGCTGGGAGGCCGAGGCAGGAGGGTCACTTGTGGACAGGAGTTCAAGACCAGCGTGGGCAACATAGAGAGACACCATTTCTACAAAAATAAGCAAATAAATTCGCTGTGCATGGTGGCTTGTGCCTGTGGTCCCAGCTACTCGGGAGGCTGACGTGGGAGGATGGCACCAGTGTACTCTAGTCTGGGCAACTCAGCAAGACCCTGACTTGAAAAGACAATAAATAAATGAATGGGCCAATGCTATGTTTATTTTCTTTTTCTTTTATTTTGAAACGGAGTCTTGTTCTGTCGCCAGGCTGGAGTGCAGTGGCATGATCTCGGCTCACTGCAAGCTCCACCTCCCAGGTTCGTGTGATTCTCCTGCCTCAGCCTCCTGAGCAGCTGGGACTACAGGCGTGCACCACCGTGCCCAGCTAATTTTGTATTTTTAGCATAGATGGGGTTTCAACATGTTGGCCAGGACAGTCTCGAACCCTTGACCTCGTGATCCGCCTGCCTTGGCCTCCCAAAGTGCTGGGATTATAAACGTGAGCCACGGCGCCCAGCCCATGCGATGTTTATTTTCTACAACCACCCCTCCACTACATGAGTAGTGTTGTATTTGGGGATACTCCCATTCAGTACACCATTGTGGATTTCATTTTGCCACTGCAAAGCGGCCAAATATCATTCTTGAATCGCTCCCTTAGTGATGGACACGTCCAGTTTCCATTACTGCAGAACAACGTGGGCATTCTTCAGCAGATTTCACGAGACCCCAAGAAAGGCCAAGGGGCACCTCTATGAGGTCCCTAAGTCACTGGCTCTCCTTTCCCATCCCATGAGGTCCCAGTGTCCACTGGGTTCTTGCCCCGAGTTATCCAGCAATAGGTTCAGGCCCAAGGGAAGCAGCCAGCCCCACTGTTCCTAAGCTCTAGTCACCAACAAGTGCTGGCCATTTTATATAAATACATGACTGGGCACGGTGGCTCACCCCTGTAATCCCAGCACTTTGGGAGGCTGAAGTGGGAGAATCATTTGAGCCCAGGAGTTCAAGATCAGCCTGGGCAACATAGTGAGATCCCATATCTACAAAAAACTTAAAAAACTACCTGAGCGTGCTGGCGCACCTGTAGTCCCAGCTCCTTGGAAGGCTGAGGCAGGAGGATCGCTTGAGCCCAAGAGGTGCAGGCTGCAGTGAGCTAGGATCATGCCACTGCACTCCAGCCTGGGTGACAGAGAGAGACCTTGTACCCCCCTACTCCCCAAATAAAAGAAAATAAAGAAGACACAGAAATATGGGGCAATTGCATAGAAATACAGGGAAATGGCCGCAGGACACGGATGCAACACCCCATGCGTGCCAGGTGCCATCCTGGGGAGAGCTCACATAGTCCTCACCCCAGCAGGGACTACCGCCTCCCTCGGCTTCACAGCAGAAGCAGCAAGAGTCCTGTCCTGAACTCGTGGTGAGAGTGAGCAGTGGGGCCGAGACCTCATCTGGACGCCCATCCTCAGCCCTGGTGCTAAGCTGCCTCTTTGCCTCACTGGGGTGGCCTGGAAGGGAATGAATCAGGTGCTGGGCAGGCCCTGCCGTGGAAACCTATGGGCACATGGGTGAATTCCGAGGGCACCGTTCAGCATGGAGAGGATTCACAGGGCCGGCGAGGGTGGCAGGGATGGCCCCCTTGGATGGCTTTACTTCCTAGGATGCTGCCCTGTCAGGGCTCACCTGATGCTTTAAAATCAACATGTTCCACATTGTTTTTTTTAGTTCTTTTTTCTTTTTTTTTTGAGACGGAATCTCACTCTGTCGCCCAGGCTGGAGTGCAGTGGCGCCATCTTGGCTCACTGCAAGCTCCGCCTCCCGGGTTCACGCCATTCTCCTGCCTCAGCCTCCCGAGTAGCTGGGACTACAGGCGCCCGCCACCTCGCCCGGCTAATTTTTTTTGTATTTTTTTTTTTAGTAGACACGGGGTTTCACCGTGTTAGCCAGGATGGTCTCGATCTCCTGACCTCGTGATCCACCCGCCTCAGCCTCCCAAAGTGCTGGGATGACAGGCGTGAGCCACCGCGCCTGGCCGACGTTTTTTTTGAGACAGTCTTGCTCTGTCGCCCAGGCTGGAGTGCAGTGGCGCCATCAGCTCACGGCAAGCTCCTCCTCCAGCGTTCAACCGACTCTTGTCCTGAGTAGCTGGGATTACAGGCGTGCACACCACACCTGGCTAATTTCTGTACTTTCGTAGAGACGGGGCTTCACTACGTTGCCCAGGCTACTCTTGGACTCCTGAGCTTAAGTGATTCACCCACCTCAGCCTCCTAAAGTGCTGGGATTATAGGCGTGGGCCACATTTTTTTTTTTTTTTTTGAGATGGAGCCTCACTCTGTTGTTGGAGTACAGTGGCGCGATCTCGGCTCACTGCAACCTCTGCCTCCCAGATTCAAGCGATTCTCCTGCCTCAGCCTCCTGAGTAGCTGGGATTACAGGCACTCGCCACCGTGCCTGGCTAATTTTTACATTTTTAGTAGAGACGGGGTTTCACCATGTTCGCCAGGCTTTTGAACTCCTGACCTCAGGTGATCCTCCCACCTCGGCCTCCTAAAGTGCTGGGATTACCAGTGTGAGCCACCATCCCTGGCTAGACAAACTTGGAACTTTTAAAGAATGCACCCCATAAACACAGACAGCATGGCCTGTGTCTCCCTCTTGCAGCTTGGTGCTCTGTGTGGTGTCCCCTGGGGTGCCAGCACCCACTCGGAACCCCCATTTTAAATTCACCAAGAACAGAGGTTGAGGGAGGGTTGCCATGCTCTCCCGTTTCCGCATGGGAAGCAGGGGTCTTGAGAGCTGAGTCAGCCACATGAGGGGAGGACGGAACTCCTGAGTAGAGCGGGTGCCTGCTGGGCGCGAGGAGCGGGAAGACGAGGAAGACGAGGAGGAATGGGGAGCACCACATGACAGAGGGGCCACCTCAGACCACAAAGCACTTCCTCATCCTTTCCTCGCCCTTTGATGCTGCCGGCACCGTGACTCTGCGAGCAGCGGGGCAGACGCCAGGTCTCCCTTGCTGGCGGGAAAGGGGTTCCAAGGCGGGTGCCGCCTTGCCCGAGTCACATGGCTATGTGGGGGCCTTGCTCAAATTCACTTCCTGCCTTTATTACAAAATTGTCAAAGGGGATCGCACGTTTGCAGGGTGTCACCCAAGCATTCTGGTTTTGCAAAGGATGCCGTGTGGCGGGCAGTCTGATACCTGACGAGCTCGGTGTAGCGGGGTTGGCAGCGTTTCCTCCGGGGTTTTGAGCTCTGGCCACTTCTCCTTTTGTTCCACCCAATCTTACCCACTTCTGAGCTTCAAGGCCAGACAGTCTTAACAAAGGGGCACGTCGGAGTCCATGGAGGGGGTGCCTGTGCCCCACCCTAGAGACTGTGATCCCACAGATCTGAGCTGGGGGAGGCACAGACCCGCCATGACAAGCTCAGACTGCCACACCTTCCTGAGAAGGCCATTTAAAAACGGTCATCAGCTTAGTTTTGTTTTGAGACAGCGTCTCGCTCTGCTGCCCAGGCTGGAGTGTAGCGGCATGACCAAAGCTCACCGTAGCCTCAACCTCCCGGGCTCAAGGGAGCTTCCTGCCTCAGCCTCTCATGTAGCTGGCGCTACTTTTATCCCCATTTTTAAATGTTGTTAAAAATCTTAAAACAGGCACGTGCCACCAAACTCACTTAATATTTTCAATTATAGAGATGGTTTCTCACTCTGTCGCCCAGGCTGGTCTCGAACTCCTGGGCTTAAAAGATCCTGATTACAGGCATGAGCCACCGTGCCCGGCCTGATAATGATAAATTTTTAATCGCATCTGCCCTGGAACCCAGCAATTCCCTCACACGGTTTAACCTCACAGGTTTGCCTGCGAGTCAGTACCTTGTTACTTGAGATGGGGCAGAGACTGGAAACAACCTACGTGACCCCCAAAACGGGAGTGTTTTCCCTCTCTGCTGTCCTAACGATACCCGGGATACAGCAAGAGAAAAAGCAAAGCCGGGAGGAAGGCATGAGTGCTTAAAAAACAAAATCATTGGCCGGGCGCGGCGGCTCATGCCTGTCATCCCAGCACTTTGGGAGGTCGAGGCAGGAGGATCACTTGAGGTCAGGAGTTTGAGACCAGCCTGGCCAACATGGTGAAACCCTGTCTCTACTAAAAATACAAAAATTAGCCGGCGTGGTGGTGGGCACCTGTAATCCCAGCGGCTCGGGAGGCTGAGTCAGGAGAATGGCTTGAACCTGGGAGGTGGGGTTGCAGTGAGCCGAGATTGCGGCACTACTAGACTCCAGCCCGGGCGACACAGTGAGACTGCCTCTCAAAAAACACAAAAAGAAAACAAAACAAAACCAAAGCATCTATATACACAGCTGTATGGCATCCCCTGGAAGCCGGCGCACTGCTGCCTCCGAGGAAAGGGGCCGTGAGGGGGAGCCTTCCTTCTCCCCAACATGCTCTATTCCAGGGAGGCCCTGCCCCTGCCTCTGTCCCGGATGCACTCACCATGTGCTCCATGCAGATGCTGATCTCCCCGTCGCTGTAGAAGGCCCCATAGAAGCCCACGATGTACGGCGAGTTGCACTCATGCAGGACCTGCAGCTCGCGGATGATCTGGTTCCGGATGGCCGGCTTGATCTCAAGGTGGATCAGCTGCCGGGGAGAGGGGGGAGACCAGCTTGGGGGCGCCCGAAAATGGGATGAGGACATTTGGGGCCTCTGCTCTGCAGGCGTTCACAACAGTGGTCAAGACCAACTCAGCCCCCGCTCCGCAATTCCACCCCTAGATGTTCGCCTAGGAGAAGTGGACACGTGCGTCCGCACAGAAACGTGTCCACAAGCGCTCATACCACCATGATTCACAGCAGGCAAGGGTGGAAAGAGCCCAGGCGCCCACCCAGGGCAGAGCAGGCCAACCCAGCGCAGCCCATCCCCCACCGAAACAGGACTCAGCCGTAAAAAGGAACCAGGCCTTGACCCCGGCCACAGCGTGGATGGACCCTGAGGGTGTCACACTTAGTGCGAGATGCCAGACACAAAAGGCCACACAGTATGTGATCCCATTTCTATGAACTGTCCAGGACAGACTGATCCAGGGACAGGAAGGGGATGCATGGGTGCCAGGGGCTGGAGGAGGGGATGGGGGTGACTGCTGATGAGGACAGAGTTCTTTCTGGGGTGATGGAATACTGTAAAATTGACTGTGATGATGAGGACAATGTCATGAATATACTACAATCCACTGAGTCACACACTTTCAAAGGGGACGCTGTAAGGTATGTGAATTACACCTCAATAAACCTGTTTTCAAAAAAGACCAGCGAAGCAAATACTTAATTCCCACTCAGTTGTAGTGGGAGCTGTGTGAAAGCGTTTTTCCCCGTCACACCAGACTTTGACAAAGTGCTCACCTTTCCCAGGAGGGAGGCAGGGCAATGGCTCCCCTCCAGCCCTCTCCCTGCTTGGGGTGGGTCTATCTCGAGCCCCTTCCCACCCTCAAGCTGGAGACACCCCGTGGAGACGTTAGGCACACAGAGCCGCGGACGCCCCTGAGGATTCTCCCTCTCCTTCCACCCAAGTTCAAGATGGCAGGGGAAATCTTCATCAAATTGACCCTGGTGCCACTTTAAAAAGGCAAGAAGCCAAAGATCCACTCAAGAGGTCAGAAAGGAGCCTGGCGTGGTGGCTCACACCTGAAATCCCAGCACTCTGGGAGGCTGAGGTGGGTGGACTGCTTGAGGTCAGGGGTTTGAGACCAGCCTAACATGGTGAAACCCCGTCTCTACTAAAAATACAAAAAAATTGGCCAGGCGCAGTGGCTCACGCCTGTAATCCCAGCATTCTGGGAGGCCAAGGCAGGCGAATCACCAGGTTAGGAGTTTGCGACCAGCCTGGCCAACATGGTGAATTCCCATCTCTACTAAAAATACAAAAAATTAGTCAGGCACCTGTAATCCCAGCTACTCAGGAGGTTGAGGCAGGAGAATCACTTGAACTCAGGAGACAGAGTGAGATTCCATCTCAAAAAAAAAAAAAAAAAAAGGTGCAGAAAGGACATCAGATAAAACACCACGAGCAACCCCTAACCCCATGGACAAGCCCCAGGAGCGGCAGGACCCCCCACATGGCAAGGAGCAGCCTAAGGCTTTGGGCCAGCGCTCTGGAGAATCAGAGCGTCCCGCTCCAGCCGCTGCAATAAGACAAGAAAAAGTCATGGTTTCCACTCATCCGCCACGGAGGCAAAGCCAGGCCCAGGTGTGCAGTCAGTGAAGAAACAGCCACGGACTGAGACGGAGACGGCTCCTTCCTGGAGGAGACCCGGGCTCAGGACGGGAACAGGAACGGGTCAGACCACCTCGACGTGGCAAAAATGCCAAGGAGAAGCAATCCGGGTGCCCGGGGAGCAGAAACAAGGAGGTGATGACCGGTGTCAAATTCCTGGATGGCGATGCTAAGCCACCGCGGAGGAGGAGATGTGGAGGGTGTCCGAGCAGAGGGACAAAGAGCCACCGCCGCATGCAACGGAGGGTATTTAGCTGGAGTTCTACAAACTGGGGCGGCGATATTTGACCGCGGCTACAGCATGGGCATGCAAGCCCTGTTCCAGGCCCGTGATCCTGAAAAAGCGGCGGCTGGCCGTGGCCTGCCTGTAATCCCAGTGATCTTGGGATGCCTGGCGACGGCGATCGTTTGCACAGGGGAGGATCGAGACCCGACTTATTAATACGTAAGCGGAAACCTCATTCTTACCTTAAAAATACAAGAGAAAATTAGGCCGGGCATAATACCGTAGTCCTGTTTCTACCGAGGGCTGAGGCAGAGGGTCGGCGTGGAACTGGTGCAGTGCTGGAGTGCCTGGCAGGAGCCAAGATCGCTGCACTGCACTCCCAGCCTGGGCATGGGAGCAAGACCTGGCCTCAAAAAAAAAAAGAAAAAAAAAGAAAGTGCCGGTAGGGACTCCAGGGCATGGCGCCCAGCTCCCCCACCCAGCCAGCCTCAGGCAGAGGGTGTCCCACCTTGACTGCAGCCCTGGCACCGCCTGCCCCTGTAGCTCTGGCTTCTCCCCTCAGGCCAGACTGCAGAGTCCAGCTCCAGACAGGGGCCCCTGGGCTACTCCACTCCCTCATGGTGACTCCACAGGCCCCAGGGCCACCCCAGCACCCTAGGATGCTCTCCCCTACAGCCAGGCTGTATCTGAGAGGTGCCGGTGCCCACTCCCATTCCACAAGGGCCCGGTACTGAAGCTTGGATGTTCACATGGAGGTTGGGAGATTTACTCGAAAAGGCCACATTTGGGCCGGGTGCAGTGGCTCACGCCTGTAATCCCAGCACTTTGGGAGGCCGAGGCAGGCAGATCACGAGGTCAGAAGATTGAGACCACGGTGAAACCCCGTCTCAACTAAAAATACAAAAAATTAGCAGCATGGTGGCAGGTGCCTGTAGTCCCAGCTACTCAGGAGGCTGAGGCAGGAGAATGGCGTGAACCCGGGAGGCGGAGCCTGCAGTGAGCCAAGACTGCGCCACTGCACTCCAGCCTGGGGGACAGAGCCAGACTCTGTCTCAAAAAAAAAAAAAAAAAAAAAAAAGAAAGGTCCCTGTGTGGTGGCTCACGCCTGTAATCTCAGCACTTTGGGAGGCCAAGGTGGGAGGATCATGAGGTCAGGAGATCGAGACCATCCTGGCTAACACGGTGAAACCCCGTCTCTACTAAAAGTACAAAACATTAGACCGGCGAGGTGGCGGGCACCTGTAGTCCCAGCTACTCGGGAGGCTGAGGCAGGAGAATGGCGTGAACCCAAGAGGCAGAGATTGCAGTGAACCGAGATCGCGCCACTGCACTCCAGCCTGGGCAACAGTGCAAGACTCCGTCTCAAAAAAAAAAAAAAAAAAGAAAGAAAAGGCCACGTTTGTTTTCACACCAAGCCCTTGAAGCTTGGTGCATGTTTTCCACGTTCAGCACATCCGGACTGACTGCATTGTAAGAGCCCAGTAGCCACATCTGACCCGGGGCTGCTGTCTTGGACGGCTCAGCTCCTGACCAAAAACTTCAAAGGAGCCATAGATGGGTGACAAGAAGCAGGAAAGAGCGCGTGTTTGGCTGGCCGTCACAAGCCGTGATTGAGGAGAGGAAGTGGCGGACAGGCACTGGGAGGGATCCCAGAGGCCTTGGAACCCAGGAGCCCCTAACGTGAAATGAGGCCATCGGAAGTGACAGGCCTTCTGGAAGGCTGTAGTAAGTAGCAGATGTGCGGGAGGCCGGTCTGCACAGGGCGGCTGCAGAGTGATCTCAGTTTTAATGGTTCTGTAATACCTGGGGCCTGTCGAGCAAGCATTCCAGATGAACAGGCAGCCACCACTGAGGGTGTGCGAGGGGAAAGGAAGACAGACAGGCAGGGAGGGGGCGTTCCTGAGCACCTGCACCCTCTGAAGTTCACCCTGACAACCCCGGGGGACGGGTGGGCTGTCCCGCTCCTGCTGACTGAGCAAGCCCAGGTTCGGAGCCTCGGAGCCATGTTCCCAGTGGCATTAGCTGCTAAGTCAGGATGGGGGCTGCCTCGGGGAACACTGCAGCCCGTATTCTTTCCAGGACACCACAGCCCAGGCCCTGCCAGCTCTAATAGCTGATTAAATGCGGGTGGTGTCAGGGTGTTAAAACTGAATGCCAGACCTGGCTCGGAGGTGGAGACGGTTTCTACAGAAGAATGAGGAATTTGGGCCGGGGTGGGGTTGGGCATTTGGAGTAGGAAAGGAGAGGAAAGAGCTTCACTGAGTGTCCGCGAGAGCCGGAGTGGGACGAGGATCAGGCTGCCGCCCCGCAGGCCTGGGTCTGGAATAAGCTCAGCAATATCGTAAATCATGGATCAGAAACTGACAGCTCCAGAGCTTGATGTAGCCCACAGTCACGTGTGGCCCACACTGCGCTTCCAAACATTCTGAATTAGCTGTTGTAAAAATCGGAACAGAGCCCGATGCAGTGGCTCACATCTGTAATTCCAGTGCTTTGGGAGGCTGAGGCGGGAGGATCGCTTCAGGCCAGGAGTTCAACACTGGGCAACATGGCAAGCCTTCCTCTCTACAAGAGATTTTAAAATGAACACACAGGATGGGAGTGGTGGCCAGCTAGGGGACGTGCAATGGATTCCGGAGGCTATGCCCTGGCAGCTGCTCCCAAGTCCAAGAGAGTTCAAATCCAATTCGGTCACTGACCCCACTCAGCCTCGGTTTTTTTAACTGCAAAACGGGGCTGATGCTCAATTTCAATGAGAACATGCGTCAAAGGTGTTGGCAGTGGCTTCGCTCAGGTCACCACTTGTGAGACAGCAGCTGGTACTGTGAGGTGGCCTTGGGCAGGCCGTGTGACCGCCACCCTGGAAGTGAGCTACGGCAGAGTGGAGGAACTCGGAAGCGAGAACCAACCAACCCACCTCTGCTACGAGCACGGGCAACTCAAAGAAGCCCCACATGCGTAACAAGCAGCAAGTTCTTCACCTGTCTCCCCGGCCCAGGGAATGCAGGGAATGCAGGGGTGCCGCTCCAATGGGAGGGGGTCAGAGGCCACCGTCAGGCCAAGAAGACACTCACAAGCCAGCATGACCTTAAACACCGAGACTGGGCCAGGCGCAGTGGCTCACGCCTGTAATCCCAACAATCTGGGAGGCCAAGACGGGTGGAATCCTTGAGGTCGGGAGTTCGAGACCAGCCTGGCCAACATGGTGAAACCTCGTCTCTACTAAAAATACAAAAAGTAGCTGGGCATAGTGGTGGGCACCTGTAATCCCAGCTACTCAGGAGGCTGAGGCAGGAGAATCGCTTGAACCTGTGAGGTGGAGGTTGCAGTGAGCCGAGATCACGCCACTGCACTCCAGTCTGGGTGACAGAGCGAGACTCTGTCTCAAAAAAATAAATAAATAAAATTAAAAATAAGTAAATAAATAAGATGAGATGAAAGGAGCCCTCGCAGCCCCACCTGCATAGCAGCCAGAGCCGCTGAGCCCGTGCGCTCAACGCATCCTCTCCCACCCCCGAGTCTGCAGGCGCTTAAAAGAAAACCTAATTTTGAAAGAATTATAGAAGCACAGGAAGTTGCAAAAATAGTACCGACAGTCCTGTGTGCCCTTTCCCCGCCTTCCCCAAGGTGAATGACAGCTTCATGACGGAAGGACAGAACCAAACCCTAGAGCCGACGCTGGGACGTCCCCATGCACCAGACCACAGAGCCTGCCCAGCCACGCCTGCCCTCAGGTTTAAAGGCCCCGACCTCCCTTTCCCGGCTGCGGTAAAGCTGCAGGTGAGCCCGTCTTCACCTGTGCCTGTCAGCAGGAGCAGGAGCTGCTGATGCAGCAAGCACTGGGTTCATGTCCACTGCCCAGCCCATCAGGGACCACTGGAGGCTCCCTGAGAAGCCCGAGGGTCCCTGGCACACACGGGGACTGGCACTCTGTCTCAAGGCCCTGCTGTGGCTCTGTCAACCACAAGCTTGTTTTTTTCCTCCCGGTGCTTCGGGCGGAGGCGGACCTGAGCTTTCCAAGGCTGCTCTGGTTTGGAAGAGGCTGCCTGCAGTACGGGGACAGAAATAGCAAGTCCGCGGCTGCAGACTTCAGGAGGGAGGGAGGGCGGCACTCTAGAGGCCAGAAGACAGAGCTGCAGAGCTAAATCCCCGCAGGAGCTGAGCCACTGCTCCCGAGGAAGGCAGGGCCCCCCAGCAATGCTGCCACCTGCGCGGACCCACAGGACCGGGTGCGGTCAGGTTCCCCCAGTTTGGGGGACTACAGGATGGTGGGCTTCCAGGAAGAGGCAGCATTCTATGTCTGCAGGAACACAGGTGAGGAGCTGAACGCCCCGTCAACACTAAGTCCTCTGCTTATGTGTTTAAGAGCCACTGTCCCCGAGTGGTCACAACCTCCCTGTATCCCCTGGGCACTCTTCTCAAACACAGAGCAGAGGCTGCATCACGGCCCAGGAGCCCGGGATGACTAAGCTCGGGGGCTGTCAGCGCCAGGGCTTGCAAATTCTCAAAGAGTGGGGTGACAGTCAGCTTTATGCGTCTCCTGGGTGAGACCACGGTGCCCCGTCGTCAAACGCCAGTCTAGAGGTTGCTGGGAAGGTACGTTTTTAAGATGTGATTAACCTGTAAATCGGCAGACTCTGAGCAAAGCAGATTACTCCTCCCCAGAGAGGGTGAGTCTCAGCCAATCAGTTGAAGGCCTTCAGGGAAAAGCCTGCCCAGGCGCGGTGGCTCGTGCCTTGTAATCCCAGCACTTTGGGAGGCCGAGGCAAGAGGATCACTTGAGGTCAGGAGTTCGAGACCAGCCTGGCCAACACAGTGAACCTCATCTCTACTAAAAAAACAAAAATTAACTGGGTGTGGTGGTGCACACCTGTGATCCCAGCTACTCAGGAGGCTGAGGCAGGAGAATCCCTTGAACCCAGGAGGTGGAGGTTGCAGTAAGCCAAGGAAAAAAAAAAAAAAAAAGAAAGAATATAGGTCAAGCACGGTGGCTCATGCCTGTAATCCCAGCACTTTGGGAGGCCGAGGCGGGTGGATCGCCTGAGCTCAGTTCGAGACCAGCCTGGGCAACAAACCAAGACCCCATCTCTACAAAAAATAAAAAAATTAGCCAGGCCTGGTGTTCCCTTTAGTCCTGGCTACTTGGGAGGCTGAGGCAGGAGGATCACTTGAGCCCAGGAGTCTAAGACCAGCTTGGGCAACATAGTGAGACTCTGTCTCTACAAAACAAACAAACAATTAGCCGGGCGTGCACCTGTGGCCCCAGCTACTCTCAGGATGCTGAGGTGGGAGGATCGCTTGAGCCTAGGAGGCGGAGTCTGCAGTCAGCTATGATCGCACCACTGCACTCTAGCCTGGGTGACAGAGGGAGACCCTGTCTTGGGAAAAAAAGAGAAAAAAAAAACAACAAAAAAAAACACGCCCAAGGCCCCCGAGGAGGAGGGCCTGGATCTCAGCCGCAGCGTCAGCTGTTCCGTGGGGCTCTGGTCAGTCCTGCAGATTTCAGACCCACCAGCCCAGGGACTGTGTAAGCCAATTCCTTAGAATAAATCTCTCTCTACACATACAGTCAAGTATCGTTAAGGACGGGGATACACTGAGAAATCCCTCACTGGGCGAGGTCGTTACTGTGTGAACACCGGAAAGCCCATTCTACACCCAGGCTCTTGTACTCTGTACGTGCGGTGCTGATAAGCATCTGTTTATCTAAATATAGAGAACCGAGGTGGGCGGATCACCTGGGGTCAGGAGTTCCAGACCAGCCTGGCCAACACGGTGACACTCCGCCTCTACTAAAAACACAAAAAAGTTAGCTGGGCACGGTGGTGTCCGTCTGTCATCCCAGCTACTTGGGAGGCTGAGGCAAGAGAATCCTTGAACCCAGGAGGTGGAGATTGCAGTGAGCCAAGATCATGCCATTGCACTCCAGCCTGGATGACAGAGTGAGACTCTGTCTCAAAAATAAATAAATAAATAAAAATAAACATACAGAAGGCACAGTAAAGACATGGCCCGATCATCTTACGTCACCACCGCTGCATAGGCCGTCTGTCATTGGCTGAGCCATCGCCATGAGGTGCGTGGCTGTACACACAGGCGCAAACGCACACACGCTTCATCGCTTGTTTCTCTGGAGAACCGTAACACATTCATATTCCTGAAATCCACACTTGTTAGCTTTCTGGGAATGTGGATTTCAAGTGCCCTCCTGGGCAGAAGGTAGCCACCGGAGGGCACAGCTGTGTGTGGCTGGCACCGCTCCCATTTGCCCAGAAGCTGGGCCCTTTCTCAGGACCTAGAGTCCCTGCTGGGGATGAGGAACGGAGCCTGGAGCTAATCAGAATGCAGAGACCCGGCTGCCTTCCCAACCTCCCTCCTGTTTCCAGGGGGAACCTTCCCCACCACTCCCCGACCTCCGACCCCGCAGCGCTCACCTTCCTGGCCATGATGAGGCCCGAGGGTCTGTGCTGGACTTTGGTGACCACCCCGCCATTGCCCGCGCCCAGCTCTGAGATCCTTTCGAAGTCATCGTCTTTGAGTTCGCCGACCTTGGCTTTCTGGGTGAGAAAGGCTTCCAGACGCTTCTTCTGCTGCTCGTCAAGTTCCAGCTCCTCCAGCTTCTTCTGCAGGTCCACCAGGTTTGCCCTGCAGAGACCCCCAGGGCAGGGGTTAGCTACCTAGGGAGAGTCTACCTTTCCACCTGGCCGTTTACCGCGTGGCCGTGGCGCGCCGGCCCCCAGAAGGACACAGACTGGATTCCTGCACTTCAGGGGTTTGTGGTGTAGAAGGAAAGAAGGATCCATGCTGTGTACACCCAGCAGACACACCAATGACCAGAATCCAGGGCGGCTCCCCGGGAACTGAGGATGCTGCCTTGATCCCGTCTCAGCAAGTCTAGCAGACCTCAGGATCTCGAGGATAAGCCGCAGCTCAAAGGCCTCCATCTGCTTTTTCTTTTTCTTTTTTTGTGAGACAGAGTTTCCCTCTGTTGCTCAGACTGGAATGCAATGGTGCGATCTCGGCTCCCTGCAACCTCCGCCTCCCGGGTTCGAGAGATTCTCCTGCCTCAGTCTCCCAAGTAGCTGAGATTACGGGCGCTTGCCACCATGCCTGGCTAATTTTGTATTTTCAGTAGAGACGGGGTTTCACCATGTTGGTCAGGCTGGCCTCCAACTCCTGACATTAAGTGATCCGCCCGCCTCAGCCTCTCAAAGTGCTGGGATTACAGGCGTGAGCCACCGCACCCAGCTGGGAGGCCTCCTTCCTAAGGCACAAGCTCCGGACCATGTCGGGAGGACACGAGGGAGGGATCAGGTGAACGGAGCCCAAGCCAGGATGCCTGTCTTTGCAGGAGATAGAGGAACAAGGGTTCTGAGCACAGTACGAGAACCAAGAGCGGAAGGCAGAAGGCTCAGTACAAAACCTGCATCAGGCAGGCACGGTGGTGCACGTTTACAATCCCAGCCACTTGGGAGGCTGAGGCACGAGAACTGCTTGAACCCGGGAGGCGGAAGCTGCAGTGAACTGAGATCTTGCCACTGCACTCCAGCCTGGGTACCAGAGGGAGACTCTGTCTCAAAACAAAACAAACCAAAAAACCAAAAAACAAGCATGACGAGCCTGGGCAACAAAGTGAGACCTACAGTCGAGCACGGTGGCTTAGGCCTGTAGTTCCAGTTACTCAGGAGGCTGAGGTGGGAGGATCACATGAGCCCAGGAGGTTGAGGCTGCAGTGAGCCATGATCATGACAATGCACTCCAGCCTGGGCAACAGAGCAAGACCTTGTTTCTACACAATAAAAAAATTTTAAAAAATTTAAACAAGCATGTACATTGCACTTTATTGGGTGATTCCAAGAATTTTCGACAGTAAGCTATTTTCACAAATGCCTCGACTCGGAACCAGATCCTGGAGTAACAGACAACTTCTCTGTAACAGACAATTGAGCCCAATGCACACAAGAACCAAGTGCTGTGCAAAAGAAATGGAACGTAAGCCATGTGTACAAATTAAAATCTTCTAGTACCCATGTTTAAAAAGAACAGGTGAACTGATCTCATTTATTTAGAGACATGGTCTTGCTCTGTCTCCCAGGCTGGGGTGCAGTGGCAAGATTATAGCTCAGTGCAGCCTCCAACTCCTGTCCTCAAGTGATCCTCCCACCTCAGCCTTCCTAGTAGCTAGGATCACAGGTGTGAGCCATCATGTCTGGCTATTTTGAATTAATTTTTATTTATTTATTTTTTTTGAGACAGAGTCTCACTCTGTCACCCAGGCTGGAGTGCAGTGGTGCGATCTTGGCTCACTGCAACCTATGCCTCCCAGGTTCACGCCACTCTTCTGCCTCAGCCTCCCAAGTAGCTGAATATAAGCACCTGCCACCAAGCCCAGCTAATTTTTGTATTTTTAGTAGAAACAAGGTTTCACCATGTTGGTCACACTGGTCTTGAACTCCTGGGCTCAAGTGATCTGCCCACCTCAGCCTCCCAAAGTGCTGGGATTACAGGCGTGAGCCACTACACCTGGCTGAAATTATTTTTTTTATTTTTTTTATTTTTTATTTTTGAGATGGAGTCTCGCTCTGTCGCCCAGGCTGGAGTGCAGTGGATGGATCTCTCGCCCGCTGCAAGCCCGCCTCCCGGGTTCACGCCATTCTCCTGCCTCCTAGCCTCCTCGGAGTAGCTGGGATCACAGGCCTCTCACCACCTTGCCCGGCTAGTTTTTGCAATTTTAGTAGAGACGGGTTTCTACCATGCCAGCTTGTGAAGGTCTCATCTCCTTGACTCCTGATCTGCCTCCGCCCCGCCTCCCAAAGTGCTGCTGGGATTACAGGCTTGAGCCACCGTGACTAATTTTAATAATATAATTTGATTTAACTCCTCCTCAAAATGTTACTTTACTCTACCATACAAACTAGCATGAAAATGAAATGAATGCTCTACATTGTTTCCATCTTAAGCCTTTGAAATCTACAACAGCATTATTGCATTATTGCGCCTATGCTCTTGTGGGTCTGGGCAATTCTCATTTTATGTGTTGCCTGTAGCCAGGGGCTACTCAACCAGGCAGTGCAGCTTTAAACGTCTCCCTGGAAGAGCAGGCCAACTCGAGAGGTCCCAGTTCCGGAAGGAGCTAAAGTCATGGTGGACAGCCATAGAGGGGACAGAAGCAGGGAATGAAGGCGTGGACGGCTCCTTCCATCTGGAACCTTCCAATCCCAAAGTTTGACCACTGTTTGCCTACAGCTGGAAGTGGCATAAGCCATGGGACACACAGGCCAGAAATGAGGTGATGGCGCTGGAGCTGGTGCTGCAAAGAGCTCGCCAGAAGGCAGGGGCCTGGGCACTGCTTCCTGGGCTGCACAAACACCATCTCATTCCATTCACACCATCTCATTCCATTTTCCCCATCGTCCCCGGAGGCCCAGGCAGGAGGGAACAGACTCACAGGGGTGGAGGAACCTGCCCCAGGTCACAACACCTGCCCTAGGTCAGGACAACTCCTGCTCATCTCAGTGTCCCCTAGGAGGGGAAACAGAGCCCTGGTAGGTGCTCACTGAGCAGCTGCTGAACAAGGACCCAGAAGCGGCAGGAATGGCGAGACCCTGGGAGTGGGACAGAAGGGGGGGGGACATGAATGAATGAATAACATGAATGAATAAATGAATATTTCTTTTTTTTGAGACAGAGCCTTGCTCTGTCGCCCAGGCTGGAGTGCAGTGGTGCGATCTCAGCTCACTGCAACCTCTGCCTCCTGGGTCCAAGCGATTCTCTTGCCTCAGCCTCCCAAGTAGCTGGGATTACAGGTGTACGCCACCACACCCAGCTAATTTTTTTTGGTATTTTTAATAGATACTGGGTTTCGCCATATTGGCCAGGTTGGTCTTGAACACCGGGCCTCAAGTAATCTACCCACCTTGGCCTCCCAAAGAGCTGGGATTACAGGCGTGAGCCACCGCACCTGGCCATGAATGAACACTTCTGACTGCACACTCGGAAGATCTCAAGTACTGCTCAAAACATTGAAAATGCATCCCGGAGTCAGCTGACTAATCCATCTGAAATTTGCTGGCAACCCAACTGTGGTTCTTAAACAAAACCAAACCTTGGCATCCCTACAGCCGGCTTCCTCTCCTGGGGGTAATCCTTCAAGGGATGGAAATCAAACCCCACACGGAAGAGAATGTGAAGGGCGAGTTCCGTGCGGAGAATGAGGAACAGGTCCCAGTGTCTGGCTGTGCCCGTGTTGACTTGCACACATTGGCATCAAGAGTCTTCTTCTGGCCGGGCGCGGTGGCTCAAGCCTGTAATCCCAGCACTTTGGGAGGCCGAGACGGGCGGATCACGAGGTCAGGAGATCGACCATCCTGGCCACACGGTGAAACCCCATCTCTACTAAAATTGGCAAAAAAACCTTAGCCATGCAGGTGGCGGGCGCCTCTGCAGTCCCAGCTACTCGAGGCTGAGGCAGGGAGACTGCATGACCTGGAGGCTGGAGCCGCAGTGTTTTGTAGATCCGCCACTGCACCCAGCCCAAGTGGACAGGAGCAAGTCCTAAAAAAAAAAAAAAAAGAGTCTTCTTCATCCAGGCTGGCAGGAAGGCTTCTGCCCCTGAAATGAGAGAGGCCACCAGACATGCCAAGCAGTCCTGAGCACTCTGGCTCCTGGAGGTCAGCACCCACAGGGTATTTGCACAAGGGCTCGGGACTGGGCCCTGCCTGCCTCCCCACTTAAGTGCCCCAGAAAGAACGGAAGTGCAGGGATCACCCTGGCATGACCCCACCAGTGTGTGCCCCCAACACCCAGTCCCTCCCCTCGGCCCTCCTGAGCAGTGCCATTCCCAAGCAGCACGTGCTGACCCCAACCCCAGCATGCCCCTTTCTCAGACCCCTTCGCCCAGGCCTCTGGTCTCCCTCCACCTCCTCAAAGCTTCTGCACTGCGTCAGCCCCTGGCTCCCAGTCCACCTGCCTGAATCTGCACCTCCGCTTCTCCCCCTGGATCCTCCTCTACCCTTCTCAAGCACTCCAGCCTCCTGTCTCCCTCACCACACTCCCAGCCTCCAGGACTCTGCCACACCAGGCACTGCCTGCATGCAGGAGATGTCCCCCCTCCCAGAGATGTGCCTAACCTGACGCCCCGGGACCCCCTGTCCTTCCTGATCCCCCCAGAACCCAACATGAGACCCCTAGGACCCCCTGCCCTGACCCCCTAGAATCCCCCAACATGACTTCTAGGCCCCCCCTGCTGACCCCCTCAGAATCCCCTTAATGTGACTCCCTCGAACCTCCTCTGCCCCCTGACCTCCCAGAACCCCACCCCCACCCACCGCACCCCCCAGACCCCCCTGGCCCCTGAAACCCTGCAAAACCCACCACGACCCCAGGACCCCCGCCCTGACCCCAGAATCCCCAACACGACCCTGTGGACCTTCTGCCATGGCCCCCTGCCCTGTACCTGACCTCCCAGGACCCTGCCTGAAACCCCTAGAACCTCACATACCCCTTTGACCTCTTTAACTCCTGACTCCCTAAACCTCACAACAAGCCCTCCTGAACCTCGCATTCTGACTCTACCAGATGACTTCCTAGAAACTTCATCCGAACCCCGGAACTCGGTCCTGACCTCCTGCGCCCTCTTGATCCCCAGACCTCGACCTCTCTTTTTGTCCTGATACCTCAGGACCTGCAATTTGATCCGCACCATTCCCTCTATCCTGACTCCTCTGGTCTCCCCGCACTGCATCCTGACTCTTGAGCCCCTCATCCCTTCCCTCTCTCTTCTTTTCTCCCTGGCTGTTCATGGACCTCCTCAGCTTCCATTCTTCCTTTGTTGACCTCTCTCTACTTCTAATTTTAGTTTTCCTCGGACCACCTTAATTCCTTTACATTTAGATTCTATTCCTTTATAGATTGTTCTCACTTCTCTAGGACCTCTCAGCCTGTTCTCCCCACCCAGGTGCTGCACTGTCAACTCGTGGCCCAGGGACCCTCCCACCCCATGTTTCCCCCATAGGGAATCCCTCATCCATCTCTCCCCCGAGGGACTCGCTTCACTATCATTTCACTGCACAGGACACCCCTCGCTTATCCTTCCCCCTACAGGTACCCACCGATACATCCTCTCCTCTCAGGAACCCCCTCGACCCCATCTCACAACTCAGGGGCCCTGCACCCCATCCTCTCTCTGCAAGGACATCTCCTTGGCCTGATCTCATGACTTAAGGACTCCAAACCCCATCTTTTCCCCAAAGGGATTTCCCCTCATTCCAATCTCATTACTCAGGGACCCCCCTATCTCCCTGATTTCACTATTCAGGGACCACACACCCCATTTCACTACTTAGAGATCCACCAGCATTCTGCTACTCAGAGCCTCCATGCCCTGTCTTTCCCCACAGGGACCTCCTTGGCCCAATCTCATTACTGAGGGACCCTACCCCATCTCAGTCTCATCACTCAGGGACCCCTCACCCCATCCTCTCCCCTCTGGAGCCCCCTTGCCCAAATTCCTTCCTCAGGGGCTGCTTAACCTCCCCTCACCCCATCCTCTCCTCTTGGGAACGCCCTGCACCCCGATTTCCCTACTCAGGGGCTCCCCTGACCCTCATCTCATGACTAAGGCAACCCTCACTCTGTCCTTTCCTCTTAGGAACCCTTCACCCTCATTTCACTACTCAGGGACCCCACACTCTGCTCTCTCCTCTTAAAGAGACCCCTCACCCCGATCTCACTGCTCATCCTGTTCTCTCCTTACTGACACCCCTCACTCCGATTTTCCTACTGAGGGACTCCGCTCACCCCAGCTTCACTTTTCAAAAGCCCCACACCCCATCTTCCGCACTGCAGGGACCTCCCCTCACTCAATCTCACTGCTGAGGGACCCTTGCCCCCATCCTCTCCTCTTAGAGACACCCTTCACCCCAACTTCACTACTCAGAGACTCCCCTTGTCCCAATTTCACTTTTCAGGAATCCCACACCCCATCTTTTCCACCACAACGACCTCCCCTCGCCCAATCTCACTGCTCAAAGATCCTCGTCCCATCACCGGCCCAGATCCCCCTGCCCTGTGCACCCTTCACCCCGTCCTCCAAGGGCCCCCTGCCCCGTCCTCCCCCGAAAGTTCCCTGAACCTCTCGCCCCATCCTCCTTCGAAGGCCCCCTGCATCCCTCGCCCTGTCCTCCCCTCGAGAACTCCCTGCCCCGTGCACCCCTCACCCCATCCTCCGTGACCCTCCTGCCTCCTGCACCCCTCGCGCCGTCCTTCCCCGAGGGCTCCCTGCACTGTGCATCCCGAGTCTCCGGCCGACCCCTGCCCACTCACTCGGAGGCGCCCTCGCTGGTAGGGGACGGGCCCTCGGCGATGGTAGGGTTGATGGTGAGCGCCGGCAGCACCGGCTTCCTCCGGGCCAGCATCGGGACTCCGCGGGCCGGCGGCGGCGGCGGCGCCTCTAGCCGGGGCCCATAGGGGGCGGGCCGGGAGCGATCGGCGCCTACGCGAGCCCGGGGCTGCGGCCGCGGCCTAGGCCGGCGTCGGGGCGGCCGAGGGCGGGCGGCGCTGCGGGCCTGGGCTGAGGGTAGCCGAAGGGCGCTGGGGCCGAGGCGCCGGAGCCGCCACCTCTGCCGAGGCCCGCGAGAGGCTGACGCCGCAGCCGGAGTCCAAGAGGCCGGGGGAGGGGAGGGGCGGCCACAAGATCGCGGACCGGCCTCTCGCGATAACAGGATCGGGAGCCGCGATGGACCCTACCCCAGGCCGGCGCGCCTGCGCAGAAGCCCAGGCCGCCTTTTGGAGGGGAAAGGGGCGGACACTGAGGCGAGGCGGTGCCCGGAGCGTGCGCACTCGCTTGCCTTCCCACGGCGCGTGTGCGCATGCGCCTGGGGCACGAGGCGCGGGCGCAGGGGAGGAGACGGATGGATGAGGGCGGGGGGGTTGATGGTCTTGCACAGGTGGGCAGGGAGCCAGACTCCTGAGAGCCTGTGGTGCCCCAGGCTGGGGCTGAGACAACCCAAAAGACCCCAGAACAGTGGACGAGACCCACCCAGAGTCCATTTAATCTTTTTGGCAAGGATGGACACATGCCCCGGCTCCCAACGCCTTAAAGTGTCAATTACTCCCCCCCTTTCACCAGAGCAAGGCCACTCTAAAACATTTTTTTAAATTTATTTTAATTGACAAACAAAATTGCATGTATTGTTATGCGCATATTAAAACATTTTTATTATAAAATGCACATAACGGCCGGGCGCGGTGGCTCAAGCCTGTAATCCCAGCACTTTGGGAGGCCGAGACGGGCGGATCACGAGGTCAGGAGATCGAGACCATCCCCGTCTCTACTAAAAAAAGACAAAAAACGAGCCGGGCGCGGTGGCGGGTGCCTGTAGTCCCAGCTACTCGGGAGGCTGAGGCAGGAGAATGGCGTGAACCCGGGAGGCGGAGCTTGCAGTGAGCCGAGATCCAGTCACTGCACTCCAGTCTGGGAGACAGAGCGAGACTCCGTCTCAAACAAACAAACAAACAAAAAAATGCACATAACATAAAACTTGCCATTTTCACCATTTCTAAATGCACAGCTCAGAGGCATTAGGCGACCACCACCACCATGTCCAGAAGTTTCTCATTTTCCCAAACTGAAACGCTGTCCCTGTGAAACCTCACTCCCTATCCCCCTCCCCAGCCCCTGGAACCCACCATCCTACTTCCTGTGAATCTGATGATTCTAGGGACCTCATATGGGTAGGATCACACAGGTTTTGTCCCTTTGTGTCTGGCATATTTCACTGAAGGCCATGTCCTCAAGATGCATCCACGTTGGAGCCTGTGTTAGAATTTCCCAACATGACTGGTCTAGGCATATTTCCAATCGGGTAGCCCTGCTCCAAAAAAGAGCAGAAGGAAAAAAAATAAAAGAAAAATTTCCTCCTTTTTTTTTTTTTTGAGATGGAGTCTCGCTGTGTCACACAGGCTGGTGTGCAGTGACGCGATCTCAGCTCACTGCAAGCTCCGCCTCCCGGGTTCACGCCATTCTCCTGCCTCAGCCTCCCGAGTAGCTGGGAGTACAGATGCCCACCACCACGCCTGGCTAATTTTTTATATTTTTAGTAGAGATGGGGTTTCACCGTGTTAACCAGGATAGTCTCAATCTCCTGACCTCGTGATCCACCCGCCTCGGCCTCCCAAAGTGCTGGGATTACAGGCGTGAGCCACCGCGCCCGGCCAGAATTTTCCTCCTTTTAAAGACTGAATAATATTCTATTGTGTGGATGGACTATATTTTGCTTGTCCATTTATCTGCCACTAGACACTTTGGTGAATTGTGCTGCTATGAACACAGATGTGCAAATACCTGTTTGAGTCTTCGCCTTGAGTTATTTTGGGTATATGTTCTGAAGAGGAATTGCTGGATTATATGGTAATTCTATGTTGAACTTTTTGAAGCACCACCTTACTGTTTAATACAATAGCCGTACCACTTCATAAGAAAGGTCATGTTATTTACCTGGTGGTGTAAGCCATTAAAAATTTATTTAATTTGGCCAGGCATGGTGGCTCACGCCTGTAATTCTAGCACTTTGGGAGGCCGAGATGGGCAAATTACCTGAGCCAAGTTCAAGACCAGCCTGGGCAACACAGCGAAACCCCCTCTCTAGTAAAATACAAAAAATTGGGAAGGGCGCAGTGGCTCACACCTGTAATCCCAGCACTTTGGGAGGCCGAGGCAGGTGGATCACCTGAGGTCAGGAGTTCAATACCAGCCTGGCCAATACAGTGAAACTCCCTCTCCACTAAATAAATAAATAAATAAATAAATAAGCCGGGTGTGGTGGCGCGTGCCTGTAATCCTAGCTACTCAGGAGGTTGAGGCAGGAGAACTGCTTGAACCTGGGAGGCAGAGGTTGTAGTAAGTTGAGATTGTCCCATTGCACTCCAGGCTGGGCAACAAAGTAAGACTCCGTCTCCAATAAAACAAAACACAACAAAAAAAAATTAATTTTTGGCCAGGCATGGTGGCTTACGCCTGTAATCCCAGGACCCTGGGAGCCTGAGGCAGACTGATCACTTGAGGTCAGGAGTTCGAGACCAGCCCAGCCAATATGGTGACACCTCGTCTCTACTAAAAAGACAAAAATTGGGCTGTAGTCCCAGCTACATGGAAGGCTGAGGCAGGAGAACTGCTTGAACCCAGGAGGTGGAGGTTGCAGTGAGCCAAGATCACGCCACTGCACTCCAGCCTGGGTGACAGACCAAGACTCCGTCTCGAAAAAAAGAAAACAAAACAACAAACAAAACACTGCTCCTAGGGAAGCCTGCTGCTGGGTTTTTACAATCTGGGCCTTTCGGTTTGACTTCTCTTCACTCCCACCTGCTTGTCCAAAATTCAGATGGACGCTCATCTGGCCTCAAATAAAGACAGGCCCTTTCAGAGACCGGGGTATTTCCATGTTCCTTCTGTTCTGCCCAGCAATCATTCTCCCATTTTATCCTATTTTAAGTTTTTTTTTGAGACAGAGTCTCACTCTGTTGCCCAGGCTGGACTGTAGTGGCGTGATCTCAGCTCGCTGCAAGCTCCGCCTCCCGGGTTCACGCCATTCTCCTGCTTCAGCCTCCTAAGCAGCTGGGATTACAGGCACCCACCACCACACCCGGCTGGTTTTTTTTTTTTTTTTTCAAGACAAGTTCTCACTCTGTCACCCAGGCCCCAGGCTGGAGTGCAGTGGCACGATCATAGCTCACTGCAGCCTCCACCTCCCTGGCTCAAGCGATTCTCCCACCTCAGCCTCTCTAGTAGCCCTGGCTACAAACATGCACCACTATGCCCAGCTAATTTTTGTATTTTTTGTCCAGACGGGTTTTCTCCATGACGCTCAGTCTGGTCTCACACTCCTAAGCTCAAGCGATCCTCCTGCCTCGGCCTCAGCAGTGCTGGGACTAGAGCTGTGAGCCACTGCGTTCAGCCATTAATGCACAATTCTCCAAAGTTCAATTTCTTGAACTGTTACAAGTCTATACATCCATGTAACACTTGCCCTTACTCCAGAAAGTTTGTTCACTGCCCTTTTAGTTCATTCTCTGCACCCAGCAGTAGTGAGCTGGTGAATGTTTAATGAGCTGGTAAATGTTTAACAATGAGCCATTAAAATAAGGAGAGGCCGGGCATGGTGGCTTATACCTGCAATCCCAGCACTTTGGGAGGCTGAGGTGGGCAGATCACTTGTGGTCAGGAGTTCGAGTCCAGCCTGGCCAACATGGTAAAACCCCATCTCTACCAAAAATACAAAAATTAGGATGGTCGCGGGTGTTATCCCAGCACTTTGGGAAGCTGAGGTGGGCAGATCACCTGAGGTCAAGAGTTCAAGACCAGCCTGACCAACATGGTGAAACCCCATTTCTACTAAAAACACACAGAAATTAGCCGGGCATGGTGGCGGGCGCCTGTAATCCCAGCTACTTGGGAGGCTGAGGCAGGAGAACTGCTTGAACCCTGGAGATGGAGGTTTCAGTGAGCCAAGATTGTGCCTCTGCACTCCAGCCCGGGCAACACAGTAAGGCTCTGCCTCAAAAAAAAAAAAATTAGCTGGGCATGGTGGCGGGTGCCTGTAATCTCAGCTACTTGGGAGGCTAAGACATGAGAATCACCTGAACCTGAGAGATGGAGGTTGCAGTGCGTCAAGATCATGCCACCGCACTCCAGTCTGGGTGACAGAGGGAGACTGTCTCAAAAAAAAAAAAAAAAAAGCCCGGGCGTGGTGGCTTATGCCTGTAATCTCTGCACTTTGGGAGGCTGAGGCGGGCAGATCACCTGAGGTCGGGAGTTTGAGACCAGTCTGACCAACATGAAGAAACCCCGTCTCTACTAAAAATACAAAACTAGCCGGGCGTGGTGGTGCATGCCTGTAATCCCAGCTACTAGGGAGGCTGAGGCAGGAGAATCGCTTGAACCGGGGAGGTGGAGGTTGTGGTGAGCCGAGATGGCACCACTGCACTCCAGCCTGGGCAACAAGAGTGAAACTCAGTCTCAAAAAAAAAGAAGTTGACGACGGTATCAAAGATGCTTTTGAGTGGCTGTAAGCCAGCTGCAGTCCACTACCACCCCAGAAACCCCCTAGATTCTGCGTTCTATCCCCATAGATTCGTTTTTCCCTGTTCAAGAGTTTCCTGTAAATGGAATTGCACTCATGGTGTCAGCTCTTTGTGTTTTAGGACAATCTTTTGGTTTTGGTTTTGGTTTTGGTTTAGACAGGATTTTGCTTTATTGCACAGGCTGGAGTGTAATGGTGTGATCTCAGCTCACTACAGCCTCCACTTTCTGGGCTCAAGCCATCCTCCCGCCTCAGCCTCCAGAGTGTCTAGGACTACAGGCTCGCACCACCATGCCCAACTAACTTTTGTATTCTTTGTAGAGATGGGGCTGTCGTCATGTTGCCCATGCTGGTCTCGAACTCCTAGGCTCAAATGACGCTAGTACCTTGGCCTCCCAAAGTGCTGGGATTACAGGCGTGAGTCACTGTACCAGATCCTGAGACAATATTTTTGAGGTTCATTTATATTGTTTCACATAACGATAATTTGTTCGGTTTCCTTGCTAGATGATATCCCATTGTATGTACTGTGGGCATTGCCCTTGACATAGAACAGTAAATGAATTCTCCTTTTGACTGGGCACGGTGGCTCACACCTGTAATCTCAGCACTTCGGGAGGCCGAGGTGGGTGGATCACGAGGTCAGGAGATCAAGACCATCCTGGCTAACATGGTGAAATCTTGTCTCTACTAAAAATACAAAAAAAATTAGCCGGGCGTGGTGGCGGGTGCCTGTAGTCCCAGCTACTCGGGAGGCTGAGGGAGAATGGCGTGAACCCGGGAGGCAGAGCTTGCAGTGAGCCAAGATCACATCACTGCACTCCAGCCTGGGCGAATGAGCAAGACTCTGTCTCAAAAAAAAAAAAAAAAGAAAAAGAATTCTTCTTCTTTTTTTGGAGACAGTCTCACTCTGTTACCCAGGCTGGAGTGCAGTGCTGTGATCACTGCTCACTGCAGCCTCTACTTCCTGGGATCAGGTGATCCTCCTCCCGCCTCAGCCACCTGAGTAACTGGGATGACAGGTGCACACCACCTTGCCCAGCTAATTTTTTATTTTTTGTAGAAATGGGCGGGGGGAGTCTCACCATCTTACCTAGGCTGGTCTCAAACCCATGGGCTCAAGCGATCCTCCTGCCTCGGCCTCCCAAAGTGCTGGGATTACAAGTGTGAGCCACCAAGCCCAGTCTGTTAGAAACTTTTTTTTTTTTTTTTTGAGACAGAGTCTTGCTCTGTCACGTGGGCTGGAGTGCAGTGGCGCAATTTTGGCTCACTGCAACCTCCGCCTCCTAGATTCAAGTGATTCTCCTGCCTCAGCCTCCTGAGTAGCTGGGATTACAGGCAAGCACCACCACACCCGGCTAATTTTTGTATTTTTTGTAGAGACGGGGTTTCACTATTTTGGTCAGGCTGATCTGGAACCCGTGACCTCATGATCTGCCTGCCTTGGCCTCCCAAAGTGCTGGTATTACAGGCGTGAACCACCGTGCTGGGTCTGTTATGAATTTTTTGAGGCCAAAGAAGATGTTGGGTGTATCTCCTTCTCTCCCGCTTTACCTCCACGGACGTAACAGATGCTGGATACATATGGGCTACTTGAAGGAATGACCTGGTGTTCTTGTCCTCCAGGAGACAGGTTGCCTTATTAAAAGGCAACCATTCGCAGCACTTATGATAAAACAGGAGCTTTACTTGCTGAGGTTACAGTGCAACCTCACCCCCTCCACCCATTCTCTATCTTTACTACCAAGCATCCTTTGCCCTGTGACCTCTCTCTGTGATATATTTCCTACTTATCGTTGCTCCCAATAACACTTTTTCTGAGTACATCTGTCCCTTGGTCCCAGAGACGTGGTATCTCCTAAATTGCTCCTCCCAGGAAATAAATTTCTAATAGCTTTCTTGATAGATTCAATCCATGGTGACATTTATCTTGTAGAGGCACATGCTGGCGTTAATATCACAAGTGTACATTGTTTCCAACTAGCAATGTCCTGTGAACTTTATCTCTCTCACCTGTGCAGTGGATTAACTGCCAGAACAGCGGAAGAGACCCCTTTGGAAAGCAATTTAACCCTATCGTGACCACGCTGTGACTCAGTAGTTGGAATCGTGGGCATATGACTTAGAGAAACTCCTGCCTGTGTGCAAACAGGAAACTCACACAATAATGTTCTCAATGGCAAAAATTTGGAAAGTACACAGGGTCCATTGATGGGAGAATGGAAAAATACGACCCAGCGCAGTCCCACAGAGAAATAGGAGACAGCAGAAAATTCCTATGTGACAACAGCATGAAAGAATCTTAGTTAGTCTCAGCTACTTGGAAGGCTGAGACGTGAGGATTATTTGAGCCCAGGGGTTCCAGGCAGACCTGGGCAACATAGTGATCCTCCCGCCTCGGCCTCCCAAAGTGCTAGAATTAGAGGCCTGAGCCACCACACCCAGCCTTTTTCTTTCTTTCTTTTCTTTCCTTTTTTTTTTTTTGAGACGGAGTCGCGCTCTGTCTCCCAGGCTGGAGTGCAGTGGTGCAATCTCCGCTCACTGCAAGCTCCGTTGCCTCCCAGGTTCACGCTATTCTCCTGCCTCAGCCTCCCGAGAAGCTGGGACTACAGGTGCCCACCACCACGCCCAGCTAATTTTTTTGTATTTTTAGTAGAGACTGGGTTTCACCGTATTAGCCAGGATGGTCTCAATCTCCTGACCTCGTGATCTGCCCGCCTCAGCCTCCCAAACTACTGGGATTACAGGCGTGAGCCACCGCGCCCAGCCCTTTTATTTTTGTATTTATTTATTTATTTATTTATTTTTTGAGATGGAGTCTTGCTCTTTTACCCAGGCTGGAGGGCAGTGGTGCAACCTCAGCTCACTACAACCTCCGCCTCCTGGGTTCAAGCGATTCTCATGCCTCAGCCTCCTGAGTAACTGGGATTACAGGCATGTGCCAGCACACCCAGCTAATATTTTTGTATTTTTAGTAGAGATGGGGTTTTAACATGTTGGCTAGACTGGTCTTGAACTCCTGGCCTCAAGTGATCTGCCCTCCTCAGCCTCCAAAAGGGCTGGGATTACAGGTGTGAGCCACCGTACCTGGCCTTATGATACCATTTCTATAAAATGAAAATGGCTCAATGTTATTAGCTATTAGACAAATGCAAATTAAAACCACAATGAGATACTTCCATACGCCTATTAGAATGGGTAAAATAAAAATACTGACCAGGTATAGTAGTTCTGCCTATAATCCCAACACTATGGGAGGCTGAGGTGGGAGGATGGCTTGAGGCCAGGAGTTCCAGACCAGCCTTGGCAACATAGTGAGATCCCTGTCTCTACGAAAAACAAACAAAAAAAAAGCTGGGTGCACAACTGTAGTCCCAGCTACTTGGGAGGCTGAGGTGGGAGGATCACTTAGGCCCAGGAATTCAAGGCTGCAGTGAGCTATGATTGAGCCACTGCAGTCCAGCCTGGGTGACAGAGCAAGACCCTGTCTCAAAAGGCAAAAGAGGCTGGGTGTGGTGGCTCACGCCTGTAATCCCAGCACTTTGGGAGGCAGAAGCGGGCGGATCACCTGAGGTCAGGAGTTCGAGACCAGCCTGGCCAACATGGTGAAACCTCCCCTCTCTACCAAAAAATACAAAAATTAGCCAGGTGCGGTGGTAAATGCCTATAATCAGAGCTACTCGGGAGGCTGAGACAGGAAAATCTCTTGAACCCAGGAGGCGGAGGTTGCAGTGAGCCGAGATTGTGCCACTACACTCCAGCCTGGGCAACAAGAACAAAACTCGGTCTCAAAAACAAAAATAAAAACAAAATTTGGCTGGGCACAGTGGCTCACACCTATAATTCCAACATTTTGGGAGCACAAATGGGCAGATCACTTGAGCTCAGGAGTTGGAGACGAGCCTGGACAACATGGCAAAACCCTGTCTCAGCCGGGCGTGGTGGCTCACGCCTGTAATCCCACACTTCGGGAGGCCAAGGCGGGCGGATCATGAGGTCAGGAAATCGAGACCATCCTGGCTAACACAGTGAAACCTCGTCTCTACTAAAAATACAAAAATTTGCGAGGGTGGTGGCGGGTGCCTCTAGTCCCAGCTACTTGGGAGGTTGAGGCAGGAGAGTGGCGTGAACCCAGGAGGCAGAGTTTGCAGTGAGCCAAGATCGCACCACTGCACTCCAGCCTGGGCGACAGAGTGAGACTCTGTCTCAAACAAAACAAAACAAAACAAAACAAAACAAAACAAAAAAAACCCATCTATAGAAAAAAAAAAAATTAGCTGAGGGTGTGTTGGTGCACGCCTGTTGTCCCAGCTACTCAGGAGGTTGAGGCAGGAGGATTGCTTAAGCCTGGGAGGTTAAGGTTGCAGAGAGCTATAATGACACCACTGTACACCAGCCTGAGCAGGAGAGCAAAACCCTATCTCAAAAAGAAAAAAAAAAAATCAACAAAAAGATCAAGATGGTACATTTTATGATATACATGTATTTACCACAATTTTAAAAAGATTGGGGCCGGGCGCAGAGGCTCACGCCTGTAATCCCAGCACTTTGGGAGGCCGAGGCAGGTGGATCACGAGGTCAGGAGATCGAGACCATCCTGGCGAACACGGTGAAACCCCGTCTCTACTAAAAATACAAAAAAATTAGCTGGACATGGTGGCGGGAGCCTGTAGTCTCAGCTACTCGGGAGGCTGAGGTAGGAGAATCAGTTGAACTCAGGAGGCGGAGGTTGCAGTGAGCCAAGATCACGCCACTGCACTCCAGCCTGGGCAACAGAGCAAAACTCCATCTCAAAAAAAAAAAAAAAAAAAAAAAAAGAAAGAGAGAAAGATTATATAGAAATTATAGATTATAGAAAAGGAAAACTGCGCCTTATAATGTTTAGGGATATGAACACATGATTAATTGAATTTCGTGAAGTCTGTGAGTTCCTGGAATGCCGGGAACTCATCCATCTTGGCGTCCCTGGCTGCCAGCACAAAGCCTGACACATGGGAGGTGTTTGGTGAGCACAGATGTGAGCAAGTGAACGTGGCTGCTTTGGGAACCTCGTGGCACGGTGGCAGTGTGCAACCTGCAGGGGTTTGGGGCAGACACACCTGGCTCGAAGCCTGTTCCCTTGGATCACAGGATGTTCTCATCCTATTCTAGTGAGTTCCTGATGAAACCTCTCGCTCTTAGCCTGTGGCCGAGCTCCCAGGGTAGAGAACTCCAGAAACCAATCTGAGCTTCCTTGCAGAGCTGCAGCTGATTAACTTAACATCCTGGGGCGCAGCGTTCAAGGAGAAAAACAGGATGCTCTGAGAGAAGCTTAGCAGTGCTGTGCCAAAGCCAGCTCCTACTGGTGGGTAAGAGCCTATTTGTTCAAGTTTTGGGAAATTTGGGAACTGGTAGTTAATAGCTATGATTAAAAATCAGTCCAGGCGCGGTGGCCCACGCCTGTAATCTCAGCACTTTGGGAGGCTGAGGCAGGCGGATCACAAGGTCAGGAGTTTGAGACCAGCCTGGTCAACATGGTGAAACCCCGTCTCTACTAAAAAAACTACAAAAATTAGCTGGGTGTGGTGGCGGGCGCCTGTAATCCCAGCTACTCGGAAAGCTAAGGCAGGAGAGTCATTTAAAACCAAGAGGCAGAGGTTGCACTGAGCCGAGATTGCACCACTGCACCCCAGCCTGGGACAGACCAAGACTCTGTCTCAAACAGACAAACAAACAAACAAACAAAAATTCGGCTAGGAGCAGTGGCCCACCCCTGTAATCCCAGCACTTTGGGAGGTCAAGGCGGAAGGATCATTTGAGGTCAGGAGTCTGAGACCAGCCTGGTCAACATGATGAAACCCTGTCTCTACTAAAAATAGAAAAATTAGCTGGGAGTGGTGTTGGGCACCTGTAATCCCAGCTACTCAGGAGGCTGAGGTGGGAGAATGGTTTGAACCCGGGAGGCGGAGGTTACAGTGAGTGGAGATTGCGCCACTGCACTCCAGCCTGGGCAACAAGGGCAAAACTCTGTCTTAAAAAAAATAAATAAATAAAGAATAGGGAAATATTTTCCAGTATTCAGAAACGATTATGTGATTCATCACAGAAGTCATCCACATTTTTGATGAGCAAGTGAAGTTTTTTTTTTTTTTTTAGACAGAGTTTCACTCTGTTGCCCAGGCTGGAGTGCAGTGGCGTGATCTCGGCTCAGTACAACCTCCACCTCCCAGGTTCAAGCAATTCTCCTGCTTCAGCCTCCTGAGTAGCTGGCATTACAGGCACCTGCCACCACACCTGGCTAATTTTTGTATTTTTAGTAGAGACTGGGTTTCACCATGTTGGCCAGGCTCTTCTCGAACTCCTGAACTCAGGTGATCCACCCGCCTTGGCCTCCCAAAGTGCTGAGATTACAGGTGTGAGCCACCACACCCAGCCTTTTTTTTCTTTTTTTTTTTTTTTTGAGATGGAGTCTCGCTCTGTCACCCAGGCTGGAGTGCAGTGGAGCCATCTCAGCTCACTGCAACTTCTGCCTCCCAGGTTCCAGGGATTCTCCTTGCCTCAGCCTCCCAAGTAGCTGGGATTACAGGAACCTGCCACCACACCCAGCTAATTTTTGTAGTTTTTTTAGTAGAGACGGGGTTTCACTATGTTGACCAGGCTGGTCTTGAACTTCTGACCTCAGGTGATCTGCCCGCCTTGGCCTCCCAAAGTGCTGGGATGACAGGCATGAGTCACCACACCCAGCTGGCTTCTAGAGTTTCTTTTCTTTTTCTTTTTTTTTTTTGGAGATGGAGTCTCACTCTGTCACCAGGCTGGAGTACAGTGGCGCAGTCTCAGCTCACCACAACCTTCACCTCCTGGGTTCAAGCGATTCTCCTGCCTCAGCCTCCCGAGTAGCTGGGACTACAGGCACGTGCCACCACACCCGGTTAATTTTTTTTATTTTTAGTAGAGACAGGGTTTCACCATGTTGGTCAGGATGGTCTTGATCTCTTGACCTTGTGATCCACCTGCCTCGGCCTCCCAAAGTGCTGGGATTACAGGAGTGAGCCACTGTGCCCAGCCTGGAATTGCTTTATGACTTTGTGCCACATCCCGGCCGATGGATGCTTTTTAATTATTTTATCGCTCTGCAATCAAGGATTTGTGCAGATTAACGGGAAATGCGAGGGAACATGGGAAAATGAAAGGCGTTTAATTGTGGGAGCAAAGAGAACACAAAAAATTTATTTTTCGCTTTCCCATGATTGATTTATTTACACATATTATTATTATATTTTGAGATAGAGTCTCACTCTGTTGCCCAGGCCGTGGCATGATCTTGGCTCATTGCAACCTCTGCCTCTCAGGTTCAAGTGACTCTCCTGCCTCAGCTTCCCCAGTAGCTGGGATTACAGGCACGTGCCACCATACCCGGCTAATTTTTGTATTTTTAGTAGAGACTGGGTTTTGCCATGTTGGCCAGGCTGGTCTCGAACTCCTGACCTCAGGTGATCCACCTACCTCCACCTCCCAAATTGCTAGGATTACAGGCGTGAGCCACCATGCCTGGCCTTACCAAGTTCTGATTGAAGTGAGATGCCTGTAAGAAAGATAAAGTTAAAATGATGTTTTCACATGTCGAAATCGCTCTGATCAAAGTTCCAAACCCAAGGTTCTAGAAAGTGCAATGACTTTTTTTTTTTTTTTAAACAGGGGCAATTAAAAATTTCTGAGGCTTAGCAAGATCAAATGGGTGTGTGCAGTGCTCTCTCTGACATGCAATTTATGTAACTGTTTATTCGTAAATGTGATCTCTGTACTTCCTGTGAAGTATTTGAGGTCCTATTTGGAGAATTTGGTAAATAGGAAGTCTCTCAGAAACACGGGGTCTTCAGAAACGCATCTCAACCTTCTGGGCCTCAGTTTCCACTTTTCTTGTTTTAGAAAGACAGGGTGTCTCTCTGTCACCCAGACTGGAGGGCAGTGGCACGATCATAGCTCACCGTGGCCTCTAATTCTTGGGCTTAAGTGATCCTCTCACGTTAGCCGCCCAAGTAGCTGAGACCACAAGCACGTGCCACCATGCCCGGCTAATTTTTAAATTTTTTGTAGAGACAGGTTTCACTTTGTTTCCCAGGCTGATCGCAAACTCCTGGGCTCAAGCTCTCTTCCCACCTTGGCCTCCTAAAGTGCTGAGATTATAGGTGTGACCTATTATGCTGGCAATAAAATAACTTAAAACAATTTTTTTTAGAGACAAGATCTCACCTGGCACCCAGGCTGGAGTGCAGTGGCGCAGTCATAGCTTACTGCAGCCTCAAACTCCTTGGCTCCAGTGATCCTGCCACCTCAAACCCCTGAGAAGCCTGGACTACAGGCACCTCCCACCATGCCCAGCTAATTTTAATTTTTTTTGTAGAGACAGGGACTCGCTATGTTGCCTAGGCTGATCTTGAACTCCTGTGCTCAAGCAACTTTCTCACCTCAGCCCCTCAAAGTGCTGGGATTACAGGCGTGAACCACCATGTCCTGGCCATAAATTCAGTTTTTAACTCAGGCAGTGAGCTGTGGTCTCTAATTTGCCTACCGCAATACAGGGTGTGATTACATTGGGAGGCATTTGAGACATGAAACATGGTCATGTTTGTTTGTTTTGTTTTGTTTTGCTTTGGGCCATGTTCCTTTTTGTTTTGTTTTGTTTTCTGAGACAGAGTCTCACTGTGTCGCCCAGGCTGGAGTGCAGTGGTGCGATCTCAGCTCACCTCAAGCTCTGCCTCCTGGGTTCACACCATTCTCCTGACTCAGTCTCCCAGGTAGCTGGGACTATAGGCACCCGCCACCGCGCCCGGCTAATTTTTTTTTTTTTTTGTATTTTTAGTAGAGACGGGGTTTCACTGTGTTAGCCAGGATGGTCTCAATCTCCTGACCTCGTGATCTGCCCGCCTCGGCCTCCCAAAGTGCTGGGATTACAGGTATGAGCCACCGCGCCCGGCCGGCCATGTTCTTTATTATGAAACTACTGTGAGTCACTTCTCTTAACGTTCATTGATTTGACATATTTTTATTTTATTTTTATTTTTATTTTTTTTTTTTGAGACGGAGTCTCGCGCTGTGTCACCCAGGCTGGAGTGCAGTGGCGCGATCTCGGCTCACTGCAAGCTCCGACTCCCAGGTTCAGGCCATTCTCCTGCCTCAGCCTCCGAGTAGCTGGGACTACAGGCGCCCGCCACCACGCCCGGCTAGTTTTTTGTATTTTTAGTAGAGACGGGGTTTCACCATGTTAGCCAGGATGGTCTCGATCTCCTGACCTCGTGATCCGCCCGCCTCGGCCTCCCAAAGTGCTGGGATTACAGGCTTGAGCCACCGCGCCCGGCTGACATATTTTTATAGAAACCCTACTAAGTGCCGAGCGTTGGATGAGCAAAACCCCTGCCCTCACGGAGTTTACAATCTGGTGGAGAAATAGGCCACAAATAACATGCCAGGAAGAGCCACAGAGATTAATAAAGTGGGGAAGGAGCTTGGGTGCAGTGGCTCATGCCTATAATCCCAGCACTTTGGGAGGCTGAGGTGGGAGGATCACTTGAGTCCAGGAGTTCCAGACTAGCCAAGGCGACATGGTGAAACCTTGTCTAAAAATTTAAAATAAAGGCTGGGCGCAGGTGGATCACCTGAGTCAGGAGTTCAAGACCAGCCTGCCCAATGTGGCGAAACCCAGTCTCTACTAAAAATTACAAAAATTAGCCGGGTGTAGGGGCAGGCACCTGTAATCCCAGCTACTCGGGAGGCTGAGGCAGGAAAATTGCTTGAACCCGGGAGGCAGAGGTTGCAGTGAGCCAAGATCGCGCCGCTGGACTCCAGCCTAGGTGACAAGAATGAAACTCCGTCTCAAGAAAAAAAAAAAAAAGTGGGAGGAAGGGGATAGAACTGTGGAAGCAGAGAGTTGAGGAAAGGTTGGAGTTTTTGCTTTTGTTTTGTTTTTTTGAGACAGTGTTACTCTGTCACCCAGGCTGGAGTGTAATGGCTTGATCTCGGCGCACCGCAACCTCCACCTCCTGGGCTCAAATGATTCTCCTGCCTCAGCCTCCTGAGCAGCTGGGACTACAGGTGTGCACCACCACGCCCGGCTAATTTTTGTATATTTAGTAGAGACAGGGTTTCACCATGTTGCCAAGGCTGCCAATGCTTGAACTCATGAGCTCAAGCGATCTGCCCACCTCAGCCTCCTAAAGTGCTGGGATGGGAGGCGTAAGCCACTGTGCCTGGCCAAGGTTGCAGTTTTAAGAAGGCTGTTGGGGTAGGTCTCAATGAAAAGGTGACATTTGGGCAGAGGTGAGAGTGTACCCCACAGATATCGGGGAAAGAGGGCACAGCCCACGCAAAGGCCCTGAGGCTGGACCACGCTTGGTGTTGGAGGAGCAGTAAGGAGGCCTGTGTAGCTATAACAGAGTGAGCAAGGGGGAGAGAAGGAGGAGGGCAAGATGGGGAGGGGGTAGGGGTAGAGGACAGGGCAGGTCATGCAGCGCATTGTGGACCACAGGGGCAACTTGGGCTTTGACCGCCAAGGAGGTGGGAGCCATAGAGGGTTTCGGGCAGAGGAGTGACAGGCCCTGACTTCGGTGCTCACGGTTGCCCTCTGGTGTCTGCTGTGGGGAAGATCAAGTTTGCAGGGCGAGAGTGGGAGCTGAGAAACAGGTTGGAGGAGAATGGGCTGGTTCAGGCCTGCTAAGGTGAGGTGAGGCTGCACCAGGTTGCATTTTGAACATGGAGCCAACAAGACTTTCCTGGTGTAGAGTTTTGCAGGTATGAGAGAAAATGTCAGGGATAATGAGAAATTTGGACCTGACCCCTCTGGAAGGATGGTGCTTCTGTTTGGTAAAATGGGAACGTCAGACCAGGCGCAGTGGCTCACGCCTGTAATCCCAGCACTTTGAGAGGCTGAGGCGGACGGATCACGAGGTCAGGAGATCGAGACCATCCTGGCTAACACGGTGAAACCCCGTCTCTACTAAAAACACAAAAAATTAGCCCCGTGTGGTGGCGGACACCTGTAGTCCCAGCTACTCGGGAGGCTGAGGCAGGAGAATGGGGTGAACCTGGGAGGCGGAGCTTGCTGTGAGCCGAGATGGCGCCACTGCACTCCAGCCTGGGCGACAGAGCTGGGCATGGTGGCACATGCTTGTAATCCCAGTTACTCAGGAGGCTGAGGCAGGAGAATTGCTCAGACTCGGGAGGTGGAGGTTGCAGTGAGCCGAGATCATACCACTACACTCCAGCTTGCATGACAGAGTGAGACTTTGTCGGAAAAAAAAAAAAAAAGGAGTGGCAGCAGGAAGTACAGGAAGTACAGGTTGGGGAGAAAGTGAGGAGCTCAGGTTCAGCTGTGTCTCCTGAAGTGGGCAGATCACCTGAGGTCAGGAGTTCCATACCAGCCTGGCCAACATGGTGAAACCCCCATCTCTACTAAAAATACAAAAATTAGCTGGACATGGTGGCGCACGCCTACAGTCCCAGCTAATTGGAAGGCTGAGGCAGGAGAATTGCTTGAGCGTGGGAGGCATAGGTTGTGGTGAGCTGAGATCATGCCACCGTATGCATTCCAGCCTGGGCGGCAGAATGAGACCCTGCCTCAAAAAAAAAAAAAAAAAAAAAAAAAAAAAAAAAAAAAGGCTGGGGTAGTGCTTAGGTCGGAAGTTGGAGACCAGCCTGGCCAACATGGTGAAATCCCGTCTCTACTAAAAATACAAAAAAATTAACTGTGTGTGGTGGTGGGTACCTGTAGTCCCAGTTACTCAAGAGGCTGAGGCAGGAGAATCGCTTGAACCCCGGGAGGCAGAGGTTGCAGTGAGCTGAGATTGCGCCACTGCACTCCAGCCTGGGCAACAAGAGCAAAACTCCATCTCAAAAAAAAGAAAAAATAATAATGTAAGAGGTTATCGGCATATTTATGAAAGGGCTTTGAAAATCCACACTGCTGTTCAAATATGCTAGTAGTTTTGACACTAATTAAACACCAAAACATTTAATTCCAGCCGGGCGCGGTGGCTCACGCCTGTAATCCCAGCACTCTGGGAGACCGAGGTGGGCAGATCACCTGAGGTCAAGAGTTCGAGACCAGCCTGACCAACATGGTGAGACCCCCTTCTCTACTAAAATAGAAAAAAAAAAGCTGGGCATGGTGGCAGACGCCTGTAATCCCAGCTACTCGGGAGGCTGAGGCAGGAGAATTGCTTGAACGTGGGAGGCGGAGGTGGCAGTGAGCTGAGATGGCATCACTGCACTCCAGCCTGGGCAACAGATCGAGACTTCATCTCAAAAAAAAAAAAAGAAAAAAAACCCAAACTTTCCCCATAGCAGAAGAAAGACTGGGGGAGGTTAGGTAGTTCCGGCTGCAATAGAGAATGTCAGTATCTCCTAAGATCCTCTAGAGGGAGCCGGGAGCTGGGACGCGGGTCCATCCCCGTATCCCACGTCTTCCTGGTATCCCCAGTTCCCCAAGCAGGACGGGCCTGGGTGGAAAAGGTGGTGGGGTCAGCAGGGGTGGTCTCTGTCTTTGGAACTTGAAAGCCCTGTCTACCCTTCCAGAGTTGGGGGCTTGGAGGAGAGGGGGTGCCAAATTAGCACAGGGGCTGGCAAACATTTTCCTAAAGAGCCATATAACAAATACACACACACTAAATAAATATATATACAGTTTAGGCAGTTTAGGTGGCTCATGCCTGTAATCCCAGCACTTTGGGAGGCCGAGGCGGGTGGATCGTTTGAGATCAGGAGTTCAAGACTAGCCTGGGTGGCTGGGCGCGGTGGCTCAAGACTGTAATCCCAGCACTTTGGGAGGCCGAGACGGGCGGATCATGAGGTCAGGAGACTGGCACGACCCCATAATGGTGAAACCCCGCCTCTCTACTAAAAAAATACAGAAAAACTAGCCGGGTAAGGGCGGGCCAGTCCCAGCTACTCAAGGGAGGGCCGAGGCAGGAGAGAATGGCGTGAACCCGGAGGCGGAGCTTGCAGTGCCGGAACCGCCACCGCACTCTGAGCCTGGGCGACAGAGCAAGACTCCGCCTCAAAAAAAAGACTAGCCTGGCAACATACAAACCCAGTCTCTACTAAAATACAAAAATTGGCCAGGCATGGTGACGTGGGCGCCTGTAATCCCAGCTACTTAGGAGGCTGAGGCAGGAGAATCGCTTGAACCCAGGAGGTGGAGGTTGCAGCGAGCTGAGATCATGCCACTGCACTCCAGCCTGTGCGAGAGAGCAAGACTCCATCTCAAAACAACAACAAAAACAAAACACAGACACACATACACACAGCCACCCAGCTTAAACTGTCTCTGTTGCAACTCCTAAAATCTGCTCTTGCAGTTTACAAGAGGCCTTAGATAACCTGTAAGCAACTGGGCATGGCTGTGTTCTAATACAATTTTATTTTTAGACACTGAAATCTGAATGTCACATCATTTTCTGTGAATACTACCATGAAATAATTTTTTTTTTTTTTTTTTTTTTTTTTGAGACGGAGTCTCCCTCTGTCGCCCAGGCTGGAGTACAATGGCGTGATCTCGGCTTGGAGGAGAGGGGGTGCCAGATTAGCACAGGGGCTGGCAAACTTTTTTCTGAAGAGCCATATAGTAAATACACACACACTAAATAAATATATACAGTTTAGGCTTGAACCCGGGAGCGGAGGTTGCAGTGAGCCGAGATCGCGCCGTTGCACTCCAGCATGGGAGACAGAGCTAGGCGTCGTCTCCAAAAAAAAAAAAAAAAAACAAGCCGGGCGCAGTGGCTCATGCCTGTAATCCCAGTACTTTGGGAGGCTGAGGCAGGCAGATTACGAGGTCAGGAGATCGAGACCATACTGGCTAACACGGTGAAAACTTGTCTCTATTAAAAGTACAAAACAAAATTAGCTGAGCATGGTGGCAGGTGCCTGTAGTCCCAACTACTAGGGAGGCTGAGGCAGGAGAATGGTGTGAACCTGGAAGGCAGAGCTTGCAGTGAGCTGAGATCACGCCACTGCACTCCAGCCTGGGCAACAGAGCAAGACTCCATTAAAAAAAAAAAAAAAGGAGAGATAAATTAGCAAATACGTGTTAAAGTACCCAATGTGTGGGGCGGTGGCTCACACCTGTAATTCCAGCACTTTGGGAGGCTAAGGCAGGTGAATCACTTGAGGTCAGGAGTTTGAGACCAGCCTGGCCAACATGGTGAAACCTTGTCTCTACTAAAAATACAAAAATTAGCTGGACTTGATGGTGGGCGCCTGTAATCCCAGTTACTCAGGAGGCTTTGTCAGGGGAATTGCTTGAATCTGAGAGGTGGAGGTTGCAGTGAGCTGAGATTGTGCCACTGCACTCCATCCTGAGCAACAGAGCAAGACTCCATCTCAATAAATAAATAAATAAATAAATAAATAAATAAATAAAATAGAGTACCCAATGGAGAGTTCCCTTATATAACAGGAAGGCTTAAAAGAGCCTGGGTGGGCGGGGCGCGGTGGCTCACGCCTGTAATCCCAGCACTTTGGGAGGCCGAGGCAAAAGGATCACGATGTCAGGAGATTGAGACCATCATGGTTAACATGGTGAAACCCCATCTCTACTAAAAATACCAAAAAAAAAAAAAAAAAAAAAACTAGCTGGGCGTGGTGGTGCGCGCCTGTAGTCCCAGCTACTTGGGAGGCTGAGGCAGGAGGGTGGCGTGAACTCGGGAGGCGGAGTTTGTAGTGAGCTGAGATCGTGTCACTGCACTCCAACCTGGGCGACAGAGCGAGACTCCAACTCACACCCACACACACACACAGAAAAAAAAAAATCATAAAAATACTTATTAGTGGGCTGAAATGTCTTCCATCATTACGTTTTCCCTCTGGTGAATTGTAATATTTCTTTTGTTTTGTTTTTGTTTTTCGAGATGGAATTTCACTCTTGTTGCCCAGGCTGGGGTGCAGTGGTGCAATCTTAGCTCACCGCAAACTGCGCCTCCCAGGTTCAAGTGATTCTCCTGCCTCAGCCTCCCGAGTAGCTGGGATTACAGGCGTGCACCACCACACCCAGCTAATTTTGTATTTTTAGTAGAGACAGAGTTTCTCCATGTTGGTCAGGCTGGTGTCGAATTTCTAACCTCAGGTGATCCACCTGCCTCGGCCTCCCAAAGTGCTGGGATTACAGGCATGAGCCACTGTGCCTGACCTGCAATACTTTTTTTTTTTTTTTTTGAGACGGAGTCTCGCTCTGTTACCCAGGCCGGAGTACAGTGGTGCGATCTCAGCTCACTGCAAGCTCCGCCTCCCAGGCTCACACCATTCTCCTGGCTCAGCCTCCCGAGCAGCTGGGCCCTTACAGATGCCCGCCACCATGCCCGGCTGATTTTTTGTATTTTAAGTAGAGACAGGGTTTCACTGTGTTAGCCAGGATGGTCTCGATCTCCTGACCTAGTGATCTGCCCGTCTCGGCCTCGCGAAGTGCTGGGATTACAGGTGTGAGCCACTGCGACTGGCCAATACTTCTTTATTTATATTACTGGCATGATTATATACACAATGTTCAATAAAATAAAAAATTTGGCCGGGCGTGGTGGCTCAAGCCTGTAATCCCAGCACTTTGGGAGGCCGAGACGGGCGGATCACGAGGTCAGGAGATCGAGACCATCCTGGCTAACACGGTGAAACCCCGTCTCTACTAAAAAAAAAAAATACAAAAAACTAGCCGGGCGTGGTTGTGGGCGCCTGTAGTCCCAGCTACTCAGGAGGCTAAGGCAGGAGAATGGCGTGAACCCGGGAGGCGGAGCTTGCTGTGAGCCGAGATCCGGCCACTGCACTCCAGCCTGGGTGACAGAGCGAGACTCTGTCTCAAAAAAAAAAAAAAGAATTAAAAAAATAAAAAATTTTTACTCTATTTCTTTTCTTGCCATTACTATTACTTGTTGCATTTTATAATCATCACTGAAGCTTTTCGTCATTTGGAGAAGGCAATATTAAAACAGTGTTCACTGCCAGGCTCTGTGGCTCACGCCTGTAATCTTAGCACTTTGGGAGGCTGAGGCGGGCAGATCACGAGGTCAGGAGTTCAAGACCAGCCTGACCAACATGGTGAAATCTGATCTTTACTAAAAATACAAAAAGTTACCTGGTGTGGTGGCGGGCACCTGTAGTCCCAGCTACTTGGGAGGCTGAGGCAGGAGAATCGCTCAGGAGGCGGAAGTTGCAGTGAGCCGAGATTGTGCTACTGCACTCCAGCCTGAGCGACAAGAGCAAAACTCCGTCTCAAAAAAACAGAGAAGGAATGAATCCTGCCCACACCTTGATCTTGCGGACTAGATAGGGAAGCATGCGAAGGGATAGTTCAGTTTCCGGGGCCTGGAGATGCGATCCTCCTCAACCCCCGCAGGCCAACCAACCCCCATAGGATGGAGCAGAGGAGACACCCCCTGCCTCTGCCCTGTTTCCTCCTCCAACAGGAAGGATGCAAGCTGACCGCCTCCATAGCCAGTGGGGGCCTCCTGTCCCTCCTTTTCCAGGTGAGAGGGTCCGCTGTGACCCTTGGACCCACCAGCCATAAAGCAATCACCAGGAGCAGGTGGTGGCGAGACTGGGAGGTGCGCACTGGACTGAGGGGTGTGGATGAGGAGATGAGATGGGGTAGGTGCCGGCTCTCAGTACCGCCCTGCTGACAACCTGTTCCCCTGAAACTGGGGGACTGACTGACTTTCCTTTTTTCTTTTTTTTTTCTTTTTCTTTTTAAGACAGTCTCGCTCTGTTGCCCAGGCTGGAGTGCAATGGCATGATCTCGGCTCACTGCAACCTCTGCCTCCCGGTTCCAGCGATTCTCCTGCCTCAGCCTCCCAAGGAGCTGGGATTACAGGTGTGCACCACTACGCCCAGCTAATTTTTTGTATTTTTAGTAGAGATGGGGTTTCACCATGTTGGCCAGGCTAGTCTCGAACTCCTAACCTCAGGTGATCTGCCCACCTCAGCCTCCCAAAGTGCTGGGATTACAGGTGTGAGTCACCGCATCCGGCCTATTTACTTCTTCTACAGTAATGGTGTCATTCAGCATCTTCCTGTCTTGGGTGGGGAGTGTGGAATGCCTCCTCGGTTTTGTTCCCTGTTGGATCCCAGCACCCGGTACACAATAGGTACTCAATAAATAACAGTCAAAGGAATGAATGAATGAATGAATGAATTGTCAAGCACAGTGTCCTCCATTCTTTAGGAAGGGCAGAGTGAGTCCCCCAAACTCATGGGATCTGGAGGTTCTGGCTCCAATGTCCTGTCTTCACCCACCCCTCTGAGAGCAGAGGCTGGAACTCCCGGTATCCACCCAGGACATCAGAGGGGAGTTGGATGCCTGGAGGGTCAGGTCCTAATCAGTGTCATCGCCCATGAGGCCGATCAGAGTCCCCCTGTGGCCTGCCAGCCTCTGGCTGGCCCCTGGCACACCCACATCACAAGGGTTATACTCACTGCCTGGCTATATTACAAGGGAGGGAAGAGGAGGAGGGGGAGGAGAGAGAGGAAGGGGAGGAGGGCAAGATGGAGGAGGAGGAAGGGCGGAGGGAGAGGGGGAAGGGGAGGAGTGGGAGGAAGAGGGAGAAGAGAGGAGGGGGGAGGGAAAGGAGGAGGGAGAGGAATGGGGAAAGAAGGGGAGGAGGGGAGGATGAGGAGGGGAAGTGGAAGGAGAAGAAAGGAAGCACAGACGAGGGGGAGGAAGAGGAGAAACAGAAGAAGGAAGGGAGGAGGGAGAGGAGAAGGGGGAGAAGGGAGAGGTGGGGAGGAGGGGGAAGAGGGGAAGGTGGGGAAGAAGGGGGAGGAGGGTGAGAGACAGGAGGAGGGAGAAGAGAGGAGGCAGAGGAGGAGGGAGAGGAGGGAGAGAAAAAGAAGGAGGGAGAGGAGTGGGGAAGGAGGGGAGGATGAGGAAGAGGATGGGGAGGGGAAGGAGAAGAGAGAAGGGAGCAAGGAGGAGGAGGAGGAAGGAGAAGGGGAAGAGGAGAGGCAGGAGGAGGGAAAAGGCCAAGGAGGAGGGAGCACGGAGGAGGAGGAAGGCAATAGGAACAGAGTGGAGAGGGAGGAGGCAGAGGAGAGAGAGGAGGAGGGGGAGGAGGGGGAGCTGCCGCCACCTGGACGCCCTCACTTGTTCCACCAGGAACTGGCCCACAAGGGAGGTGATCGAGGACCCCAGGGCAAGTCCCCCCCACCTCCTATCTGGAGCAGGGGACCTGGGTGTTGTCACCTCTTCTGCCTGACTCATGTGATGGCCAAGTGAGTCATATCCCCTTATCAGCTCCTCTGTCCTCCTGTGCAGACTGGGAACTGTCCTTTACGATCAGAGCTGTGCAGAGGCCAAAGGGCTAAGGCAACCAGGAAGGGACAGCCGGGCATCCGCTTGGCGTCACGGAACTGCAGCGAGACAGATTTCTTTTTTTTGAGACAGAGTCTTGCTCTGTCGTCAGGCTGGAGTGCAATGGCAAAATCTCAGCTCACTGCAACCTCCACCTCCCAGGCTCAAGCGATTCTCCTGCCTCAGCCTCCCTGTAGCTGGATTACAGGCATGCGCCACCACGCCCAGCTAATTTTGTATTTTTAGTAGAGACAGGGTTTCACCACGTTGGCCAGGCTGGTCTTGAACTCCTGGCCTCAGGCAATCCGCCCGCCTCGGCTTCCCAAAGTGCTGGGATTACAGGCGTGAGTCACCGCACCAGGCCGGAAGTCCCTTTTTAGCACTTTCCATGGGAATGCTCCCAAGTGTGGTTGGTCCTTTATCCCTGGCTTTACACATGAGGAAACTGAGGCAAGGGGAAGCAGTCGTTTGCCCACAGTGACAGGGGGGCAAGTGGCAGAGCCAGGATTCTGTCCAATAGACCACATAGACTTTTTTTTCTTTTCTGAGACGGAGTCTCACTCTGTCACCCAGGCTGGAGTGCAGTGGTGCAATCTGGGCTCACTGCAACCTCCACCTCCCGGGTTCAAGCGATTCTCCTGCTTTAGCCTCTTGAGTTGCTGGGATTACAGGCACAGGCCACCACGCCTGGCTAATTTTTGTATTTTTAGTAGAGACAAGGTTTTACCATGTTGGCCAGGCTGGTCTTGAACTCCTGACCTCAGGTCATCCGTCTGCCTCGGCCTTCCAAAGTGCTGGGATTAACAGGCATGAGCCCCTGTGCTCGGCTAATTTTTGTATTTTTAGTAGAGACGGGTTTTCGCCATGTTGGTCAGGCTGGTCTCAAACTCCTCACCTCAGGTGGATCACCTCCGCCTTCCAAAGTGCTGGGATTACAAGCGTGAGCCACCATGCCCGGCTCACGTAGACTTTTTTTTTTTTTTTTTTTTTTGAGACGGAGTCTCGCTCTGTCGCCCAGGCTGGAGTGCAGTGGCCTGATCTCCGCTCACTGCAAGCTCTGCTACCTCCCAGGTTCACACCATTCTCCTGCCTCAGCCTCCCTAGAAGCTGGGACTACAGGCGCCCTCCACCTCGCCCGGCTAGTTTTTTGTATTTTTTAGTAGAGACAGGGTTTCACCGTGTTCGCCAGGATGGTCTCAATCTCCTGACCTCATGATCCGCCCGCCTCAGCCTCCCAAAGTGCTGGGATTACAGGCGTGAGCCACTGAGCCCGGCCTCACATAGACTTTTATTTATTCACTTATTTATTGTTTATCTCCACCTTCCTGAGGTATCCTCTTAAGTTTTCCAGCAGCTATATTTTAAAAGTTCAGGGCAAAATTAAATTTCACTTAAAAAATATATTTGGGTTCCAGCCTCGCCAACATGGTGAAACCCTGTCTCTGCTAAAGATACAAAAATTAGCCGGGCATGGTTGCGGGCACCTGTAATCCCAGCTATTCGGGAGGCTGAGGCAGGAGAATTGCTGGAACCCAGGAGGTAGAGGTTGTAGTGAGCCGAGATCACGCCATTGCACCCCAGCATGGGTGACAGAGCAAGACTCCATATCAAAAAAAAAAAAAAAAAAACCCAAAATTTAAATAATGATAAACTATTCCTTGTTTGATGACATCGTATTTTTTGCGCAATGGGAAACTCCTGTGGTTCCCGGGCCAGCACGCTGTTGTATGCTCTGCTGGGTGGGTTTATGAGAACTGACAACAGTATGCAAACACATTAGGCAATGCAAGGCTTTATCCATGGACGTGTTCCATTGTCAAGCTTTTATTGACTTTACCCACTTGGTTCAAAACATGGGAGGGGCCGGGTGTGGTGGCTCACACCTGTAATCCCAGCACTTTAGGAGGCTGAGGCAGGCAGATCACCTCAGGTTGGGAGTTCGAGACTAGCCTGATCAACATGGTGAAATCCCGTCTCTACTAAAAATGCAAAATTAGCCGGGCGTGGTGGCAGCCACCTGTAATCCCAGCTACTCAGGAGGCTAAGGCAAGAGGATTGCTTGAACCCAGGAGGCAGAGGTTGCAGTCAGCCGAGATCGCAGCCAGTGTACTCCAGCCTGGGCAACAAGAGTGAAACTCAGTATCAAAAAAAATAATAATAAAATTAAAAAAAAAAAAGGGGGGGCCCAGCATGGTGGCTCATGCCTGTAATTCCAGCACTTTGGGAGGCTGAGGTCGGAGGATCACTTGAGCCTAGGAGTTTGAGAGCAACCTGGGCAACATGAGGAAACCTCATCTCCACACACACAAAATACAAACATTAGCCAAGCATGGTGCCACGCACCTGTAGCTTCAGCTACTTGGGAGGTTGAGGTGGGAGGATCACTTGAGCCTGGCAGGCAAAAGTTTCAGTGAGCTGAGATGGTGCCACTGCACTCCAGCCTGGGTGACAGAGTGAGACCTTGTCTCAAAACAAACAAACAAACAATGATGTGTTAGCAATAAAGTGACAGATAGTCTACAGAGGGAACATGTACTTAAACACATTGCTGGAAATGACTGTAGGAGTTTTACTTTAGATTCCGAGTTATTGTTGCTTTGAGATATGTAGTCGTGTTCAGTGGATAAAATGCTATGAGGTCAATGGCAGTGAAAAGTCCTTCTGTCCCCCCAAGTGCTTCTCCCTCCCCCTCCTCCTCCTTTTCCTTCTCCTTTTCCTTCTCCTTCTTCTTTTTTGACAGAATCTTTCTCTGTCCCAGGCTGGAGTTTAGTGGCATGATCTCGGCTCACTGCAACCTCCACCTCCTGGGTACAAGTGATTCTTCAGCCTCAGCCTCCTGAGTAGCTGGCATTACGGGCGCGTGGCACCACGCCCAGCTAATTTTTGTATTTTTTAGTGACTGGGTTTCGCCACGTTGGGCAGGCTGGTCTCAAACTCTTGACCTCAGGTGATCTGCCCACCTCGGCCTCCCAGAGTGCTGGGATGACAGGCGTGAGCTACCATGTGGGGCCAAGTGTTTATTCTCATCCTCCCTGTTCACGGATACCTGAAATCCCTTCATTGAGGTGTACAAAAGGCTTCTAAATTTCATGATAATAAGTATTGTTATTTTTGAAACAGAGTCTCACTCTGTGGCCCAGGCTGGAGTGCAATGGTGCAATCACAGCTCACCGTAGCCTCAAACACCCAGGCTCAAGCGATCCTCCTGCCTCAGCCTCCCAAGTAGCTGGGACTACAGGTGCGCACCGCCACATCTGGCTAATTTTTCTATTTTTAGTAGAGATGCGGTTTCATCATGTTGGCCAGGCTCCCTGGCTAATGTTTTAAAATTTTTGTAGATATGGGGTCTTGCTGTGTTGCCCAGGCTGATCTGGAACTCCAGGGCTCGAGCAATCTTCCCGCCTCAGCCTCCCAAAGGACTTGGATTACAGGCATGCGCTGCCGTGTCCAGCTCCAGCAGATCTTGATAAGAGAAGGGGGAGGGATCTCTCTCGAGGGCACTAGGGCTCCCAAGAGTCATAAACGGGGTGAGGAGAGGCAGAGAGGGGTCCAGAAGTCAAACTTCACCTACTTGATCCACCCACTGTGACGGCCCTGGAAAAAAACCTCCATGACAAATGCTGAATAAATATTATGACTGGCATCGCTAAAGCCAAAGCCAAGGCAAACAAAGCCCTTAAAATCCAACACAGAGCCGTTTAAAAGGAAATCAGAAAAATGCAGGGGTCAAGGGCGAGATAATTCTAGCAGCACCCAGAGAGGGACAGATACTGTTATTGGGGTCTCTCCTTGGGCCCCATGGGCCTTGGGGACCCAGATCGTTCTATGGGGTGGGGCCATCCCGGGCACTGCAGGTTGCTGAGCAGTGTCCCTGGCCTCCACCCACCCCACGCCAGGGCCACCTCCCTTTTTTGTAACAACCATAGATGTCCCCAGACATCAACCAGTGTCCTGGGGACGGGGGCGTAAAATCACCCTGGGTGAGTTGCTGCCCTGGATTAGGGGATTCCATGGGCCCCCAAGAGACTGCATCCTGTGATCGTCTGCTCTACTGAGGTCCCAGGAGGCTGCACACATTGAAATCCATGCCCTGAGTGGGGAGGGAGGAGGAGGTGAATCCCAGGAAATGGGATCCCCCTGGTTTATACCCTCTGCCCCATTGGGAGTTTATTCTGGTGTCTGATGTGAGCAGGGATCCCACTCAATTTTTTTCCAAATAATTAATGCAGTCCTTCTCCCCCTGGACCCCGTGGCTGTGGGGTGGGATTGGTCTCTGCGGTGGGGCTGTCCTGGGTACTACAGGGTGCTAAACGGCATCTCTGACTTCCACCCACTCTATGCCAGGAGTACCTCACACTCATGACAACCACAAATGTCCCAGACATTGCACAGTGAGTGTCCTGAGCTTCAGCCTGGAAGGTTGAGGCTGCAGTGAGTTTTGATCACACCGCACTCCAGCCTGCCCTGGTGGAGGACAACTGCAGTAATATGAGTTAGTGTTAGATAAAAGAATCATATCGGGCATGGCATACGGTAGCCCCTTACTGAATTTTGGTTTCCTAAATACGTATGAGTGATCCATTGAAAAATATAAACCGGCCGGGCGCAGTGGCTCAAGCCTGTAATCCCAGCACTTTGGGAGGCCGAGGCGGGTGGATCACGAGGTCAGGAGATCGAGACCATCCTGGCTAACATGGTGAAACCCCGTCTCTACTAAAAATACAAAAAACTAGCCGGGCGTGGTGGCGGGCGCCTGTAGTCCCAGCTACTCGGAGGCTGAGGCGGGAGAATGGCGTGAACCCGGGAGGTGGAGCTTGCAGTGAGCCGAGATCGCGCCACTGCACTGCAGCCTGGGCGACAGAGCGAGACTCCGTCTCAAAAAAAAAAAAAAAAAAAAAAAGAAAAATATAAACCAGGCCTGAGCCTCAGTTTTGTCAACTCTCCAATGGGACCAAGAAGAGCTCATAGCAAGTCTCAAGGGACAAAGGTCACCCAGAGGCCAGGTATCTCCAGCCAGGGCTCTGCCTGGCCCGCTGGGACTGCTTAATCAATAGAGTAAATCATTACTGATCTACTGTTCCCCACATCTAGGAGGGGCACCCTGGAACCTGGGATCCCGTAACCTCATTCACTTTTATGGAGCATCTACAGGCCGGGCGTGGTGGCTCATGTCTGTAATCCCAGCACTTTGGGAGGCCGAGGAAGGTGGATCACTTGAGATCAGGAGTTTGAGACCAGCCTGGCCAACATGGTGAAATCCCATCTCTACCAAAAATACAAAAATTAGCTGGGTGTGGTGGTGTGGGCCTGTAATCCCAGCTACTCGGGAGGCTGAGGCAGAAGAATCACCTGAACCCAGGAGGCAGAGGTTGCAGTGAGCCGAGATTGTGCTACTGCATTCCAGCCTGGGCAACAGAGCTAGACTCTGTCTCAAGAAAGAAAAGAAACAGAGAGGCCGGGCGCGGTGGCTCAAGCCTGTAATCCCAGCACTTTGGGAGGCCGAGATGGGCAGATCACGAGGTCAGGAGATCGAGACCATGCTGGCTAACCCGGTGAAACCCCGTCTCTACTAAAAAATACAAAAAATTAGCCAGGTGAGGTGGCGGGCGCCTGTAGTCCCAGCTACTCGGGAGGCTGAGGCAGGAGAATGGCGTGAACCCGGGAGGCGGAGCTTGCAGTGAGCTGAGATCCGGCCACTGCACTCCAGCCTGGGCGACAGAGTGAGACTGTCCCCAAAAAAAGAAAGGAAACAGAGAAAAGAGAGAGGAAGAAGGAGGGAGGGAGGGAGGGAGGGGAGGAAGGAAGGAAGGGAAGGAAGGAAGGGGAAGGAAGGGAAGGAAGGAAGGAAGGAAGGGAAGGAAGGAAGGGAAACAAGGAAAACAAACTAGATGTGAATAAAGAAATAGAGTGTTAAGGCATATGCAATTACCCCTTCCAACTCATGATGGTATTTGTCCAGCAAACAGAGAGTTTGATTTTTATCACCTATTTGTTAAACTTCCAACAGTGATAGCTTTAGCACAAATCAGACTCCTTGCCACAACGCACAGGGCTGTGCACGACCTGCCCCATCCCCTCCTTGCCTTCCCCTCCTCCCTCTCTTCGTCTCCTCACTCTGCTTCAGCCACAGGGACCTTGTCACTGTTCCTCCAATGCACTAGGCATGGACTTGCCCCAGGGCCTTTGCACAAACTGTGCCTCTGCCTGGGACACCTTCCCCTAGATCTCCCCAGGGCCAGTTCCATCTTATTCTTCAGGGCTGCACTGAACATGCCATTTTTTTTTTTTTTTTTTTGAGACAGAGTCTCACTGTCGCCCAGGTCGGAGTGCAGTGGCGTGATCTTAGTTCGCTGCAACCTCCGCCTCCTGGGTTCAAGTAATCCTCCTGCCTCAGCCTCCCTAGTACTGGGATTACAGGCACGTGCTGCCACGCCCGGCTAATTTTTGTATTTTTAGTAGAGATGGGGTTTCACCATGTTGGCCAGGCTGGTCTTGAACTCTTGACCTTAGGTGATCCACCCACCTCGGCCTCCCAAAGTGCTGGCATTACAAATGTGAGCCACCACACCTGGCCTAACATGTCATCCACTAAAGGGGAACTTTGTCTGGGCACAGTGGCTCACACCTGTAAACCCAGCACTTTGGGAGGCTGAGGCAGATGGATCATTTGAGCCCAGGAGTTTGAGACCATACTGGCCAACACAGTGAGACCCCATCTCTATAAAAAAACAAAATTAGCCAGGTGTGGTGGTGCACGCCTGTAGTCCTAGCTACTTGGGAGGCTGAGGTGGGAGGATCACTTGAACCCACGAGTTGGAGGCTGCAGTGAGCTATGATCGTGCCACTGCACTCCAGCCTGGGTGATACAGTGAGACCCTGTCCCCCACCACCACCAAAAAAAGAAGCAGGGCTCCTCTCTCTTGGTGGGGGGTGGAGGGGAGGTCAGAGACAGCCTCTCCGCCACCTGGGCTGATTCACAAATATCGAACATTCACGAAAATGTCAATACAGTGACCTAGAGCCAGAGGGGAAGAGCGAGGGTACGAGAGGAGAGTTCCAGGCAGAGGGGTCAGCAGGTGCAAAGGCTCTAAGCAGGGACCAGTTTGGCTCCATAAATATTTGTTGACTCAATGAACGATAGAAGATTCTAGAGAGAATTGATTGCACAGAATCGGCCATGGGGACTCGGAGGCGGAGTCCAAGCTGGTCTCGGAGGGGGCTGGGGGCCGGAGGTTGGCAGGTGGGGTGAAGGATGGGAGCTGCTGGCAGGAAAACCGACTTCAGTGAAGATCTGGGCTGGTCCTCTTGGTTTGTTTCTGTCCAGGGAGTGGACGGGACCCATGTAAGGGCCCTGGGCTATCCCAGAACCCATCTAGGAATTCTGAAGAGAAAAGGTTCCGTTAACTGGCCGGGTGCGGTGGCTCACGCCTGTAATCCCCACACTTTGGGAGACCAAGGTGGGCCGATCACGAGGTCAGGAGTTCAAGACCAGCCTGGCCAACATGGTGAAACCCCGTTTCTACTAAAAATACAAAAGTTAGCCGGTCGTGGTGGCCGGGACCTGTAGTCCCAGCTACTCGGGAGGCGGAGGCAGGAGAATCACCTGAACCCAAGAGGAGGATGTTGCAGTGAGCCGAGATGAGATGGTGCCACTGCACTCCAGCTTGGGCCACAGAGCGAGACTCCGTCTCAAAAAAGAAAGAAAAAAAGAAAGTCCTCGTAAGTAGGGGAGAGGTCACGGCAGAGCTGAGGTACCCCAGACTTCGACCTTTGCCCGCTGAGGGCTGGAAAACCACAAAACACCCAGATAACGGTCTTCCCTCCCCTGCCCCCGCCTGTCCCCGTGTCACTGGCTCTCAACCCTGTCTCTCCACGCTGTCCACCAATCAGCACCTGGAGGCGGGCTGGGAGCTGCCCAGGGCTGCTTCAGCATCTTTTGGGAGTGATGACAGAGCCACAGAGGGCTGTGAGCTTGCCCGGCCCCGGGTAACGCTGGCGGTGGGTGGGCCTCCAGCTTGGAGCAGAGACCCCCCCTCCAGGCATCTGCAGACAGAGCTGGATGGACCCATGAATATGGATTTAGCTGCTGGAAAGGTGAGCCCTGCTAGGTCCTGAGCGAGACTGGGAGTCTAGGCTGGGAAAGCCTCCCCAAGCTGCCAGAGCTGCGAGGAACCCCATCTCCACCCCCATTGTACAGATGGGAAGACTGAGGCCCAGAGAAAGGATGCAATGAGCAAAACTGTGTGTCTTTGCCCTGGGGTTGCCCTTGTCTTTCTTCCAAGTGCCCCTGCCTCCCAGGAGTGGGCACTTGGGGAGGCTGTGAAGGCCTGAGAGGCAAGCGGCATCTCTAGCTAGGGCCTCTCTCCAGCACTTTTTATTTTATTTTATTTTATTTTAATTTTTATTTTTTGAGATGGAGTCTCCCTGTCGCCCAGGCTAGAGTGCAATGGCATGATCTCAGCTCACTGCAAGCTCCACCTCCCGGGTTCACGCCAGTCTCCTGCCTCAGCCTCCCAAGTAGCTGGGAGTACAGGTGTGCACCACCACGCCCGGCTAATTTTTGTACTTTTCATAGAGACAGGGTTTCACCATGTTGACCAGGCTGGTCTCAAACTCCTGACCTCAGGTGATCTGCCCACCTCGGCTTCTCAAAGTGCTGGGATTACAGGCGTGAGCCACCGTGCCTGGCATACTTTTTTGTTTTTTGAAACAAGGTCTTGCTCTATGACCCAGGTTGGAGTGCAGTGGGGCGGCCATAGCTCACTGCAGCCTCAACCTCGTGGGTTCAAGGGATCCTCCTACCTCAGCCTCCCCAGTGGCTGGGATGACAAGTGTGTGCCACCACAGCCAGCTAATTTTTAAAAATTATTTTTAGTAGGGATAGGGGTCTGCTCTCTATCTTGCACAGGCTGGTCTTGAACTCCTGGGCTCAAGTGATCCTCCTGCCCTGGCCTCCCAAAGTGCTGAGATTACAGGTGTGAGCCACCACATCCAGCCTCTCCAGCACTTTAAGAGAAATTGGCTCTCACACTGTGGAATTCTATCAACCTCAAAGTCCAGATTTGGAAGGGGAGTCCCAGCGAGGGGCAGTGGCTGGCCCAACCTGGAGGCAGAGCAGCCACTGAACTCGAGCTGGAAGGAGCCGCAGTTGTGCGCATGTGGGAGGTGGGGAGGAGAGGGGCTATGTGTGACCCTCTCACCTGTTCCTTGCACCCCAGATGGCTTGTTCTGCCTGCCCCATGGACCCCATCGACAGCTTTGAGCTCCTGGATCTCCTGTTTGACCGGCAGGACGGCATCCTGAGACACGTGGAGCTGGGCGACGACTGGGGCCACGTCAAGGACCAGGTGAGGAGCCCACTGCAGTTGCCCCGGGGCCACAGACCTCCAGGCGGTCCCACTGAGGCCCTGCGAAGGTCTTAGACCTGCCAGAGCCCAGCCAGAGCTCTGCTCGGCTCTACAGTGCACTAATGGGTCACGGTGCGTGATTTTAGCCAAGCACATCATTTTGCAGGTAGCATCAGCTCCTTCTCACGGGTGGGGAAGTGGAGGCCCAGAGCAGGGTGGAAACTCATCCAAAGTCACACAGCAATTTGAAGTTAGGTTCAAACTCAAACTTGGGGCACCTCCTTGGCTGGGTTCAGTTCTCTTCTCCTTCCTCTCCTTCCTTTCTCTCTTTCTTTTTTATCTTTCTTTTCTCTCTCTCTGTCCTTCCTTTCTTCATCTTTTTTTCTTTCTTTTCTCTCTCTCCTTCCTTCCTTCTTTCCTTCCTTTTTTCCTTCCTTCCTCTCTTTCTTTTTTCCTTCTTTTCTCTCTCCTTCCTTCCTTCTTTCCTTCCTTTCTCTCTCTTTCTTTTACTCTCTTCCTTTTTCTTTTTTTCGAGATAGAGTTTATCTCTTGTTCCCTGGGCTGGAGTGCAATGGCGCGATCTTGGCTCACTGCAACCTCCACTTCCCAGGTTCAAGCGATTCTCCTACCTTCAACCTACCGAGTAGCTGGGATGACAGGCACCTGCCACCACGCCCGGCTAATTTTTTGTATTTTTAGTAGAGATGGAGTTTCACCATGTTGGCCAGGCTGGTCTCGAACTCCTGACCTCTCAGGTGATCTGCCTGCCTAGGCCTCCCAAAGTGTGGGGATTACAGGGGTAAGCCACTGCACCCGACCCTTTTCTCTCTTTCTTTCTCTCTCTCTCTCTTTTTTCTTTCTCTCTCTCTCTCTCTCCCCCTCTCCCTCCCTTCCTCCCTTCCTTCCTCTCTCTCTCTCCCTCTCCCTCTCTCTCTCTCCCCCTCTTTCCCTTCCTCCCTTCCTTCCTGTCTCTCTCTCTTTCTCTCTCTCTCTCTCTCTCCCCCTCCCTCCCTTCCTACCTTCCTTCCTCTCTCTCTCTCTTTCTTTCTTAGACAGAGTTTCACTCTTGTTTTGCCCAGACTAGAGTGCAGTGGCGCAATCTCGGCTCACCACAACCCCCGCCTCCCAGGTTCAAGCGATTCTCCTGCCTCAGCTTCCTGAGTAGCTGGGATTACAGGCATGCGCCACCACGCCTGGCTAATTTTGTATTTTTAGTAGAGACAGGGTTTCTCCATGTTGGTCAGGTTGGTCTCAAACTCCCGACCTCAGGTAATCTGCCTGCCTTGGCCTCCCAAATTGCTGGGATTACAGGCGTGAACCACCGTGCCTGGCCCTTTTGTTCTTTTTTTTTTTTTTTTTTTTTTTGAGATGGAGTCTTGCTCTGTCACCTGGGGTGGAATGCGGTGGTGTGATCTCGGCTCACTGCAGCCTCCGTCTTATAGGTTCAAGCGATTCTCCTTCCTCAGACTCCCAAGTAGCTGGGACTACAGACACCCACCACCACGCCCAGCTAATTTTTGTATTTTTAGTAGAAATGGGGTTTCATCATGTTGGCCAGGCTGATCTTGAACTCCTGGCCTCAAGTGATCCACCCTCCTCAGCCTCCCAAAGTGCTGGGATTATAGGCAGGAGCCACTGTACCTGGCCCTGGCTGGGTTTTTTGCGCTATGTGACTGTGTTTGAGCCTCAACAGCCCCGGGAGGAAGAAGCATTAATTCCATCTTGGAGAAAGGAAGGACACCTAAGGCCCAAAGAGGGTCACTGGTTTGCCTGGGGCCAGACAGCAATCTAGAAACAGTGTGCACCTCCTAATACCTATCCCTCCCTGTCCACCCCAGCAGGCCCAGCCAAACCCTGACCCTGACGACTTCCTCAGCTCCATCCTGGGCTCCAGAGACTCACTGCCCAGCTCCCCACTCTGGTCCCCCGAAGGCAGTGACAGTGGCATCTCTGAAGACCTCCCCTCCGACCCCCAGGACACCCCTCCACGCAGCGGACCGGCCGCCTCCCCAGCCGGCTGCCATCCTGCCCAGCCTGGCAAGGGGCCCTGCCTCTCCTATCATCCTGGCAACTCTTGCCCCACCACACCCCCAGGGCCAGTGGTCCAAGTGCCTGAAGCCTCTGTGACCATAGACCTGGGTGAGTTCTGTTGTATGTCTGCCCACTGCCCTCACCTTGTTCCAGGGCCCTTCTTGTAAGTGACGAAATGGAGGCCCAGAGAGGGTTGGCATCTTGTCCAAGGTCACACAACAATTTGGAGTTGGGCCTAAACTCAAACTCAGGACATGTGTCTCCCTTGGCTAGGGGTTTCCATGTTTTCATGTGGATGCTATTGGGAGCCCATTTTCCAGATCGTGAGACTGAGTCCCATCGGGTTGAGCAATGAGATAAAACCACAGAGCTAGGATGCAACCCCGGCGGGTGGCTCAGGCACCAGGCATGGCGCTGACAAGCAGAGCCCGAAGTCAGGATCTTGCCTTCTACGTGTCTGTACCCCATGCCTGGTTCCTAGTAGATTTTTTTTGTTTGTATTTGTTTTTGAGACACAGTCTCACTCTGTCACCCAGGCCGGAGTAAAGTGGTACAATCTCTGCTCACTGCAACCTCCGCCTTCCGGGTTCAAGCAATTCACCTGCCTCAGCCTCCTGAGTAGCTGGGATTACAAGCATGTGCCACCATGCCCAGTTAATTTTTATTTTTATTTATTTATTTATTTATTTATTTATTTATTTATTTTTTTGAGACGGAGTCTCACTCTGTGAGTGAGTTGCCCAGGCTGGAGTGCAGCGGCGTGATCCTGGCTCACTGCAAGCTCCGCCTCCCGGGTTCACACCATTCTCCTGCCTCAGCCTCCCGAGTAGCTGGGACGACAGGTGCCCGTCACCACGCCCAGCTAATTTTTTGTATTTTTAGTAGAGATAGGGTTTCACCATGTTAGCCAGGATGGTCTCGATCTCCTGACCTCGTGATCCGCCCGCCTTGGTCTCCCAAAGTGCTAGGATTACAGGTGTGAGCCACCGTGCCCGGCCTCATTTTTATTTTTTAGTAGAGACGAGGTTTCACCATGCTGGTCAGGCTTGTCTCAAACTCCTAAGCTCAGGTGATCCGCCTGCCTCAGCCTCCCAAAGTCCTAGGATTACAGGTGTGAGCCATGGCGCCCGGCCTGTAGATGCTCCATAAAAGTGCATGAGGTTACGGGGTCCCAGGTTCTCCATAAAAGTGCATGAGGTTACGGGGTCCCAGGTTCCAGGGCGCTCCTCCTAGACGTGGGGAACAGCAGATCAGTAATGATTTACTCTGTTGATTAAGCAGTCCCGGCAGGCCAAGCAGAGTCCTGGCTGGAGATACCTGGCCTCCGGGTGGCCTTTGTCCCTTGTGCCTTGCTATGAGTTCTTCTTGGTCCCATTGGAGAGTCGACAAAACTGAGGCTCAGGCCAGGTGTGGTGACTCACGCCTGTAATCCCAGCACTTTGTGAGGCTGAGGCAGGCGGATCACTTGAGGTTAGGACTTCACCAACATGGTGAAACCCTGTCTCTACTAAAATACAAAAATTAGCCGGGCATGGTGGGGGGCACCTGTAGTACCAGCTACTTGGGAGGCTGAGGCAGGAGAATCGCCTGAACCCGGGAGGCAGAGGTTGCGGTGAGCCGAGATCATGGCACTGCACTCCATCCTGGGTGACAGAGCCAGATTCTGTCTCAAAACAAAAAACAAACAAACAAAATAACCAGCTGGGCACAGTGGTTCACACCTGTAATCCCAGCACTTTGGGAGTCCAAAGCGGGCGGATCACAAGGTCAAGAGATCGAGACCATCCTGGCCAACATGGTGAAACCTCTGTCTCTACTAAAAATACAAAAATTAGCTGGGTGTGGTGGCGGGCGCCTGTAATCCCAGCTATTCAAGAGGCTGAGGCAGGAGAATCACTTGAACCCGGGAGGCAGAGGTTGTGGTGAGCCAAGATTGCACCACTGCACTCCAGCCTGGCGACACAGCGAGATTCTGTCTCAAAAAAAAAAAAAAAAAAAAAAACCCTGAGGCTCAGAGAGGTGAAGTCAGTTACTCAAGGTCACACAGCCCTGCCCAACCAGGATGGGAACCAAAGGTTATCTGACCCGAAGTTTGTGTGCTCAGACAGCATGCCTACTGCATGCCGGGTACCAGGAGGGGACAACTGGAGGTGAATCAGACCTCGTCCCCGCCCCTCGGGTGAGATAACGCCTGGCGGGCTGCAAATCTAACCTGTAATTCTGTGTGATAACAGCCACTCCCTTTTGAATCAGCTGGTGTCTCCTGACAATGTCCTGTGTCTTCCTCAGCCTTGTGAGACAGACAGAATCAAGCCCTGTTGAATTTGGGTCCCCATCTTTTTTTTTTTTTGAGATGGAATCTCGCTGTGTCATCCAGGCTGGAGTGCAGTGCCGCAATCTCAGCCCACTGTAACGTCCACCACCTGGGTTCGAGTGATTCTCCTGCCTCAGCCTCCCGAGCAGCTGGGATTACAGGTGCACACCACCAGGCCCAGCTAATTTTTGTATTTTTAATAGAGACGGGGTTTCACCATGTTGGCCAGGCTGGTCTTGAACTTCCAACCTCAGATGATCCTCCTGCCTCGGCCTCCCAAAGTGCTGGGAATACAGGCGTGAGCCACCATGCCTGGCTGGGTTCCTGTCTTATAGCAGAGGGGAGACTGAACCACTAGTGAGGGCTGCCTCCTTCAACCCAGGCCGTGAGGACTCCAAGCTCTGGCAAAAGTCCTACGAATGTTGAGATGAAGCATGGGAGACTTGGTGGAGGAGGTGGTTAGAGGCTGGAAGCTCGGGACTCCTCCCATCTCACACTCTCCCCGTTTCCGTCCCCAACTGCCTTGGTCAGAAATGTGGGGTCCAGGAGGAAGGACCTATGCTGAGAAACAGGCTGACCCGGTGCACGTGCCCCCACGATGCAATCTCACCGTGAAAGACCTCCTCCTTTCGGGCGGCAGCGGGGACCTGGTGAGCACCCCCACACCCTCCCACGGGGCGTTGGATCTGGGAAGGCTGCTCGGGTTCGAGGAACCTAAATATCCCCATTTCAGAGACTGGAAAACTGAGTCACAGAAAGGCATGGAATTTGCCCACAGTTAGAGAACATTCCAGTCCTGGGTTCACTGTCGCCTGGGCTGGGGCGTCTTCCTCTGTAGTATTTAGCAGTAACAACAGCAACAACAAAAAAAGCTAAAACTGGCCGAGTGTGGTGGTTCACACCTATAATCCCAGCACTTTGGGAGGCCAAGGCAGGCAGATCGCTTGAGCTCAGGAGTTTGAGATCAGCCTGGGCAACATGGTGAAACCCCATCTATAGAAAAAATACAAAAATGAGCCTGGCATGGTGGCACATGCCTGTGTTCCCAGCTACTTGGGAGGCAGAGGTGGGAGGATCGCTTGAGCCCAGGAGGTCAAAGCTGTAGCGAGCTGTGATTGCACCACTGCACTCCAGCCTGGCCAACAGAGCAAGACTGTCTCAACAATGACAACAAAAGGAACAAAGCTAAAACTGAGGATGCACCTGCTATATGCCAAGCACTCTTCTAAATGCTTTATTTATCATCTTAAAAATTTTTTTTTGAGACACGATCTCACTCTGTTGCCCAGGCTGGAGTGCAGCAGCACAATCCTAGCTCACAGCAGCCTCAAACTCCTGGCCTCAGGCAATCCTCCTGCCTCAGACTCCCAAGTAGCTGGGACTACAGGCGTGCACCACCACACCCAGCTAATTTTTCTTGTCTTTTTTTTTTTTTTTTTTTTTGAGACAGAGTTCTCTCTTGTTACTCAGGCTGGAGTGCATGGTGCAATCTTGGCTCACTGCAACCTCCCTCCGCCTCCCAGGTTCAAGCGATTCTCCGGCTCAGCCTCCCAAGTAACTGAGATTACAGGCATGCGACATCAGGTCCAGCTAATTTTGTTTTTCTTTTTTTGTTTTTGTTTTTGTTTTTGTTTTTTTTGAGACAGAGTCTTTCTCTGTCACCTAGGCTGGAGTGCAGTGGCGCGATCTCGGTTCACTGCAAGCTCCGCCTCCCGGGTTCACATCATTCTGCCTCAGCCTCCTCGGCAGCTGGGACTATAGGCACACGCTGCCATGCCTGGCTAATTTTTTTGTATTTTTAGTAGAGACGGGGTTTCACCGTGTTAGCTGGGATGGTCTCGATCTCCTGACCTTGTGATCCACCAGCCTCGGCCTCCCAAAGTGCTGGAATTACAGGTGTGAGCCACTGCACCCGGCGTAATTTTGTATTTTTCAGTAGAGATGAGGTTTGAGGTTTCACCATGTTGGTCAGGCTGGTCTCAAACTCCTGACCTCAGGTGACCCACCTGCCTCAGCCTCCCAAAGTGCTGGGATTACAGCAGGCATGAGCCACTACGCCCAGTTTAGACCCAGCTAATTTTTCTTTTAATTTTTTTCTGTAGATATGGGTCTTGCTATGTTTCCCAGGTTGGTCTTGAACTCCTGGCCTCAGGTGATCCTCCTGCCTTGGCCTCCCACAGTGCTGGATTATAGGCATGAGCTACTGCACCCTGCCTGTAATCCCAGCACTTTGGGAGGCTGAAGTGGACAGACTGCTTGAGACCAGCCTGGGCAACATAGTGAAACCCCATCTCTACAAAAAAATTCAAAAATTAGCCAAGCATGGTGGCACGCCCTGTGGTCCCAGCTACTCGGGAAGCTGAGGCTGGAGAATCGCTTGAGCCTAGGAGGCGGAGGTTGCAGTGAGCCAAGATAGCACCACTGCACTCCAGCCCAGGCGAAGTAGCAAGACCCTGTTTCAAAAATAATAATAGTCATAATAAAATTAAAAGAAGAAAGCTCTCAAAAGGGCCGGGCGCGGTGGCTCACACCTGTAATCCTGGCACTTTGGGAGGCCGAGGCGGGCAGATCATGAGGTCAGGAGATCGAGACCATCTTGGCTAACACGGTGAAACCCCGTCTCTACTAAAAATACAAAAAGTCAGCCGGGCGTGGTTGCGGGCGCCTGTTGTCCCAGCTACTCGGGAGGCTGAGGCAGGAGAATGGCGTGAACCTGGGAGGCGGAGGTTGCAGTGAGCCAAGATCGCGCCACTGCACTCCAGCCTGGGTGACAGAGGGAGACTCCGTCTCAAAAAAAAAAAACCAACAAAAAACGCCATTTTGTGCATGAGGATATCTGTAGGACTGATTTCTGAAGGTAGAATGGCCAAGTCAAAGGACTGTGTGTTGGTTATTTTGAGTCCTGGTGCCAAGGGAGATTGTGGGGTGATAGTTTTTGTTGTTGTTGTTTTGAGACGGAGTTGCTGTTGCCCAGGCTGAATCTCGGCTCACTGCAAGCTCCGCCTCCCAGGTTCAAGCAATTCTCCTGCCTTAGTCTCCCAAATAGCTGGGATTACAGGCACCGGCAACCATGCCCGGCTGACTTTTTGTATTTTTAGTAGAGACAGGGTTTCACCATATTGGCCAGGCTGGTCTCGAACTCCTGACCTCAAGTGATCCACCTACCTTGGCCTCCCAAATTGCTGGGACTACAGATGTGAGCCACCTTTTTTTTTTTTTTTTTTTTTTGAGACGGAGTCTTACTCTGTCTCCCAGGCTGGAGGGCAGTGGCATGATCTTGGTTCACTGGAACCCCCGCTTCCCAGATTCAAGCAATTCTCCTGCCTCAGCCTCCCGAGTAGCTGGGATTACAGGTGCCCACCACCAGGCCCGGCTATTTATTTATTTATTTATTTATTGAGACAGAGTCTCACTCTGTTGCTGGGGCTGGAGTGCAGTGGCACGAGCTCGGCTCACTGCAACCTCCGCCTTCCGGGTTCAAGCAATTCTCCTGCCTCAGCCTCCCAAGTAGCTGGGACTACAGGCACACGCCACTACGCCTGGCTAACTTTTTGTATTTTTAGTTGAGTCGGGGTTTCACCATGTTTCACCATGTTGGCCAGGCTGGTCTCAAACTCCTGACCTCGTGATCCACCCACCTCAGCCTCCCGAGTAGCTGGGATGACAGGTGTGAGCCACCGTGCCCAGCCTGGGGAGATAGTGTTTTCGATCTGATGACTCTTTCATTTCCTGAAGGTGGTTGGTGTCCCTGCACCCGCCGTCATTCCTCTGCTTTCTTCCGTAGCAACAGCATCACCTGGGGGTCTCCCACCTCCTGAGACCTGGGGCTGAGCACTGTCAGGAGCTGGTGCTCACTGAGGATGAGAAGAAGCTGCTGGCTAAAGAAGGCATCACCCTGCCCACTCAGCTGCCCCTCACTAAAGTGAGTCTGGGGGGACTTCCAGCCCCGGGTCCATCTCCCCTTCGTGCACTTACCTGCGTGTGTGTCCCACATTTACTTATTTATTTACAGTCTTTCTGTGTCACCGAGGCTGGGGTGCAGTGGCACGATTTCAGCTCACTGCTACCTCTGCCTCCCAGGTTCCAGCGATTCTCCTGCCTCAGCCTCCTGAGTAGCTGGGACTACAGTTGCCCGCCACCACGCCTGGATAATTTTTGTATTTTTAGTAGAGACGGGGTTTCACCATGTTGGCCAGGCTGGTCTTGAACTCCTGACCTCATGTGATCCTCCCGCCTTGGTCTCCCAAAGTTCTGGGCTTACAGGCATGAGCCACTGCGCTGGCTATGTGTCTTACCTTTAGAATACCCGTACTAGAATGCTACGGTGTGTGTCACCAGATCCAAAACAATCAGCCAGAAACCCCATTGTAAATTCAACTCAGAGGTTAATTATCAACATCCAGGAATGAATGGCGGACTCCAGGTGGCAGCAATTTGGGTGCAGCAAACTGTTTTTTTGGAGATAGGGTCTTGCTGTGTCTGGCTGGAGTGCAGTGGTGCCATCATAGCTCACTTCAGCCTTGACCTCCTGAGCTCAACAGATCCTCCCGCCTCAGCCTCTCAAGTAGCTGAGATGACAGGTGCACGCCACTACACTTGGCTAATTTAAACTGTGTGTGTGTGTGTGTGTGTGTGTGTGTAGAAACGGAGTCTTGTTATGTTGCCCAGGCTGGGCTGGAACTCCTGGGCTCAAGTGATTCTCCGATCTTGGTCTCCCAAAGTGTTGTGATTACAGGCGTGATCTATCATGCCTGGCCCTGCAGACATGTTTTGATTTGACTGTACTGCATTTTATACATTTTTTTTTTTTTTTGAGACGGAGTCTCGCTCTGTCGCCCAGGCTGGAGTGCAGTGGCGCGATCTTGGCTCACTGCAAGCTCCGCCTTCCCGGGTTCACGCCATTCTCCTGCCTCAGCCTCCCGAGTAGCTGGGACTACAGGCGCCCGCCGCCTCGCCCGGCTAATTTTTTGCATTTTTAGTAGAGACGGGGTTTCACCATGTTAGCCAGGATGGTCTCGATCTCCTGACCTCGTGATCCGCCCGCCTCGGCCTCCCAAAGTGCTGGGATTACAGGCGTGAGCCACCGCGCCCGGCCCATTTTATACATTTTTTAACTGCTTGATAATGTTTTTTCTGACCGGTAGATTTTAAATGAGAACTCAGTGACTTGAGGCCGGGCATGGTGGCACCTGTAAGGTGCTTCTCAGCCTCCCAGCTTCTCAGGAGGCTGAGGCAGGAGACTCTCCCTTGAACCCAAGAGGCAGAGGTTACAGTGAGCCGAGATGGTGCCACTGCACTCCAGCCTGGGTGACAAGAGCGAAACTCTGTCTCAAAACCAAAACCAAAACAAAACAAAAAATCAAAAACATAAACAAAACAAAACCCAGAAAACCAACTCAATGACTTGAATGGCCTCTGTTCCAAATTCTGAAACCAGGCACCAGTCAGTGGCTGGGTAGCTGCTTGGGCTCTAGCTAACCACAGTCCCCATTCAGCCTGCTCCACTATCAATGCCTAAGTTTGATATTCTCATCTGTTTTTTTTTTTCCTTTGAGACAGGGTCTTACTCTGTCGCCCAGGCTGGAGTGCAGTGACATGATCTTGGCTCACTGCAGCTCCCTGTCTGGAGTTCAAGTGATTCTCCCACCTCAGCCTCGCTAGTAGCTGGAACTACAGGTGTACCCCATTATGCCTAGCTAATTTTTTTTGTTTTTTTTTCTGAGACGGAGTTTCGCTCTTGTTGCCCAGGCTCGAGTGCGGTGGCGCGATCTCGGCTCACTACAACCTCTGCTTCCCAGGTTCAAGCGATTCTCCTGCCTCAGCCTCCCAAGCATCTGGGATTACAGGCGCCTGCTACCATGTCCAGCTAATTTTTTGTATTTTTAGTAGAGACAGGGTTTCTCCATGTTGGTCAGGCTGGTCTTGAACTCCCCACCTTAGGTAATCCGCCTCCCTCAGCCTCCCAAAGTGCTGGGTTTATAGGCGTGAGCCACCGTGCCTAGCCTCTTTTTTTTTTTTTGAGACAGAGTCTCGCTCTGTTGCCCAGGCTCGAGTGCGGTGGCGCGATCTCAGCTCACTGCAACCTCTGCCTCCCAGGTTCAAGCGATTCTCCTGCCTCAGCCTCCTAAGTAGCTGGGATTACAGGCGTGTGCAACCACACCCAGCTAATTTTTTTTTTTTTTTTTCGTAGTAGAGATGGAGTGTCACCATGTTGTCCAGGATGATCTCAATCTCTTGACCTTGTGATCTGCCTGCCTCAACCTCTCAAAGTGCTGGGATTACAGGCCTGAGCCACTGCACTCAGCATTTTTTTTTTTTTTTTTTCCCGTAGAGACAGGATCCTGCTATGTTGCCCAGGCTGGTCTCAAATTCCTGGCCTCAAGCAATCCTCTAGGGTTGGCCTCCCAAAGTGTTAGGATTATAGGTGTGAGCCACCATGTCCCTCTGTTTCTGTTTTGTTGTTGTTGTTGTTGTTTGTTTTGAGATAGGATCTCACTTTGTTGCCCAGGCTGGACTGCAGTGGTGCAATCTGCAGTTAGTAGCTCCTGGTCTCAAGGGATTCTCCTGCCTCAGCCTCCCAAGTAGCTGGGACTACAGGCATGTACCACCACACCCAGCTACTTTTGTTGTTGTTGTTTTGTTTTAGTAGAGACAGGATCTTCACTAAATGTTGCCCAGGCTAGTCTTGAACTCCTGGACTTAAGCGATTCTCTTGCCTTGGCCTCCCGAAATGCTGGGATTACAGCACTGTGAGCCACCGCGCCCAGCCTGACATTCCCATTTGAAGACACTTACTGGCCGGGCGCAGTGACTCACGCCTGTAATCCTAGCTCTTTGGGAGGCAAAGACGGGTGGACCACCTGAGGTCGGGAGTTTGAGACCAGCCTGGCCAATATGGTGAAACCCCGTCTCTACTAAAAATAGGCATGGTGGTAGGGGCCTGTAATCCCAGCTACTCGGGAAGCTGGGGTGGGAGAATCACTTGAACCCGGGGGGTGGAGGTTGCAGTGAGGTTGACATCTCACCACTGCACTCCAGCCTGGGCGACAAGAGTGAAACAAGAAAGAGAGAAAGACAGACAGAGATTGAGAGAGAAGGAAGGAAGGAGGGAGGGAGGGAGGGAAGGAGGGAAAAAGGGAAGGAAGGAAGGAAGGAAGGAAGGAAGGAAGGAAGGAAGGAAGGAAAGAAAAGGAAAGAAAGGAAAGCAAAGAAAGAAGAAAAAGCATGTATCAATTAGTCTTGAAACACTTCCTGTCTCCAGGGAAAGGTACTGTTTCCAGAGATGGCCCCAAGGTGACACAGTGGTACCCGTGCCCAAAGTCCGGTGGGCAGTTGCCCATTTTACAGTATTGGGAGCTGGGAAGAGACCCTCAGACCCAGGCGCCTCCCAGAGACTCTGTGAGGGTGTGCGCAAAGCGTAGCTTCGAGTTATTAGGAATCTGCCTGTGGGTCTTCGGGGATGTCTCATATGGAAAGAGGATGGGGTGAAGTTGTGGGGTAAAGGTTAGGTGAAGTGGGGTCAGGACAGTGGGGACTGTCCCACTGTCCCCAAAGTGAAGACTTTAAATTTTTTATTTTATTTTTATTTATTTATTCATTTATTTATTTATTGAGATGGAGTTTTGCTCTTGTTGCCCAGGCTAGATTGCAATGGCACAATCTTGGCTCACTGCAACCTCCGCCTCCCACGTTCACACCATTCTCCTGCCTCAGCCTCCCGAGTAGCTGGGATTACAGGCACCTGCCACCGCGCCTGGCTAATTTTTGTATTTTTAGTAGAGACAGGGTTTCACCATGTTGGCCAGGCTGGTCTCGAACTCCTGACCTCAGGTGATCCGCCCGCCTCGGCCTCCCAAAGTGCTGGGATTACAGGCGAGAGCCACTGCCCCCGGCCTCCAAGTGGGGACTTGCTGTCCTGATATCCTCCTCCTCTCCATTTCACTTGGCAGTACGAGGAGCGAGTGCTGAAAAAAATCCGCCGGAAAATCCGGAACAAGCAGTCGGCCCAAGAAAGCAGGAAGAAGAAAAAGGAATACATAGACGGCCTGGAGACTCGGTGGGTAGTGCTGGACCCAGACTCTACACTCGGGGAGGGAACTGAGGCCCAGAGAGAAGGAGACGTGGCTAAGACCACACAGCTTAGGGTCTGACAAAATTGGAGGTGATTCTCCTCTCTGGAAGAGATCATGCTTCTTACTGATTGCAGGGATGGGAAGCTGCTTAGAGACGGTGTAGGACAAGGGTTTGGGAGACCCTTTGCCCCCTGGAAGGTGTGCGGAGAAAGGACAGTGTGACCCATCCTATTCTGACCCTCTGCCTGAAGATAGACACTTCCTTCCTTTTCTTGTGTGTGGCAGAGTCTCACCCTGTCACCCAGGCTGGAGTGCAGTGGTGCGATCTCGGCTCACTACAACCTCCACCTCCCGGGTTCAAGCAATTCTCCTGCCTCAGCCTCTCCAGTAGCTGGGATTACAGGCACCCGCCACCATGCCCAGCTAATTTTTTTTGTATTTTTGGTAGAGATGGGGTTTCACCGTGTTGCCCAGGCTAGTCTCGAACTCCTGACCTCAGGTGATCTGGCCGCTTCAGCCTCCTAAAGTGCTGGGACTACAGGTGTGAGCCACTGCACCTGGTCTGTCCCCTTTCTTTCTTTCTTTCTTTTCTTTTTTTTTTTTGAGTCTCGCCTGTCACCCAGGCTGGAGTGCAGGTGCTGACCCTCGGCTCACTGCAACCTCCACCTCCGGTTCAAGCAATTCTCCTGCCTCAGTTCTCCAGTAGCTGGGATTACAGGCACCACACCATGCCCAGCTAATTTTTTTGAGACGGAGCCTCTTATCGGCCCAGGCTGAGTGTGGCTGGATCTCGCTCACTGTAGTTCTCCCGGTTCATGCCATTCTCCCAGTCTCAGCCTCCCGAGTAGCTGGACTACAGGCTACCACACCTGTCTGTTTTTTTGTATTTTTAGTAGAGACGGGTTTCACCCAGTTAATCAGGATGGTCTCGGGATTCATGATCTCGATCCGCTTCCCAGTGTTGCTGGGATTACGGCTTGAGCCACCGCTACCGCTCCTCAGCTAATTTTGTATTTTTGGTAGAGATGGGTTTCACCCGCACTAGGCTAGTCTCAACCTGAGGTGATCTGGCCGTCAGGCCTCCCTGTGCTGGGACTACAGGTGTGAGCCACTGCACCCGGTCTAACCCCTTTCAGGACGAGTCTCATTCTGTCACCCAGGCTGGAGGCGGTGGCTAATTTGGGCTCACTGCAGTCTGCCCCTGCGGGTTCACGTGATTCTCCTGCCTCAGCCTCCCGGTAGTTGGGACTACAGGCACCTACCACCGCCTCTGGCCAATTTTGTATTTTTAGTAGAGACAGAGGGTTTCACCGTGGTTCCATATCCTGACCTCGTGATTCGTTCACTGCCTCCCAAAGTGCTGGGATTACAGGCGTGAGTCACCACGCCTGGCCCTGGTCTGTCCCCTTTCTTAAATGCAATCTGCTAAGCTTCTCATCATCTTTATCCAGGGTCATTCTCCCCACCACCCTATGTCCTGGGTAATTGTATCCCATTTCACAGACCCAAAAACTGAGACCAGAGAGTGAAGTGGCTCAAGGTCATGGGTCGGTGGGGAGAGTTGAAACTTGAATCTCCTAGGATGTCCGGTTGTCCTGATACTTCATCTTCTGGAAACATCACTGCCTGAATCTAGGAGGCTCGGCGGGTTTTTGTTTGTTTTCGTTTTTTGTGACAGAGTTTCATTCTTATTGCCCAGGCTGGAGTGCAATGGTGTGATCTTGACTCACTGCAACCTCCACTTCCCGGGTTCAAGCGATTCTCCTGCTTCAGCCTCCCAAGTAGCTGGGATTACAGGCGCCCACCACCAAACCTGGCTAATTTTGTATTTTTAGTAGAGATGGGGTTTCACCACGTTGGGCAGGCTGGGGTAGAACTCCTGACCTCAGGCGATCCGCCCGTCTCGGCCTCCCAAAGTGTTGGGATTACAGGTGTCAACCACTGCGCCCGGCTGGGGGGCTCAGCTTTGAATGAAGCCCCCTCCGTATTAATGCAGAAATGGGATCTAGGAACCAGGCTGATGTGGGTTCAAATCCCGGCCCCGTCTGACCTGCCAAGTAACCTTGGATGACTGACTTCCCCTCTCTGGCCTTGGGTTCCCTGTTTGTAATGTGAGGCCTCCCGGGGAAGATGTCAGTGCGGCCGTCTGGTGACTGGCGTATGCTGAATGTCAATGTGTCCTTCTCCTTTCAGGATGTCAGCTTGCACTGCTCAGAATCAGGAGTTACAGAGGAAAGTCTTGCATCTCGAGAAGCAAAACCTGTGAGTCTGGGTCCTGCTGGGGCAGAGGACAGGGGAAGCAGCCCCAGAGTCCCTTGCAGGAAAAGCAGAGAACCCATGTGATGGCAGAATGACATAGGAAATAAGAGTTTCACCTATGGGTCGGGTGCGGTGGCTCACACCTGTAATCCCAGCACTCTGGGAGGCCAAGGCAGGTGGATCACCTGAGGTCAGGAGCTTGAGACCAGCCTGGCCAACATGGTGAAACACCGTCTCTACTAAAAATACAAAAAAGTAGCCGGGCATGGTGGCAGGCACCTGTAATCCCAGCTACTCGGGAGGCTGAGGCAGGAGAATCGCTTGAACTCGGGAGGTGGAGGTTGCCAGGAACCGAGATCACACCACTGCACTCCAGCCTGGGCGACAGTGCAAGGTTCTGTCTCAAAAATAAATAAATAAGGCTGGGAGCAGTGGCTCACGCCTGTAACCCCAGCACTTTGGGAGGCTGAGGGGGGCGGATCACAAGGTCAGGAGATCAAGACCATGCTGGCTAACGCAGTGAAACCTGGTGTCTACTAAAAATACAAAAAAATTAGCCGGGTGTGGTGGTGGACGCCTGTAGTCCCAGCTACTCGGGAGGCTGAGGAAGGAGAATGGTGTGAACCCAGGAGGCGGAGTTTGCAGTCAGCTGTGATCGTGCCACTGCACTCCAACCTGGGCAACAGAGCAAGACTCTGTCTCAAATAAAATAAAATAAGTAAAATAAAATAAATAAATAATAAAGAGCCGGAGGTCCTTGAAGGATGGATGGAATTTGGACTTTAGTGGGGCTGGGGGACCCCGGAAATGGACGAGAAGCAGGACCGAGGCCCTTTAGGGCTCAGCAGAGGCCTGCCTGTCTCTCTAAGGTCCCTCTTGGAGCAGCTGAAGAAACTCCAGGCCATTGTGGTGCAATCCACCAGCAAGTCGGCCCAGACAGGCACCTGTGTCGCGGTGAGTCCTGGTGCCCCCAGGAAAGCCGGGGACCTAGGCTTCAGCAGAGGGGCCCATAGGGAGGTGACAGGGAGTCCAAGCTCTCCTCGTGCCACAACTCTAGTATGATCCAGTCTGGTCTTTGGGGCCTCAGTTTCCCTGCCTGTGGGATGGAGGTGCTTGCAGGGGAGGGGAGAGAGGGGGTGACCCTGCTGCTGTCTCCACCAGGTTCTGTTGCTGTCCTTTGCCCTCATCATCCTCCCCTCCATCAGCCCTTTTGGCCCCAACAAAGCCGAGAGTCCCGGGGACTTTGCGCCTGTGCGAGGTAGGGGATCCCCACCTTTGAAACCCTCGTCTGGGCTCCCCAAGTCTCCGTCCTAGGCCTCTGGGGGAGGGGAAGAAGACCCCTGTGCCCCTGTTCCCTGAGGCTGGGGGCCAGGGAAAGGAGCATAGGACCCCACCTCCACCTTGTCCCCTGTGATGCCCCCCTTCCCCAATCAGTGTTCTCCAGAACTTTGCACAACGATGCTGCCTCCCGCGTGACCTCTGATGCTGTGCCGGGCTCCGAGGCCCCAGGACCCCAACCCGAGGCTGACACAACCCAAGAAGGGTCTCCAGGAAGCCCTGGGGCAGACTGGGGCTTCCGGGACAGTGCGAACCTGACCAATTCGACGGAGGAGGTAGACAATGCCACCCTGATCCTGAGGAATGCAACAGAGGGGCTGGGCCAGGTCACCCTGCTGGACTGGGTGGCGCCTGGGCCGAGCACTGGCTCAGGACGTGCAGGGCTGGAGGCGGCGGGAGACGAGCTGTGAGCCCCGCCAGGACTATGCTCCCAGGCCCCTCTGCCCAGGGGTGCCTTAGGGATGCTGCGCTGGACAGCGACCCACCTGGGGATGGGACGTGAGGCCGAGACCCCAGCAGAGATGCCAGAATGGGGGAGGCACAGCTCAACAGCCACACACCCAGGGCCTGACTAGGGCCCACGCAGGAACTGACACTCAGACACATGGCAAAGAGAGAGCCACAGGACCCGGGAAATACACATAGAGCCAGGAGCAGAAGCAAAGAGCAAACACACATACAGCCTGAAACAGACCCGGACAGACAGACACAGCCTGAAACAGACCCAGACAGACAGACAGACACAGCCTGAAACAGACTCAGACAGATACAGCCTGAAACAGACCCAGACAGACAGACAGACACAGCCTGAAACAGACCCGGACAGACAGACAGATGCCCAGCAACCGGCCTCCCTCGCACACTGGAAGGAGGCAGCCGCCGAGACTGCAGGGAGCCTGGCCTCGGAGCCCTGGGTGCGCCCTGGTCTTCGGAGCAGCCACGGCCCACAATCACCCCCCTTTTCTAAGACTGCCTGATCCGAAATAAAGTATTTTGACAGAACCTTGTTTTGGTGTGGAGGCGGAGTCTGGGGCTCCTCGACTCCCCAGAAGGAGGGGCTGGGCCAGCCTGGGATGGGGGAGTGAGGTGTGGGCTCCACACCCCCGCCAGATGCCGGCGCTGGAGCTGCGGAAGGAGAGGCGCCGGGCACGACTTCAGCACCTTGGAGAGCGGCAGCGGGCGGAGTGCGGGGAGGCAGTCGTGGCGCTTTCAAGGTGTCGCCCCGAGGTTGCGGGGAGGCAGCTGCCTTCCCGGGGATCTGCGCGGTCCACCCTGCTCGTTTTGCCGGTGAGGACACGGAGGCGTCGGAAGTGGAGGGACTGCCCAAGGTCACAGCTGGGGAAGGTGGAACCTGGCTGCGCCTGCGCTCTTCTGTGGGGTCGCCCCCCACTGAGGGCTGTGTGCGCCTGCCAGGCTGCAATCCCAGTTGGGGCCAAAGCACTGGAGGGGGCTCATAGCCTGGGGGAAAATGTTAAACAAACAAAAAATGCACATAAGTGTATAACTACAAACTGAGTGCTTAGAAAATGCCAGCTACCATGTTGACTTCATCAGAAAACTGGCCTGATCCCTCCAGAGGTGGGGTGGGAGAGGTGAGCCCTTGTTCCTCGCCCCCAGGCTTGAGGGGCAGGGATTGCAACGGAGCCCAGGCAGGTGGTTCAGGGAGGAGGGGACCACGAACTCCTGACCCAGGGGGTGAGGACCTGCCACAAATTGGTAATTTAAACACTCACTGGGCACGGTGGCTCACGCCGGTTAAGTCCAGCACTTTGGGAGGCCGAGCTGGCCTGACTGCTTGAGCCCAGGAATTTAAGACCAGCCTGGGCCACAGAGTGAGACCCCCGTCTCTACACAAAAAAATGCAAACAAATAGCTGGGTGTAGTGGCACAAACCTATAATCCCAGCTACTTGGGAGGCTGAGGCAGGAGAATCACTTGAACCCAGGGAGGCAGAGGCTGCAGTGAACTGAGATCAAGCCACTGCATTCCAGCCTTGGTGACAGAGTGAGACTCTGGCTCAATAAAATAAAATAACATAACATAAACACACTGAGATGCAAGATGGAAATTTTTTATTGCATTGAGGACTTTTCCAGAAGCCTGGTGGACCCACGTCTCCCTCCAGCCCCAAAGGCAGTGCAAAGCCTCTACTGTGTCCCCCACTTCGAGGTGGGTCTCCCCTCCTGCAGGGTCCATGGAGGAGGGGTAGGGTGGGATGTGGGGGGCCCAGTGGGGAGGCCCTGGGGGCAGAGGGAGTTCACTCCTGTTTAAGCTGGAGACCAGGGAGGGTCCAGCCGCACCTCTGGACAACACTCCAAGTCAGAGGATGGGGTGTGGCAGGGGCTCAGCTGTTAGCTCTGGGGTGTGGCTTCTTCCCCAAACCCCACCAAAGGCCCCTAGAGCCCAGGGAGAGACCATGGAGGTCCGGTGCAACCCCTGGCCTGCAGCACAGCTCTCAGAGCCCTGAGGCTCCCGGGGACAGAAACAAGTAACAAAGTGAGACCACGAGAGGAAAAGAATCCACAGTTGCTACAAAAAGCCCCACCCTCCCCAAGCACCCTGGTCAGCTGGGGACCGCCTCGGCCTTCACCCTTTTGGGGGGTCTGTTGGGGGCAGGGCTGGTGGGCCGCTCCCGTTTGGGGCTGGCGGGCTCTGAGCCGTTGTGCTGGGCGCAGGGCTCCTGCTTGGGGCCGGCAGGGATAGAGCCGTTGATCCGGGTGGGTGATTCCTCCTTGGGCTCCAGCTTGGGGGTAGGTGGGCGGGGCAGGGGTGGCAGCGCCCTCTCCAGCACGCGGGGGCCGTCCCAGGCGGGGATCTCCAGCCCCAGGTGCTTCATGAGCCGGGTCATGACCTCGTCGACGTAGCCGTGGATGCGGAGGTCAGCATGGCGGTCCTGCCGGGGGACGGGATGGGTCAGGCGTGTGGGGCAGAGGGTGCATGGTGGCCCTGGGCAGGGGTGGGCTCAGACACCTACGTGCTTGGTGGGCTGCAGGTTGACGATGACCAGGCGGCCCCCCCGGCGCTTGGTAGCCAGCGGCAGGTTCCCGCTGGGTCGGATCTGCAGTGATGTTCCCAGCGTGATGGACAGGTCGGCGTTCCTGGGGCCAGGGAGTGTGGGCTTAGCCTGATCCCTTCCCCAGCCCCGCTCCTGCCAACATCTCGAGCCAGCCCTGGGGTCTGGCTCACACCTAGGTCATCTGTGCTCACTGGGGTGGTCAAGGCCAGCCCCGCTCCCGAGTCAGCCTTCGGGATCCTACCCTGCCCTCCTCTGCTGTCCGCTGGCAGGGTCATGGATCTGGGCCAGCCCTTAGACACTCCTAAGGAGCATCACAGTGTGGTAAGAGCTTGGATGCCTAGGGTGGGACCCTGGCTCAGCCACCTCCCGCTGGGCAGCACTGGATAGAGGAGACACCTGGCCAAAGCCTTGGTTTCCTTGTGCAGCACCCACCCAGAGCCATGAGGCGAGGAGTGTGTGTGTGTGTGTGTGTGTATGTATGTGTGCAGCCCCTGGCCTGGCCCACCTCCTCCAGGAAGCCTCCCCTGACTGCCTCTGAGCCAGAGCCACTGCCCCGTGCTGGAGCTGGCTGTGTTTGTGCTGTCGCCCCGGCCCGCCCCACCATAGGCTCCCTGAGGGGGGTCAGACCTGCTGGCCTCATCGGCGAGTGCCAGGTCCCGGTCGGGCAGGGAGTCCTCCCAGTCTAGGATGGTGTCCCTCAGCTCCCCCCTGCAATGAGGAAGCCGAGGAGAGTCCACAGGGGCCTAGCAGCCTCCCCTGGAGCCCAGGGCATTGGGGGGGGGTGGCTCACCTGCAGGCCCGCAGCCCCCTTGCCTTTGCCACGGTGCAGAGCCGGCCAGTGGCCTTCAGGCCCATGGTGCCCACGACTGTATCCCGGACGTACTGCCTGTGTCGGGGAGGAAGGAGGAGGATGGGGCTGGGTCAGCCCCCGTGGGTGACTCTCGCACTGTTTCTAGGGTGACGTTCTCCCAGGAAGGTGGGTGGACAGGTCACCAGAACTAGCACCCAGAGACACGAACGAGGAGCCTTCCAGGAATAACAGGTCAGGATGCTGTTCGGTGCCCACACACAGAAAACAAAGCAGGAAACTGTCTCAGACAAAGCTCGAGAGACAGGACCCCGCATGGGATCCTGGACCAGGAGAAACAGGAACCATTGGAGCATGGGGACAACAGGCCGAGTCTGGATTCAGGATTAGAGAAGGCGATGTCCACTTTACTTTTCCTGACTTTAATTGTTATACTGGGACGGGTGCGGTGGCTCATGCCTTTCATCCTAGCACTTTGGGAGGCTGAGGCAGGCAGATCATGAGGTCAGGAGTACAACACCAGCCTGGCCAATATGGTGAAATCCCATCTCTACTAAAAATACAAAAATTAGGTGTGGTGGCGGGCGCCTGTAGTCCCAGTTACTCAGGAGGCTGAGGCAGAAGAATTGCTTGAACCCGGGAGGCAGAGGTTGCAGTGAGCTGAGATTGCGCCAGTGCACTCCAGCCTGGGTGACAGAGCAAGACTGTCTCAAAAAAAAGGAGAAACACAGAGATAAGAAGGCCCCTGTAGCTATAGGCCCAGGACCACCAAGGGTGGCTGGCTGCCACCAGCAGCCAGGAAAAGGCAGGAAAAATCCTCCACCACAGGTTGCAGAGGAGCACGGCCCTGCAGACACCTGGATTTTGGACTTCTGGCCCCCAGAACTGTCACAAATTTCTATTGCTCTAAAATGCTTATCTGCGGTAGGTTGCTATGGCAGTGCCAGGACATGGATGTACCCCCCCAGGAGGGAGGCATGCCCCAAAATCCCTCTAGGAGGCAGATATGCCCCTCAGATCCCCCCAGGAGGAAGGCATGACCCTCAGATCCCCCCAGGAGGGCCACACCCCAGTCCCCCCACATCCTCTGGGTCTCTGGGACAACAGATTCGGCCCCCAACCCCTCTGGCAGAGCCTGCCCTGAGGGAGGGATGGTGGCTGCATGGCTCACACTGTGCACCCGCCTGGGGGAAGCCTGGCAGAGCCTCTGCCCCTGCACCCAGGTGGCACTCACGTCTTACACTTGGCACATTCTTCCACGAACATGTTCCCATGAAGCTCTGCCAATTTGTCCCTGTGGGAGAAGAAGAGGCTCGATGGTGGGAAGGGCTCCCTGGATGCCCAGGCTTTGGGGCTGGTGCTAAGCCCCTCTACTCCAGGAAGGCTTCCCGGACTCCTCTCCCACAACGTTGATCAACTCCTTTCTGGCTCTTCTAGCTCCTGGCTCCACCACTCATCTGCTATGTGTCTCTGGGCAAGTGGCCCAACCTCTCTGAGCCCAAGAAATCATTAACCCCTGCGGTTGAACCCACCTTAGATAACGGGAAGCCCTTTCCACTCAGAAAATGCCCGTCCCCTCCGACAGCATATGGGAACCTCTTGATGTCACCAGGTCAGAAGCACAGGAATTCAAATTCCCAGTTTATAATGGAAGAAACCGAGGCAATGAGTGGCCCTGAAGCATGAGATCCAATCCCAGCTTTATTTTATTTATTTTATTTTATTTTTTTGAGATGGAGTCTCGCTCTGTCGCCCAGGCTGGAGTGCAGTGGCGCGATATCAGCTCACTGCAAGTTCTGCCTCCCAGGTTCAAGCCGCCAGCTCACTGCAACCTCCGCCTCCTGGGTTCAAGCGGTTCTCCTGCCTCAGCCTCCTGAGTAGCTGGGACTACCGGCACCTGCCACCATGCCTGGCTAATTTTTCTTTTTTTTGAGATGGACTGGCTAATTTTTTGTATTTTTAGTAGAAAGGGGGTTTCACCGTTTTAGCCAGGATGGTCTTGATCTCCTGACCTCGTGATCTGCCCGCCTCGGCCTCCCGAAGTGCTGGGATTACAGGCGTGAGCCACCGTGCCTGGCCTAATTTTTCTATTTTTAGTACAGACGGGGTTTCACCATGTGGCCAGGATGGTCTTGATCTCCTGACCTTGTAATCCACCCGCCTCGGCCTCCCAAAGTACTGGGATTACAGGCACAAGTCACCATACCCAGCCCTCCTTTGCTTTTTTTTTTCTTTTGAGACAGAGTGTTGCTCTGTCGCCCAAGATGGAGTGCAGTGGCATCATCTCGGCTCACTGCAACCTCTGCCTCCCGGGTTCAAGCGATTCTCCTGACTCAGCCTCCCGAGTAGCTGAGATTACAGGTGTGTGCCACCACGCCCAGCTAATTTTTGCATTCTTAGTAGAGATGGGGTTTCACGATGTTGGCCAGGCTGGTCTCGAACTCTTGACCTTGTGATCCACCCTCCTTGGCCACCCAAAGCGCTGGGATTACAGATGTGAGACACCGTGCCCGGCCTCTCCTTTGCTTTCATAAGCAGAGAAAAAGCTCTTCCTCACCCCTTACCCCTGTGTGCCCAGCTCCTTGTTCAACAACTGACCTGGCTGTCACCGTCTGCTTCAGGGGTGAGACCCGGCAAAGAGGGGCAGGGGAGGGCCACACCTCTATTAGGAAATCAGTCAGCCCCAGAGCACAGGTTCACTTCAGTGTTAGACACGTTTAGTGTCAGATTAATAAAGATGGAAATTAAAAACACAACAGGCCGGGCGCGGTGGCTCACGCCTGTAATCCCAGCACTTTGGGAGGCCGTGGCGGGCGGATCACCTGATGTCAGGAGTTCAAGACCAGCCTGACCAACATGGAGAAACCCCGTCTCTACTAAAAATACAAAATTAGCTGGATGCGGTGGCACCTGCCTATAATCCCAGCTACTCAGGAAGCTGAGGCAGGAGAATTGCTTGAACCCGGGAGGCTGAGCCGAGATTACGCCATTGCACTCCAGCCTGGGCAACAAGAGTGAAACTCGGTCTCAAACACAACAACAACAACAACAAACTGCAACTTCTAGACCCTGACAGCTCTGCTCCACTCGGCCCCATCCCAAGGGAAATTCTGCCTCTGGCCCGGGCGGGGACAGCTCTGAGCCATGGGGCTCAGAAATCTCCACACACTGGGCCAAGAAAGATCCAGAGAGCTCAGGGCTAGAATCTTACAGAACCAGGAAAAGGGGACTTTCCTCCTAAAAACGCAAACCCGGTTTGTGGGGCCCCAAGTGCTTTCCTGGGGCACAGGGCCCGGGTGTTACCTGGGGAAGCCTGAGCGCACATGGAGCCCGTCCACGTTCTGGCTGACCAGGAAGCGAAGGAGGCCCACGCGTTCCAGCTGCACCAGCGCCATGTGGGTCTGCGTGGGCCGTGCGCTCTCAAAGGTGGTGTCGAACTTGGGGGCCAGGCCTCGCTCCTCCATGGTCCAGACTCCGTGGGGACCCCTGAAGGTGACAGGCCGGGAGAGATGGACAGGCAGAGGGGAACAGAAAAAGAGACAGAAGGAGCATCAGAGAGGCATAGAGAGAAAGTTGGAGAGAGAGAAAATCGGGAGACAGAGAGAGACAGGGAGACAGAGAGAGGGAATCAGAAAGAGAGAAATAGAGGGTGAGTCGGAAGAACAGGGAGAGGGGGATAGAACAAGACACAGACAGAGAGATAAAGAGTGAAAGACAAAGAAAGCAAGTCAGAGACAGAATAGGAGAGAGAAAGAGAGAGGGAGAGGCAGAGAGAGAGATGAATTCACACCAAGGCAAAAATGACTTGTTCTATTCAACCAGCACTGCTGCTGCAATGAGCCCAGACGATGCCCACATGGACCCAAGCCCTGCCCTCCAGAAGCCCTTGATCTTGAGGAAGACGTGGACACAGACCCTCTGGCCCCAAGAGTCAAGCCTGGACCAGAGGAGGTACCCGGGCTTGGGGAAGCCCAGTGGAGGTGGTGGGGGCCCTGGGCTTCTCCAGGCCCAGGTATCTCTTTTGGTCCAGGCTTGACTGGGCTTCCTGGAGGAGGCTGAGCAGTTTCTTGAAGGGTGAGAGGGAAGATCAGACAGAAGGGGTAAACAAAGGCCTGGGTGCTGGGAAGAGCTGGGAAATGCAGGTGTTTGGGGGCTGCAGCAGGAGCAGGAGGGGCTGAAGTTGGAGAGGTGATTCAGGGCTGGGGCAGGAAGGGTTTCAGCTTCCAGCACAAGGTATTCAGAACTCTACACTGCCTGGCAATGGGAAGCCACAGCACGTTATGGAAGAGGAGGAGGAGTAGAAATTCACGCCTTGGAATTCTTTTTTTTTTTTTTGAGATGGAGTCTGGCTCTGTCGCCCAGGCTGGAGTGCAATGGCACGATCTTGGCTAACTGCGAACTCCACCTCCCGGATTCAAGCGATTCTCCCACCTTGGCCTCCCAAGTAGCTGGGATTACAGGTGCCCGCCACCACGCCTGGCTACACTTGCAAATGTGAAAGACTACATTTCCCAGCATTCCTTGAAGCCAAATGTGATCAGGCGACCGTGTTCTGGCCAATGGGGTGAGTGGAATGCTGGTTGTGACAGGGACACATCTTCGTTTTGTTTTGTTTGTTTTTAGACGGAGCCTCACTCTGTCGCCCGGGCTGGAGTGCAGTGGTGCGATCTCGGCTCACTGCCTCCACCTCCCAGGTTCAAGAGATTCTCCTGCCTCAGCCTCCCAAGTAGCTGGGATTACAGATGTGTGCCACCACACCTGGCTAATTTTTTTTTTTTTTTTTTTGAGATGGAGTCTCGCTGTGTCTCCCAGGCTGGAGTGCAGTGGCGTGATCTCAGCTCACTGCAAGCTCCGCCTCCCGGGTTCACGCCATTCTCCCGCCTCAGCCTCCCAAGTAGCTGGGACTACAGGCGCCCGCCACCACGCCCGGCTAGTTTTTTGTATTTTTAGTAGAGACGGGGTTTCACCATGTTAGCCAGGATAGTCTCGATCTCCTGACCTCATGATCCACCCGCCTCGGCCTCCCAAAGTGCTGGGATTACAGGCTTGAGCCACCGCGCCCGGCCGCTAATTTTTGTATTCTTAGTAGAGACAGGGATTCATCATATTGGCCAGGCTGGTCTGGAACTCCTGACCTTGTGATCCCCCACGCCCAGCCAAGGGACACATCTTACAGGGAGGGGGTGTTGCCCCTCCCCAGTACCCAGGACACATCCAGGAGAACAGCAGATGGATGGGTTCTAATTCCCAGATGTATATGGCTCGCAAGGAAGCCCCCGGCAGCCTGGTGGGCTTTGCCTCGAATTCCCCTGCACACTCACAGACCTGAAGTCGGGAATGCCAGAGGCAGTGCTGATGCCGGCACCCGTGTGGAACACCACATTGGAAGACTGCCAGACCAGCCTCGCCAGCTCCCACACCTTCCGCTCCAGCTCCTCCGGGGGGTCGAAGATCTGTGGGGGGAGAGAGCAGATGGAGGGGTCAAAACAGTTCCCCGAGTGGCAAGGCCACACACAAGCCACAGACTGAGCTGTCCCTGTCTTGCCTGAGGGAGGAAAACGGATTGGAAAAGGCAGCTTGTCCTCATGCCCCTCCTCTGCCTACAACCTTCCATGACTCCCACTTGCCTTGTCAAAGCCCTAGCCCTCCCCACGGCCCACCAGGCCCTGCACTACCTGCCCTGCCCCCTCCCTGCCTTCTTCTCCTCCCTCTCCCCGCCTCACTCTGCTCCAGCCACACAGGTCTCCTCCCTGTTCCTCCATCACACCAGGCATAGTCCTGCTTCAGGGCCACACCCTTTAATGCTCTTCCCCCAGATACCCACATGGCTCCCTCCCTCACCTCCTGTAACTTGTGGCTCAGATGTCACTTCAGTGACAGTGACGCCTCCCTTGGCCACCTGGTTTCCATGCAACCCCTAGTCAGTCTCTCTTACTAGAAAGAGGGGTTTTTAATCTGTCTTGCTCCTGGCTGTGGCCCTAGTACCTAGAAAGTGCCTGACCCACGGTAGGTACTCCATAAATGTTGGTAGAATAAAGTGACTAACAGGCCGGGCGTGGTGGCTCACGCCTGTAATCCCAGCACTTTGGGAGGCCAAGGTGGGTGGATCACTTGAGGTCAAGAGTTCGAGACCAGACTGGCCAACATGGTGAAACCGCGCCTCTACTAAAAACACACAAATTAGCTGGGCGTGGTGGCAGGTGCCTGTAATCTCATCTACTGTACAGAGGAGGCTGAGGCAGGAGAATCACTTGAACCTGGGAGGGAGAGGTTGCAGTCAGCCGAGATCGTGCCACTGCACTCCAGCCTGGGCGACACAGAAACTCCGTCTCAATAATAATAATAAATAATAATAATAATAATAAAATAAAGTGACTAACAGCAGCATGAAGAGTGGGGCTTCTGGACGGGCGCACACCATCGGCGCTCATTAAATGCATGATTCAGAATGCATGGGCCAGCCTTTTTGGAATGGGGCCATCTTCCCCTCGTTTGCAGAAAGGATGGAGATGGAGACCCAGAAGGGAAATGACTTCCCCAAAGTCCCACAGTGCGCGGTGGGGGCAGCCGATCCCTCCACTTCCCCTCCGAGTGGCTGGAGGGATCTTTCTGGCACATTCTGTCCAGGCCCCTCGCCAGGGCAAAACCGTTCCCCATCACCCTCAGGATAAAGTACCAACTCCCCAGCCTGGCATTTGAGCCCCGTCCTGGCCCAACTCTGGAAACCTCCCAGGCCTAATCGTTCTCCAAATGTGTTTATTCCCACCTCCCTGCCTTTGCGCCTGTCGTCCCCTCCTCCTGGAACTACATCCCCTCTCTCCCCCATCAGCCCGAACAGGCTGGCCACAGAGTTGGGCGTGTTCGCGTCCCCGGGCGCGCAGGGGCGTCACTTCCCGCCCCTTCCTCACTGGGAAGTCCCTCCCATGGTCTAGCCTCAGTGCCTCCTGATATTCCCACAATGCCCCGCGGCCCCGGGGCGCGAAGCTCGGGACCCTCGGACGCGCTCACCTCAGGGAGGCCGCACTTGCCCTTGTCCGCGTACGGCGACAGCCCCGCCGCATAATTCACCGACATCCTCGCCTACCCCACGGGAACAATAAAGTTTCCCTTGTTGAGGCCGCTTCCGCCGGAAGCGGGGCGGGGCGGGGAAGAAGGAGGAAAGGCGTTCTCGTCCTGCGCACCCGGCCTCCCACAGCAAGGCGCATGCGCCTCGTGCTGACGCCGCAGGCGCCATGTTAACTGTTGTCAGAAAGAAACCTGGCTCTTTGCATGCAGGCGTTCGCGCGGCTTGGGAAGAGGCTGCCCTATGACCCGGGCGGGAAATTGGGGCGGTCACCTACGTGACAGTTCTCCAGTCACCTCTAAAATGAGGGACACAGGCTATCGATGCCCCCACAACCCCTTTTACGGATTAGTAAATTCGCATGATCGAGCCGACAGGGACCCCAGTCCAACGGCTTTTTGGAAATTCGCTTCTACCCAGGAGTTATCAGAGTATCTTTTTTTCAGAAGGGGAGCTTCGCCTGTGGCCCAGGCTGGAGTGCAGTGGAGTCCGTTCACTGCCAACCTCCGCCTCAGGTCTGCCATTCTCCTGCCTCAGCTCCTCTGCAGGGCTGGGATTACAGGCTCACCACCACGCCGCCCAGCAAATTTTTGTATTTTTTGGTAGAGACGGGGTTTCACCATGTTAGTCAGGCTGGTCCCGAACTCCTGACCTCAGGTGATCCGCCGGCCTCGGCCTCCTAAAGTGCTGGGATTACAGGCCTGAGCCACTGCGCCCGGCCAGGTTATTTGAGTATCATCCAACTGGAGGTTCTGCGTTCTGCAGGACGGGTCCTGCTCAAGGTCAATGGGGCTGGTGGCCTGGAGGACTCATTTAAGAATCATGTGTTGAGTACCTACTTTGAACAAAGGTGGTACCGTCTATGCCCTGGTGGCTGGGGGTGGACACAAACATGTGACCAGGTAATGGTGACATGGTGTGGTTGGGGTGCAATGGGTGACAAAGAGGGCACAGGGCAATGAGGGAGCTCACAGGAGGCACCTGACCCAGGCTGGGGGCATCCGGGAGGGCTTCCTGGAGGAGGAGATGTTGCAGCAAAGATCTAAAGAGTGCATGAGCCAGGTAGAGCCGGTTGGGGGTGACATGAAGTACAGAAAGAATGTTCCTGGTCAGGGGAACAGCAAGTGCAAAGGCTGAGAAGAGAGGAAGAGCATGGCTCCTTCCAGAAACTGAAATCAGTCCAGTGATGACAGGGAAGATCGTGGGTGTCTTCCCGCCAGAGCCAGTTGGCCAACAGGCAGTCCGCTGCCAGCCTGTCTCCTCCCTCGGCTCATCCTCGGCCCCCTGGGGCGGCCGCCCGCTCAGAGCCGATCAGGTGTCAGAGTGGAGCGGCTGGAGCTGCTCGTGGCCCAGCTGGGAGTGGGTAACCGGAGCCGGCAGTGGGCACTGTGGCCGGGAGCTCGGGGCACTGGAGCTGCAGGAGGTAGGGGAGGAAGGAGGTGGGAGAGGCCCAGGATGGAGGATCCCCTTAGGGCCCTAGGCCCCTGAGCCCTTGTGTGTGGGAGAAAGAAGCTGTGCTGGGTCCCAGCCAGGCTTCAGAGCTACCCGGGTACCCTGACACACACATGCGCTCCTTCACCCACGCACTTCGCACTTGCCGGCCTGTGCCCTGCCTCACTTCCTCCAAGGTGGGTGCTCAACATCCCACCCGGCCATCAGGCCCTTCTTATTTACCATCACCTCTTCCAGCAAGCAGCTCCCTAAATTTAGCAGGCATTTTTCCCTCCCCCAAGCCCACGGACTGTCTTCTCCCAAGCAGCCTGTGAACTCCTCTGTTGGGTGTCTTATTACCCCCTGCTTTGGGTGTGATTGAATCCTCCAGTCAGAGGTAGAAGAAGAAAGGGTAGGTGGCAGCACGGGCACCGGTGGAAAATGAAACGGATGGGTGGCAGATGGATGGAAATAATAGGATGGACTGGCCCGGCAGATGGATGAATGGTAGATGGATGGATGGATGGATGGATGGATGGATGGATGGATGGATGGATGGATCGACACTGCATGGATCCATGGATGGATGGGTGGATGAATGGATGGACTGGTGGTTGGGTGGGTGGATGGATGGATGGTGAAGTGGATGGATGAGTGGATGGATGGTGGTGGATGGTGGTGGATTGGTGATGGATGGATGGATGGATGGATGGATGGATGAATGGTGGGAGTTGGTAGGTGTTTGGGCGGGTGGATGGATGTGTGGATGAAGCCTGAATAAAGGGTGATGAAGAACCATGAGAACACAAATTGGGTGGGTGAGTTTGTGGGTGGTGGCCAGTGGGTGGGTGTACAGTGCTTAGGTGGGAGGATGGATGCCCAGGTGAGTGCATAGGTGGTAACTGCGTGGAAGGGTGGCTTGGAGAATTCACAAGTAGGTAGGTGGACAGATAGAGGCCATCCCAACCCCTACTCCCTGGTAAGAGGCAAATACAGATTCTCCATCACAAAGATCCCTTTCAGACATAGGGCCTCACAGTCACACCCCTCAAAAAACACACCCCCTCGAGATAGTCCTGCCTGACCTCCGTGCCTGCACATGCGGAACATAGAACAGGCCCAGGTGGACAGACGTGCACATGCCCCATGGTCACGTCACACACATGCATGCAGCCATCGCCCCAGACCTCCACCCACTATGGGTGAATTGCTGTCACATGGAGGTTCCCTCTGATTATCTAGCAAACAGGCCTCTGTGCTGAGAGCCCTCAGCCCTGGCTTCAGTCCCCAGGGAGCCCCTGACTGTTGCAAAAGACAGAATCAGCCCAGACCCTTCCAGCCCATGGAGCCAGGGGTGAGGCAAAGGAAGAGACCCAGCCAGCGTAGGCGGGAACCCAATTTGGGGAGTTAGATCTCTGCTTGGGAACGAGAGGCAAAGCTGATCAGAGCAAGGGATTTTGGTAACTGGGTTTTGAAGGATGAGTAGGAGTTCAGAGAAGAAAAAGGAAACCATTCTAGGCAGAAATAACTGCACAGAGAGAAAAGTTAGACCAGAGAAGGCTTGATCTGTTTGGACCACAGGAAATACCAGCGAGATGCATTTATGGAGCTCCTCATGTTTGGCCAGGCTCTATGTTGGGACCATACTGAAAACTGACCATGAGTTGCTCAAGAAAGGATCGTTTCTGTCATTTTATAGATGAGGGAAATAAAAACAGAGAGGGCAAGTAACCTGCCAAAGGACACACAGCAGATAGGAGAGACAGCAGGTCTGTGTCTTGTTCTAGGGGGCCAGGACTGGTCAGGGAGGAGGAAGTGGCCCTTTTGAGGAGGGAGAGGCAAGGGACCCTGCCGTCCACCGGGACTGGTGTCCCTCACCTTACCCCCACCCTTGACCTTCCTCAGGTGGCCTGGGAAGAGGAGAAACGCAGAGCACCGACCATGAAGACTCTCAGGGCGCGATTTAAGAAGACAGAGGTGAGTGTGAGGCCCTAGATGCCGGACACACGCCCCCCGCAACTTCAGGCTTCTGTCTCCTGGGGCTTGGCTGAAAACCCTCCCTTTCATTCCAGTGCCCACCTCTTCTCCTTTCCTCTCTGCTGCCCCCTAGCGTCCTGACCTCCCCACTGCTCCCCGTACAAGCTTTCCAGCCCAGGCCTTTGCCCAGGCCCTAGTCTGCTCCCCATGGAATAGCTTCTCCCTGCATTGCCACCTATCAGACCCTCCTCATCACAGTTTGGCCCCAGTACTACCTCCCCATCCAATCTCCGCTCTCCCCGGCCACAGTGACCCCTTGCTTTTCCAAGGACCCACTTTCCCTTGGACCTTGATCTTTTGCTTTGGAGCGTGTGTACTCAGCACATATTTAGATAGCAGGCGCTGCTCCAGGCATCGGGGAATCAGCCAGGGAATAGGGTAGGCAAAAATCCTTGCCCTCGTGGAGCCGACCGCTGAGTACGGGAGATGAACACGAAGCAAGATAAATAAGTGACAATGTGTGTTTTGTGTCGCGAAGACAGACAAAACAGGAAAAGGGAATTGAAGCATCCTGGGCAGGGGAGGTGGCTGCAGTTTTTAAGAGGGTGGCCAGCGAAGGCTTCCCAGAGAAGGTGATATTGGAGCAAAGATTGGAAAGGGAAGGGGAGAGCTGGGCATGGTGACTCATGACTGTAATCCCAGCACTTTGAGAACCCGATGCAGGCAGATCACTTGAGGTCAGGAGTTCGAGACCAGCCTGGCCAACATGGTGAAACTTTGTTTCTACTAAAAATACAAATATTAGCTGGGTGTGGTGGCGGCCACCTATAATCCCAGCTACTCTGAGCCCAGGCTGAGGCAGGAGAATTGCTTGAGCCCGGGAGGTGGAGGTTGCAGTGAGCCAAGATTGTGCCATTGCACTGCAACCTGGGCAACAGAGTGAGACTCAATCTCAAAAATAAAAAAAAAAATAAAAAAAAAAAAGAAGGGGAAGGGGAGTGGGGGAGGGAGTTTGCAGGAATTGCATTCCAAGTGGCTGGAACAGCCAGTTCAAAGGCCGTGAGGTAGATCCAGCTGTCTTCTCTTGCATCCGTCTCTTTAGCTATGAACTCCTAGAAAGACATGCTTCTTCCTCTGTCATCCCCACTCCCTCTCAGCCCCCCAAGTCCCTGTGGCGGCCAGTTCAGGGCACCGATGGAGAGGATGACAGGGAGGGCTCCCCTCCAGGGACAGGCAGGCAGCCTTCCTGAGCACCTCTTTGTGCCTGGCCTGGGTGGGCAAACTTGACTTGGACCCTTTAGTTTTCCCATCATGGGATACAACCTCCCCAACCGGTGTGGCCTGGAGAAATCAGGGAGTCTGCCTGGAGGAGTCAGCACCAGAGCAGAGCCTGGAATAGGGAGGATTTAGAGAAGTGAAGGCAGGCATGTGAGGAGCGGAGCACGGACCCATGTGGGGACAGATTCGGAGGCTGGACCAGGTCTGCTTGATTCACGGGCATGACAGGCAGATTCTCTTGGCAAGAGCGGAGAGTGCATGTGAGTGGGAGCTCAGGATCTTTGAAAGCCATTTTTGAAAAGTCAAAAAGAGAGGCCTGTGGAACAAACCTATATTTCATTTTTTATTTTATATTATTTTATTTTATTTTATTATTATTATTATTTTTTGAGACTGAGTCTCGCTCTGTCGCCCAGGCTGGAGTGCAGTGGCCGGATCTCAGCTCACTGCAAGCTCCGCCTCCCGGGTTTACGCCATTCTCCTGCCTCAGCCTCCCGACTACAGGTGCCCGCCACCTCGCCCGGCTAGTTTTTTGTATTTTTTAGTAGAGAGGGGGTTTCACTGTGTTAGCCAGGATGGTCTCGATCTCCTGACCTCGTGATCCGCCCGTCTCGGCCTCCCAAAGTGCTGGGATTACAGGCTTGAGCCACCACGCCCGGCCTATTTTATTTTATTTTTGAGACGGAGTTTCCCTCTTGTCGCCCAGGCTGGATGGAGTGCAGTGGCTCAATCTTGGCTCACTGCAAACTCCACTTCCCAGGTTCAAGCGATTCTCTTGCCTCAGCCTCCTGAGTAGCTGGGATTGCAGGCATGCACCACCATGCCCAGCTAATTTTGTAATTTTAGTAGAGGCAGGATTTCACCATGTTGGCCAGGCCGGTCTGGAACTCCTGACCTCAGGTCATCCACCTGCCTTGGTCTCCCAAAGTGCTGGGATTACAGGCATAAGCCACCACGCCTGGTCCAATTTTTTTTTTTTTTTTGAGACAGAGTCTCTTTCTGTCACGCAGGCTGGAGTGCAATGGTGCTATCTCAGCTGACTGCAGCCTCCAACTCCTGGGCTCAAACGATCCTCCTGCCTCAGCCTCCCAAAGTGCAGAGACTACAGGCGTGCACCACCACACTGGGCTAATTTTTATTTTTTATAGAGATGTGTTGCCCAGGCTAGTCTTAAACTCCTGGCCTCAAGCGATCCTCCTACCTCCTACCCAAAGTGGTGGGATTACAGGCGTGAGCCACTGCACCCAGCCAAGCCTGGGATAGAATCAGGTGGCTCTGAGTTCAGATTATTCCTCTGTCCCTGGTGTCCTGGGTAACTCTGGGCGTGTCATGACCCCTCTGTGGCTTCCTTCAGTTGTTTGGGTTCATTTTATTTATTTTTGAGACAGAGTCTCACTCTGTTGCTGAGGCTGGAGTGCAGTGGCATGATCTCTGCTCACTGCAACCTCCGCCTCCCGGGTTCAAGCAATTCTCCTGCCTCAGCCTCCCAAATAGCTGAGACTACAGGCGCCCGCCACCATGGCTGGCTAATTTTTTTGTATTTTTAGTAGAGACAGGGTTTCACTATGTTGGTCAGGCTGGTCTCAAACTCCCGACCTCAGGTGATCCGCCCACCTTGTCCTCTCAAAGTGCTGGAATTACAGGCGTGAGCCACTGCACCCAGCCCATTTTATTTTTAAACTATTTATTAATTATCATGTTCCCTTTCTTTTCATTATTCATTTTAATTTTATTTAAAACATTTTAATTTAATATCATTGAATACACTTTTATTTCTTTTATTTCTTTTAAGTTTTTCTTTCTTCTTCTTTTTTTTTTTTTTGAAGGAGTCTCACTCTGTTGCTCAGGCTGGAGTGCAGTGTTGTGATCTTGGCTCACTGCAACCTCCGTCTCCTGGGTTCAAGTGATTCTTTTCTTATGCTACAGCCTCCCGAGTAGGTAGGACTACAGCCCACTACCACGCCCAGTAATTTTTTTGTTTTTTTAGTAGAGATGGGGTTTCACCATATTGGCGAGACTGGTCTCAAACTCGTGACCTCAAGTGATCCGCCCACCTCGGCCTCCCAAAAGGTTGCCATTACAGGCATGAGCCATTACAGACATGCCTGGCCCTAAGTTTTGTTTTTTTTTTTTAAGAGATGGGGTCTCACTGTGTTGTCCAGACTGGTCTCAAACTCCTGGGCTCAAGAGATCCTCCTGCCTGAGCCTCTCAAGTAGCTGGGACCACAGAAGTGCGATACTGTGCCTGGCTTATTTATTTTATTTTCATTTTTGTTGATTTTTCAGCACGATAGAGAACATAAGATGTGCTTTGCAGGTGTCAGCTCATTTAATCCTCACCAGCATGTAATGAGGCAGGAGCTTTTATTATCTTCATTTTATAGATGAGGGCGGGAAGCCCAGAGAGGTTAAGACACCTGCTCAAGGTCACACAGCTAGTAAGTGAGACACAAGCCTTCCCCTAGGGCTGCATTACTATGAACATGATTGGCCTGGAGGTGGGAGGGGGGTGCATTGACTGAAAAGAGAACAGGTGGAGACAGACAGCGGGAGAGAAAGAGGTGGAAAATGGCTCATTAACTGCCTACAAAATGTGGCATTGGGTGAGTTTCATTCACTGTGGAGTGATCCTAAAATTTTTCTTCCCATTTGGAATCAATTTATCGATTATAGTTGCCCTTTGAACAATTACAGCCCACCACCTGCACAGTCAAAAATCCATGAAGAGGCCAGGCGCTGGGGCTCATTCCTGTAATCCCAGCACTTTGGGAGGCCCAGGCGGATGGATCACCTGAGGTCAGGAGTTTGAGACCAGCCTGGCCGACACGGCGAAACCCAATCTCTACTAAAAATGCAAACATTAGCTGGGCGTGGTGGCGCGTGCCTGTAATCCCAGCTACTCGGGAGGCTGAGGCAGGAGAATCGCTTGAACCCGGGAGGCAGAGGTTGCAATGAGCTGAGATGGCACCACTGCACTCCAGCCTGGGCAGCGGAGCGAGACTCCATCTAAAAAAAAAAAAAAAAAATTCTGGCTCTGCATGGTGGCTCACACCTGTAGTCCCAGCACTTTGAGAGGCAGAGGCAGGCAGATCATCTGAGGTCAGGAGTTCGAGACCAGCCTGGCCAACATGGTGAAACCCCCTCTCTACTAAAAATGCAAAAATTAGTCGGGCGCAGTGGTGGGCACCTGTAATCCCAGCTACTCAGGAGGCTGAGGCAGGAGAATCGCTTGAATCCAGGAGGCAGAAGTTGCTGTGAGCCGAGATCGCGCCACTGCACGATTGCCCAGCCTGGGCGACAGAGCGTGACTCCATCTCAAAAAGCAAACAAAAAATCCACATGTAAGTGGACCTGGGCGTTCAAACCCATATCGTTCAGGGGTCAACTCCTGAATGCTTTTTTCCCCCAAGCATTCCCCAGAAGTAGTAGCCACTGTTAAACCAAGCCGTATGATTGCTTCGTTTCCAAAGCACGGTTATATTTAATATTTAAATCAAATCCTTCAAGAAGCGTGGGCGGCTAAAAAAGAGATGCCTCATTCGGGACGTGGGTGTGTTTTGATATGTTTGCAATGGGAGGGGTCGGGACAAAGTCAAAATTGGACGGGGACAGGATAGGTGTTAAAACCTCAGATGGGTGTGAGGGCCTCTGAGGGTGTCTGGAGCTGGAGGGGCCTGAGGTCGGCCCACAGCCTGCGGGAGCTGTTGCAGCAGATGGGAGGCCTGGCTGTTGGTGGGGAGCTGCATGGCCTCCATCCTCCCCTCCCGGGGCACCTCGCCATCCGTCCCTCCACCTGCCCTTCTCCAGTTTCGCAGCAGGCAGCCAGAGTCAAGTTCAGCTTTTGTTCAGCAGCCCCGAGGGAAGAAAGCAAACACCCGTGACTGCAGGGACCTGGCCACCTCCTGTCCCTGGGACCTTGTGTTCCGTGTCTTCTAGCCACTGCTACCCCTCTCCTCCTCTCCTTATCCCTGCCTGGTGGCCTTTCTGCGTGCCTTTCCTGGTCTCTAACACCGGCTTTTTCTTATTTATATATTTACTTTAATTTAATTTGTTTTATTTTTGTTTATTTATTATTTTTTTTTGAGACGGAGTCTCGTTCTGTCGCCTAGGCTGGAGTGCAGTGGCACAATCTTGTCTCACTGTAAGCTCCACCTCCCGGGTTTAAGAGATTCGTCTCTCTCAGCCTCTTGAGTAGCTGGGATTACAGGCGCGCCACCACACCTGGCTAATTTTTGTATTTTTAGTAGAGACTGGGTTTCACCATGTTGGCCAGGTTGGTCTTGAATTTCTGACCTCATATAATCTGTCTACCTTGGCCTCCCAAAGTTACTGGGATTACAGGCGTGAGCCACCACCCCCAGCCTATTTATTTATTTATTTATTTATTTATTAGGCAGAGTCTTGCTCTGTTGCCCAGGCTGGAGTGCAATGGCGTGATCTCGGCTCACTGCAACCTCTGCCTCCTGGGTTCAAGGGATTCTCCTGCCTCAGCCTCCCAAGAAGCTGAGATTACAGGCGCCCACCACCATGTCCGGCTAATTTTTTTGTTGTTGTTTTTATATTTTTAGTAGAGATGGGGCTTCACCATGTTGGCCAGGCTGGTCTCAAACTTCTGACCTCCAGTGATCCACCCGCCTCGGCCTCCCAAAGTGCTGGGATTACAGGCGAGAGCCACTGTGCCTGGCCAACACCGTCTCTTTCTTCAGGGTCCCAACAGTTGGCATTGCTTACTCTGATGCCCCTTAGGCTGTCCGTGGGCCTCAGTATTTCTATCCATAAAATGGGAGTTACCTGGAGCTGTCCATCTGGGACCTCACTGACCTCCTGCCTTTGTTTTAGGTTTCAGGAAAATCTCCCAAGTGGCAAGATTGGGGTTTCTAGAGATTCACAGATGCCATACATCAATGCTTCGTGGAAAGTCCTCTCTCTCTGTCTGTCTTTTTTCTTTTCATATTTTTATTTTTTACTTAAGTATGCATTTTTTTTTTTCAGAGATGAGGTCTCGCCACGTTGCCCAAGCTGGTCTTGAACTCATGGCCTCAAGCGATCCTCCTGCCTTAGCCTTCCAAAGTGCTGGGATTACAGACATGAGCCACCACGCCTGGCCAGGCCTCGTATTTTCATTTTTTCACTGAGGCCTACGAAACCTGTAGTTGGTCCTGCATGGAATACAGCAGTGACTAAGATAGACAATAATCGCTGTCCCTAAGGAGGTGACATTCTAAGGAAGAGATCAGGAGGAAACAAGCTGGGCACGGTGGCTTACGCCTGTAATCCCAGCACTTTAGGAGGTCAAGGTGGGAGGATCACCTGAGCCCAGGAGTTCGAGACCAGCCTAGGCAACATAGCAAGACCCCGTCTCTTCAAAAAAATTCAAAAATTAGTTGGGTATGGTGGTGTGTGCCTCTGGTCTCCAGTTACTCAGGAGGCTGAGGTGGGAGGACCACTTGAGCCCAGGAGGTTGAGGCTACAGTGAACTGTGATTGCACCACTGCACTCCAGCCTGGGTGACAGAGCAAGACCTTGTGCCAAAATAAATAAATAAATAAATATAAGAGTAAACACAATATTTTTAAAAAGATATGTAGGTGGTGATAAAAGGCCCGGCGTGGTAGTTCCCACCTGTAATCCCAGCACTTTGGGAGGCCGAGGTGGGTGGATCACTTAAAGTCAGGAGTTTGAGACCAGCCTGGCCAACATGGCAAAACCCTGTATCTACTAAAAAATACAAAAGTTAGCCGGGCGTGGTGGCGGGCACCTGTAATCCCAGCTACTCGGGAGTCTGAGGCAGAAGAATCACTTGAATCTGGGAAGCAGGGGTTGCAGTGAGCCAAGATCCCTCCACTGTACTCCAGCCTGGGCAATACAGTGAGACTCCATCAGAAAAAAAAAAAAAAGCAATAAAGGAAAAATACAGTCTAAGACAGGGCTGTCAGAGAAGGGCTCTTGGAAGAGGCATCTCCAGGTGTGGACAGCAGTAAATTAAGCAGCCATGTGCGTGGTGGGGCAGGTGCTCCAGGCAGAAGGAGCTGCAGACACCGAGGCTCAGAGGTGGGACCCAGCCGTTTGAAGGACAGGAAGGAGGCTGCTATGGCAGCATGGGTTGCACCAAGGGAAATGTAAACAGAGATGATGGCAGGCGCGGTGGCACATGCCTGTAATCCCATCACTTTGGGAGGCTGAGGCGGGCGGATCCCCTGAGGTCAGGAGTTCAAGACCAGCCTGGTCAACATGGTGAAACCCCGTCTCTACTAAAAATACAAAAATTAGCCAGGCACGGTGGCGGGTGCCTGTAATCCCAGCTACTCGGGAGGCTGAGGCACGAGAATCGCTTAAAGCCGGGAGGTGGAGTTTGCAGTGAGCCGAGATCGTGCCACTGCACTCCAGCCTGGCGACAGAGTGAGACTCCCTCAAAAAAGAAAGGAAGAGAGGGAAGGAGGGAGGGGAAATTCCATGAGGTCAGGGACTGGCAAAGAGGGGCTGCTCAGAGAAGGGTTGGCAAATTTTTTCTTAAAAGGCCAGAGGGTAACTATTTTTGGTTCGTGGTGTAGATCAGCCTCAGCTCTGCCATTGCAGCCTGAGAATAGCCTTTGATTATCTGCACTTTTTTTTTCATACCCTGCGTGTGGCATCCAGCCATCTATAAATGAATGGGCAGGGCTTGGCCCCAATACAACTTTATTTATGGACACTGAAATGTGAGTTTTTTTGTTTTGTTTTGTTTTGAGGTGGAGTCTGGCTCTGTCGCCCAGGCTAGAGTGCTCTCGGGTTACCGCAACCTCAGCCTCCCACGTTCAAGCGATTCTCCTGCCTCAGCCTCACGAGTAGCTGGGATTACAGGCGTGCATCACCATGCCTGGCTAATTTTTGTATTGTTAGTAGAGACGGGGTTTCACCATGTTGACCAGGCTGGTCTCAAACTCCTGACCTCAGGCCATCAGCCCACCTTGCCCTCCCAAAGTGCTGGGATTGTAGGCATGAGCCACTGCGCCTAGCCAGAAATGTGAATTTCATATCATTTTTCACGCGTCAGGAAGGATGATTCTTATTTTGCTTTCCCCCGCCCCCCAACGACTCACACGTGTAAATACCATTCTCTGCGGAAACAGGCAGTGGGCAGGATCTGGGCAGTTTGCATTTTAAGCTGAGTGAGGTCTCTGGAGGCTGCTGTGCAGGAGAGAGAGATGAGGTCTGATGCAGGGTTTAGGAAGCCGCCTCTGGCTGCTGGGGGAGAAGGGACAAGGCGACAAGGTCAGAGGCTGGAGACCAGGAAGGATGCATCCCAGAGGCAGAACCTGCAGTGATGGGGCTAGACTACGGTGGTGGCCGTGGAAGGGGTGAAAAGGGGCAGAACAGGACCCAGTGTGCAGCCAGTGGGCTTGGCTGGTGGACCGAATATGGGGCAAGAGAGAGGCATCAGGGTGATGCCAGGGCTTGGATGAATCCTGGAGGGATGGCATTATCCATGGTATACCTCAGTGGGCCCGAGGGGCATTTGCTCTGATTTTTTTTTTTTTTTGAGATGGAGTCTCTCTCCGTCTCCCAGGCTGGAGTGCAGTGGCTGATTCAGCCTGAGCCGCCAGACTCCAGCCTTTTTTCTCGAATGGAGGTTCATCTTCTAGCCACCTGGTGGCTGGAGTGCAATGGCTGCATTCGCTCACACTGTAACCTCCACTCCCAGGCTCAAGGACTGCCTTAGTCTCCCAAGTAGTTGGGATTGCAGGCATGCACCACCACGCCTGGCTAGTTAGGAGCTTTTAGTAGAGATGGGGTTTAAGCATGCTGGCCAGACTGTTCTGAACTCCCACCTCTCAGGTGATCTGCCTGGCCTGCCTCCCAAAGCGCTTGGGATGACAGGCGGAGCGCATCGGGCCTGGCCATTTGCTCTGATCTTGTGGCATCCAGGAGGGCAAGTGCAGGAGACAATTGGAAACCGAATCCATGAGTCACAGTGGATCCATTTCAGTCTCTTCTCTGGAGAAGCTCAGAGGACCTTCCCACCCCCAAGGGTGAAAAGAGAGAGGAGTTCCAAGGACACCCTCCTTCCCAAATGCCTGTCACTTTCCATTTTACTGCCTTGGTTCCCACTCCTCCCTCCTCTTGTCCAAAGGTGTCTAAGAGGGCTGGGCGCGGTGGCTCATGCCTGTAATTCCAACACTTTGGGAGGCCAAGGCAGGCCGATCACGAGGTCAGAGTTCAAGACAGCCTGGCCCACATGACGAAACCCCGTCTCTACTAAAAATACAAAGATTCATGGCCGGGCGCGGTGGCTCGAGCCTGTAATCCCAGCACTTTGGGAGGCCAAGACGGGCGGATCACGAGGTCAGGAGATCGATACCATCCTGGCTAACACGGTGAAACCCCGTCTCTACTAAAAAATACAAAAAACTAGCTGGGTGTGGCAGTGGGCGCCTGTAGTCCCAGCTACTCGGGTGGCTGAGGCAGGAGAATGGCATGAACCCGGGAGGTGGAGCTTGCAGTGAGCTGAGATTGTGCCACTGCGCTCCAGCCTGGGCAACAGAGCGAGACTCCATCTCAAAAAAAAAAAAAAAATTTCGCTAGGCGTGGTGGCGCATGCCTGTAATCCCAGCTACTCGGGAGGCTGAGGCAGGAGAATTGCTTGAACCTGGGAGGCAGAGGTTGCAGTGAGCTGAGATGATGCTACTGTACTCCAACCCAGACGACAGAGCAAGACTCCTTTTCAATAAATAAATAAATAAATAATGTCTAAGAATAATCACAGGCCACAGCAACATGTGAATGAATGGTCAATGCTCACCCAGCCCTAAGCCAGTGGTCAGTGTGTCAATGGAGGGACACTTGCCAATGTTGGGACATCTGTGGTTGTCACAACTTGGAGGTGCTCCGGATGTGGAGTGGGTGGAGGCCAAGGATGCTACTCACCACCCTGCAGTGCCCAGGACAGCCCCACCCTAGAGAAAGATCCAGCCTCAAATGCCCACAGTGCCTCCTTGGTGCCTGTCCCATTATCTATCTAATTTAACAGTTAAGAAATTGAGAGGGAGAATTTCAGAGAGGGAAAGCGATTAGCTCAAGGTCACACAGCAAGGATGACATAACCAAACTGAATTCAAGCCCCTGTCGCCTGTCTGCTGGGTCGTTCTTCTTAAATTCTGGCTCTGGAAGTCCTCGGTTTTTTTTTTGTTGTTGTTTGTTTTTGTTATTATTTGTTTGTTTTGCAATGGAGTCTCGCTCTGTCACTCAGGCTGGAGTGCAGTGACGCCATCTCGGCTTACTGCAACCTCTGCCTCCCGGGTTCAAGCAATTCTCCTGCCTCACTTCTTGAGTAGCTGGGATTATAGGCGCCCGCCACCACACCCAGTTCATTTTTGCATTTTTAGTAGAGACAAGGTTTCACTATGTTGGTCAAGCTGATCTCGAACTCCTGACCTCAGGTGATCCGCCCGCCTCGGCCTCCCAAAGTGCTGGGATTAGAGGCATGAGCCACCGCTCCTGACCTCCAGGGCTCCTTCTAAAATGCCAGCTGCCTGCAAGGGTCTTGGCTGTGCTCCCAGAGTCTCCAGGCCTGCGAATGCTGCGTGGCATCCAGTAGGTGCTCAATAAATACTTATTGCACGAAGGAGCATCTCCCCCAAGTGTTCATCTGATGCATATTTGCGGAGCACCTGCCGTGGGCCAGGCACTGGGTACGCGGCAGTGACCAAGAGGAACCCAAGGCTCCTCCTCTGCTGGAGGAGCTGCGGTCCCAGGAGTGGCGGAAATGGACCAGAAATGGCTAGAGAATGTCAGAGCTGCGCCAGGGCCAGCTAGCTCTTTCTGTGTCACAGTTTTATTGTGCGCTTACTGTATGCCAGGCACTGGTCGACTGAGTGCTGCGCAGGTAGTACTTCAGCATCCTCCCAGTAACCCTCCGCGGTAGGAACTATTTATTATGAAACCCATTTTAGAGAGGAGGAAGGTGAAGTCCAAAACTGGTAAGTCTGTTGGCCCAGTCATATAGGCAGGAAAGGCTGGGGCAGGGGCGGGGTGCTGGATTCAAATACAGGTGTGTAGGACTGCAGATCCCCATTGGCGAATGAATGAATGAATGAATGAAATAAATGGAAGGGATGGAATGGAATGGAATGGTGGAAGGAATGGAATGGAATGAATGGAAGGAAGGATAATGAATGGAATGGAATGGAATGGAATGGAATGGAATGAATGTAATGGTGGAATGGAATGGAATAGAATGGTGGAATGGAATGGATGGAATGGAGCTGGAATGAATGGAATAAATGAGTGGAATGAATGGAATGGAGTGGAATGGAATGGTGGAATGGAAGGAATGGAATGGAATGGAATGGAATGGATACAAGGAATGAATGGAATGGAAATGGATGGAATGAATGAAAGGGTGGAATGGTGGAAGGAATGGAATGGATCGAGTGGAATGGAATGGAATGGAATGGAACAATGGAATGGAATGGAATGGAGTTTGGAATGAATGGAATGAGTAAATGAATGGAATGGAATGAAAGGGTGGAGCGTAATAAACAAATGGATGAATGAACGAATGAATAAGTGGAATGGAATGAATGAATATGGAATGAATGAATAAAAGTGTGGAATGAATGAAAGGAAATAAATAAATGGAAGGAATGGACAAAGGAATGGAATGGAATGGAATAATGAATGAATGGCAGTGGAATGGAATGAATGGGTGGAATGGAATGAATAATGGAAGGAATGGAATGGAATGAATGGTGGAAGGAAAGTGGTGGAGGTTTGAATGGTGGAGGTGGATGGATGTGGAGATGGAAGGAATGGAAAGGAAACTTCTTAGGTGACAGGTCAGGAGGCCGGGCGGTGCCCTCCCTCATCGCCCAGCCCCCTTCCTGGGTCTTCCCATTCCATCCCGTGGGGGAGGGGGCTGGCGAGGGGGGCGAGGGGGAGGGGGCGGCACCAGGGAGGGCGGGACCGGGCGGGCGGGGCGGGGAGCTCCGGCAGCGCCCAGCCCCGCCTTCCGGCCGCTCCCCGCGGTCCCTCCAGCCCCTCCGGCCGCCGCCTCATCCTGGAACCCCGTGCGCCCCCCGCGCCCCGCGCCCCGGACGCCATGAAGCAGCTGTGTCTGTGCGCAGCCGCCTCCTTCGCGGTAGGGCCTGGGGAGGGGGCGCGGGAGCGGGCGGGGCGCGGGTACTTCCTCTTCCCTCTCTTCCCCGTCCCCGGCTGACCTGGACCACCCCCTCATTCCAGACCCGGGAAAGATGGGCGGGGGAGGGGACAGAGGTTGGGGCAGCTTTTGGGGGGATGGAAGAGACATTTGGGGAGACATGTGGACACGTTTTGGAAGACACTTGGAAACAAATGGGGACATTTAGGAGCATTTAGAGGGCATTGGGGGGTGCAGTTTTGGGAAAACATTTTGGAGACAGATGGGGTCACTGAGGGGACAACTTGGAGGCTATTTTGAGAGAGGCGATTTTGCGAAGAGGTAATGGTTTGGAGAACAGTTTTGAAGAACAGTTGAGGGATGTTTTTGGAGGATATTTTTGGGACATGACGGGCTCATTGGGAAGGATGGTTTTACAGAACACTTCAGGAATTTCGGGGAGACATTTTGTAATGCATTTCAGGCTATAGTTATGGGAGGAGAAGCCTCGGGATGTTTAGGGGACAGTGGTGGCATTTCAGGGCAGTTGTGGATAAACAGTGCAGAGGATGATCCTGAGAGACGTTTAGGGGGCCTTTTAGGGGTTCAGATGGGACTTTGGAGGGTAGTTTGGAAAAGACTGATGGATCCATTTGCTGGGGGCGATGTTGCAGGGGTGGTTTTCACTAACGGATGAGTTGTGGGACAACTTTTTTTGTTGTACACACAAGGGGTCTTGCTGTGTTGCCCAGGCTGGTCTCAAAATTCCTGGGCTCAAATGATCCTCCCACCTCAGCCTCCCAAGCAGCTACAGGGATGAGCCACCACGCCCTGCTGACTTTTTTTATTTTTTGTAGAGACGGGGTCCTACTGTGTTGCCCAAGTTGGTCTCAAACTCCTGGGCTCAAGCGATCCTCCCACCTTGGCCTCCCCAAGTGCTGGGATGACAGGCGTGAGCCCCCGCGCCTGGTCCAGGGAACAACCTTTTGTCCCTGCCAGGGGGCTGCTCAGGGGATGATGCTGGTGGTGGGCTTTTGTTGGACAACTAGGGTGATGGGCCTGGGGGCAGATGCTGGGGGTCACAGGCTTGGGGAACACTGTCTGAGGACCCCCTCGCCCAGGACCACCTCCCCCTGCAGCTGCGGCTCAGCCCCACTGACCTTGGCTCCTGCCCGCCCTGCGGCCCCTGCCCCATCCCGAAGCCGGCAGCCAGAGGCAGGCGCCAGGCAAGTGCCCAGGGGCAGGCGGTGAGAGCCCGGAGGCCCTGTCAGGGGGCGCGGGGAGGGGTCAGGGGCCAACCCTGCCCCACGCACCTGTGGGTGTGCCCTGCAGAGTCAAGACTGGGGCAAGAGTGACGAGAGGCTGCTACAAGCTGTGGAAAACAACGATGCACCTCGGGTGGCCACCCTCATCGCCCGCAAGGGACTGGTGCCCACGAAGCTAGACCCCGAGGGCAAGTCCGCGTGAGTGCCCGTGACCCGGGAGAGAGATGGCTGAGGGGTGCAACCTGCTGGCTGAGCCCTTGTCTCTCACTTCCAGGTTCCACCTGGCAGCCATGCGGGGTGCGGCCAGCTGTCTGGAGGTGATGATAGCTCATGGTGCCAATGTCATGAGCACGGACGGGGCAGGTACTGCCAGCTGGGCCCCGGGGAGGGAGGAGGAGCTCAGCCCAGGTGCCCAGTCTGAGCGTCCAGCCAGGCCCTGATTCCAGGCCTCAATGTTCCCCGCTGAAAAAGGGGGAGGCTCCCTCTGGTGCCCCTCCCCTGCCCCCAGGGAGACACACAGGGGCATGTTAGGATGGGGTGGCCAAAAACAGAGACTGTGGCTGGCACTGAGCAAAGCGAGTGGACAGCTTGTGGATGGGGAGTGACTAGGATTCAGGTATTGGTTCAGTTGGATGGGGAAATAGCTGGCACAGGGAAGTAGCTGGGGCTTGGAGGATAGCTGCAAAGTTTCTGGGGTTTTGTTGTTTTGTTTTTCTTTTTTTAGGGGAGGGACACAGTCTCCCTTTGTCACCCAGGCTTGAGTGCAATGGGCATGATCTCAGCTCACTGCAGTCTCCACCTCCCGGGCCCAAGAGATTCTCCAACCTCAGCCTCCCAAGTAGCTAGGACTACAGGCGCACACCACCACGCCCAATTAATTTTTCTATTCTTAGTAGAGATATGGTCTCCCTGTGTTGCCCAGGCCAGTCTTGAACTCCTGGGCTCTAAGTGATCCTTCCACCTCAGCCTCCCAATGTGTTGAGATTATAGGTGTGAGCCACCATGCCCAGCCTGGGGAAGTTTCTAGAAAGTGACTGAGGCAGAGGAAGAACCTGGGGCTTGGGAGATAACTGGGACTATTGGACGAACTAAGCTTTGAGGTGTATCTGGGATGTGGGAGTATCCGAGATCAAGGAAGTGACTGAAGGGAACTACTTGGAGTTTGGAGGAGGAACTGGATTCATGAGAGTAGCTGAGCTTGCAAAGTATCTGGGGCAGGAGAATAACAAGTAGAGTTTGGGGAATATCTGAGGTATGTGGGATAGCTGGGATCTAGAAGTAGCTGGAGTTGTGGGAGCAGGTGGAGCTGTGGGAGTAGCTTGAGCTCTTGGAGTAGCTGGGGTACAAGGAGAACTTGTATGTATGTATGACTTACCTGGGGACCTGGGGGGAATAACTGAGATAAAAATGTGTGGCCAAAAGGACTAGTTGGGGCTCAGGAGGCAACTAGCATGGGGACACAGTTAAATCTGAAGCTTTAGGGCCACAGGCATGATGGGCAGGGTATATGGAGTAGCTGGGGATTCGTGGAGCATCAAACAGGGACAGAGTTGGCATGTGGAAGAGCAAGGGTATGTGGATTGGAAGAACATGTACGGCAACTGTGGGTTGTGAAGGGCAGAGCTGAAACTTTGGTGTAGTTGACCCTGTAGAGTATCTGGGGATATGGGGAGTAGCTGAGGCAATAGGGCTTGAGGAATAGCGGGGTGTGGAGAGTCACTGAGGTGGGATTGTCTGGAATACAGACTAGCCACGGCTTGGAGAGTCTCTGGGTACAGGGAATAGCATGGTTTTGAGAAGTACCTGACGGTGGGGCACAATGGCTCATGCCTGTTAATCCCAGCACTTTGGGAGGCTAAGATGGGAGGATCGCATGAGCCAAGGAGTTCAAGACCAGCTTGGGCAACATAGCAAGACCCCCGTCTCTACAGAAAATACAAATACAGTAGCCGGACATGGTGGCACTTGCCTGTAGTCTCAGCTACTCGGGAGGCTGAGACAGGAGGATCGCTTGAGCCTAGGTGTTCAAGCCTACAGTGAGCTATGGTCACACTGCACTCTAGCCTGGGTGACAGAGCAAGATCCTGTCTGTAGGGAAAAAAGAGAGAAATACTAGGGTTCAGGGACTTTGCTAGATACAGAAATTCATCACAAGTCTTGACATGGCTTGGGGAGCAGCTGGGAGCTACTTGAATAGCTGGAGCTCCAGTAAATCTTCTTTCCTTCCCCAGGTTACAATGCCCTCCACCTGGCCGCCAAATACGGGCACCCACAGTGCTTGAAGCAACTACTGCAGGTCATTTACTTTCTTATCTCAGCTACTTCGTTGGCCCCTACTACTCCTGAGTTCCAGCAGTTCCTTGAACCCCCAGATGCTCTATGAATCCTAGATATTCCTTGGCCCCTTTTACTCCAGAACCCTAGCTACTCCCTGGATAACCAGATACTCTCAGACCATCCACATGCTTCTCTTATTTAAGATATACTCCCGAGCCGGGCGTGGTGGCTCAGGCCTGTACTCCCAGCACTTTGGGAGGCTGAGGCTGGTGGATCGCCTGAGGTCAGGAGTTCGAGACCAGCCTGGCCAACATAGTGAAACCCTGTCTCTACTATAAATACAAAAAATTAGCTGGGAGTGGTGGCGTGTGCCTATAATCCCAGCTACTAGGGAGGCTGAGGCAGGAGAATCCCTTGAACTCGGGAGGCGGAGGTTGCAGTGAGCCAAGATCACGCCATTGCACTCCAGCCTGGGCAACAAGAGTGAAATACCATATATATATATATATATATATATATATATATATATGTACATATACTCCCAGTGCCAGGTATTTCCTGAGTTCTGTTTCTCCCCAAGCCCTAGGTCCTTTCTTAGACCCAGACACTCGTAGAGTTCCCAGCTACTCCCCAAATTCCCAGCTGCTTCTCAGCTCCCAGCTATTTTCTTTTCTCACCAAGTTTCATGAAAATGGAGTCACGTGGGGACCAGGGAAGGGTGGGGCTGAAGTATAGCAGAGCCCAGGGTGGGGAAGACAGTCCTAGAGAAATTAGGCAGCAAGAAGGATGGCTCCGCCTCAAAGGACTTGCCCCATCCCCAGGCTTCCTGCGTGGTGGACGTCGTGGACAGCAGCGGGTGGACTGCCCTACACCATGCAGGTGGGTGCAGCCCAGCCCTGCCCTGACCCCGTAGCCCAGAGGGTGCTAGACTTGGGGGTTATTCTACCCAGGACCCTAGGGATCTGACATGCTATGAAGCTTTCTGTTTCCTCCTTTCTTTTCTTTTTTTTTTTTTTTGAGACAGAGTCTCACTCTGTTGCCCAGGCTAGAGTGCAGTGGCGAGATCTCAGCTCACTGTAACCTCCACCTCCCAGGTTCAAGCAGTTTTCCTGCCTCAACCTCCCCAGTAGCTGGGACTACAGGCACCTGCCACCACGCCTGGCTAATTTTTTTGTATTTTTAGTAAAGACGGGGTTTCACCATGTTGGCCAGGATGGTCTCGAACTCCTGACCTCAGGTGATCCACCTGCCTTGGCCTCCCAAAGTGCTGGGATTACAGGCGTGAGCCACCACTCCTGGCATTCCTTTTCTTTTTATGAAATAGGGTCTTGCTCTGTTGCCCAGGCTGAAGTACAGTGGTGCAATCATGGCTCACTGCATCCTTGACCTCCTGGGTTCAAACAATCCTTCTGCCTCAGCTTCCCAAGTAACTGGGACCACAGGCATGCACCACCATGCCTGGCTAATATTTTAAATTTAGTTGTAGATACAGGATCTTGCTATGTTGCCCAGACTGATCTCAAACTCCTGGGCTCAAGTGATCCTCCCACCTTGGCCACTCAAAGTGCTGGAATTACAAGCGTGAGTCACCCCACCTAGCCTCCTTTTTTTTTTTTTTTTTTTTTGAGATAGAATCTCCCTCTGTCGCTCAGGCTGCAGTTCAATGGTGCAATCTCGGCTCACTGCAACCTCCACCTCCCAGGTTCAAGCAATTCTTCTGCCTTAGCCTCCTGAGTAGCTGGGATTACAGGCCTGTGCCACAACACCTGCCTAAAATTTTTTTGTATTTTTAGTAGAGGCAGGGTTTCACCATGTTGACCAGGCTGGTCTTGAACTCCTGACCTCAGGTGATCTGCCCGCCTCGGCCTGCCAAAGTGCTGGGGTTACAGGCGTGAGCCACCATGCCAGCCCTTCTCCTCCTTTTTTATTACCTACTGTATGCCAGGCACTGGAGCCCATCATAAATCCCGGTTACCCTTTGAACTGCAGGCTTTTAGCCCATTGCACAGATGAGGCTTAACTTGTCTGCAGGTAAGTCGTAGGGAATCCAGGTCATCTGACCTCAAGGAGCAGCCGATTGTACTCCTGGTCTTTGTGAGGATGAGGAGAGGTCCCTAGGGTTTAATTTCCTTTGAGGAGCTCCTAGGAGATATCAGGAAAACCATAACTTCAGGCAGCTGGCACCCTCATAATCACCAAATCCAATCTCCTTCCCAGAGGGAGGGAAAGGGGCCCACGGATGTGAACCAGAACCCACAGCCCCCGATCTGTCCGCTGTGCCCATGAAATTCAGGCGTGGCTTTCGCTGCCGACTCACGAAACATCTGTTCTTTTGGAAACTCAGAATAAAATTGGGCTTTTGGGATTTTAGTCCCTGAGGGAGAATTCCCTGCAGTTGGAGTATGCTGCCACCTAGTGGCAGCAATGCCTCTGGTCACAATACCGGAGCCGGTTGGTTTTTGTCATTCAACAGTTACCGAGCACTTTGGAAGGCCCAGGCAGGCAGATTACTGGAGGTCAGGAGTTCGAGAATAGCCTGGCCAACATGGTGAAACCCTGTCTCTACTAATAATAAAAAATTAAGGCCAGGCGCGGTGGCTCACGCCTGTAATCCCAGCACTTTGGGGGCCCGAGGCGGGCGGATCGAGACCATCCTGGCTAATCCGGTGAAACCCCGTCTCTACTAAAAATACAAAAAATTAGCTGGGTGTAGTGGCAGGCGCCTGTAGTCCTAGCTACTCGGGAGGCTGAGGCAGGAGAAGCGCTTGAACCTGGGAGGTGGAGGTTGCAGTGAGCCGAGATCGTGCCACTGCGTAGCCTGGGCAACAGAGCAAGACTCCATCTCAAAAAAAACAAACAACAACAGAAAACAGTTATTGAGTACCTACTGTGCGTCAGGCACTGTTCTACATGTTGTAGATAAGGTTTGCAGCAATCAAAACCTCATACTCCCTCAGACACACAGCAGGTACCCAAATAGAGTTTATTGACTACAAAATGGATTTTTGTGCATAGACTGTATGTCAACCTGCTGGAATTCACACCCAGGGATTCCAGAGACTGTGTTCTTGTCTCAGCTGCACAGCCTCCTGGGGAGCCTCCCTGTCTCCACTCTGGTCCTGCGCAAATGGCAGTAGGAGGGATCTCTTAAAATATAAATAGGCCAGGCACAGTGGTGCAGGCCTGTAATCCCAGCGCTATGGGAGGCAGAGGTGGGAGGGTTGCTTGAGCCCAGGAGTTTGAGACCAGCCTGAACAACATGGCAAAACCCCATCTCTACTAAAAATATAAAAATTAGCCAAGTGTGATGGCTCATGTCTATAATCCCAGCTACTTGGGAGGCTGAGGCAGGAGAATCGTTGGAACCCAGGAGGCGGAGGTTGCAGTCATCCAAGATCATACCCCTGCACTCCAGTGTGGGTGCAGAGGGAGACTCTGTCTCAAAAAATAAAAATAAAAATAAAATAAAATAAAATAAATAAATGTAGAAGCAGGGCCGGGCGTGGTGGCTCCACGCTATAATCCCAGGTTTTTGGGAGCCAGAGGCAGGAGGATTGCTTGAGCCCAGGAGTTTGAGACCAGCCTGGGCAATATAGTGACATTCCATTTCCATAAAAAAAATCCAAGGCCGGGCGCGGTGGCTCAAGCCTGTAATCCCAGCACTTTGGGAGGCCGAGACGGGCGGATCACGAGGTCAGGAGATCGAGACTATCCTGGCTAACACGGTGAAACCCCGTCTCTACTTAAAAAAAAAAAAAAAAAAACAAAAAACTAGCTGGGCGAGGTGGCGGGCGCCTGTAGTCCCAACTACTCGGGAGGCTGAGGCAGGAGAATGGTGTGAACCCGGGAGGCGGAGCTTGCAGTGAGCTGAGATCCGGCCACTGCACTCCAGCCTGGGTGACAGAGCGAGACTCCATCTCAAAAAAAAAATAATAATAATAAAATAAAAAATCCAAAAGAAAATTAGCCAGGAGTGGTGGTGCATGCCCACACTCCCGGCCACTCAGGAGGCCAAGGCGAGCAGATTGCTTGAGCCCAAGAGTTCAAGAAAAGCCTGGGCAACATAGCAAGACCTTGTCTCTAAAAAAACAAAATAAAGTAAAAATTAGCCAGTCATGGTTGCACATGCCTGTAGTGTGGGTCTCATGCCTGTAATCCCAGCCCCTCGGGAGGCTGAGGCAGGAGGATTGCTTGAGCCCAGGAGTTCGAGACCAGCCTGGGCAACACAGTGAGACCCCGTCTCTACAGAAAGTAGAGGGAACCACAGTGCTTGGGACTAGCAGTTGGCAGACTTAGATCCTAGATCTGACTCTTCCTGTGACCCCACTGGGTGACCCCAGGCCTGGTTGGGCCTTGCTTTCTGCATCTGTAAAATGCAAAATTTGCCTTTGTTACAAATCTCCCAGGGTACGTGGGAATTTCTCATGAAATAAAGGGGCAGGGTCACACCCAGGCAGAAAGTCCCCAGAAAAGGTTGAAGTCTCACCCTACCCCTACTCTTCCCCCTTTTGTTTTTCTTCCTTTCTTTTCTTGGTTTTTGAGACAAGATCTCACTCTGTCACCCAGGCTGGTGTGCAGTGGCGCCATCATGGCTCACTGCAGCCTTGAAACTCCTGAGCTCAAGCAGTCCTCCTGCTTCAGCCTCCCGAGTAGCTGGTTCCACAGACACATGCCACCACACCCAGATAATTTTTGCTTTTTTTTTTTTTTTTTTTTTTTACAGGATCTTGCTATGTTGGCCCAGGTTGGTCTCGAACTCCTGGGCTCAAGTGATCCTCCTGCCTCGGCCTCCCAAGGTGCTGGGATTACAGGGTTGAGCTACCACACCCGACAACCTTTTCTCTTTTGCAGTGGCTGGTGGCTGTCTCTCCTGTTCAGAGGTGCTCTGCTCCTTTAAGGCACATCTAAACCCCCAAGATCGGGTAAGCTTCTGGGATCTCTTTGGGGAAGATGTTATGCTTGAGGTATGCTGCCACCAAGTGGCAGTATCTCAGGCACCCTTTGAAAGCCTGAGAAAGTTCAAGGTGAAAACTCAAGGGCGGTTATATAGGCTTCTGCACCTCCTGGGGGTCAGTTTCTCATGCCATCACATCCCTCCTCCTCCCTACCAGTCAGGTGCAACACCCCTCATTATAGCAGCTCAGATGTGTCACACAGACCTGTGCCGTCTCCTGCTGCAGCAAGGAGCTGCCGTGAATGATCAGGACCTGCAAGGCAGGTGAGCATCTCCCCTCCCAGCCAGTCCACCCTATGCTGTGTGACCTTGGGCAAGACTCTTAACCTCTCTGAGTAAAGTGATCTAGCCAGCCTCCTCTTCCCAGCCCGGCCTGGGTGCTGAGGTGGGCGTGGGGGCTTGGGGGATGTTCTCATCTCCTCAGTAGCCCCCTCCCCTGGTAGGACGGCCCTGATGCTGGCCTGTGAGGGGGCCAGCCCGGAAACAGTGGAAGTCCTGCTGCAGGGCGGAGCCCAGCCGGGCATCACCGATGCGCTGGGGCAGGACGCGGCTCACTATGGCGTGCTGGCGGGGGACAAGCTCATCCTGCACCTTCTGCAAGAGGCGGCCCAGCGCCCCTCCCCACCCAGCGGTATGCAAGCCCCATCTCCCCGCTGCATTTGCTTCTTGGCAGCTTCTTGTCACCCGTTTTCTTTATCGTGAATAGTTTCAAGGTACCCCTGACTGTCTGCATTCTAGGAGGTCCCAGAGCTTACCCAATTCTACTCAGAACAGTTTCAAGGAGCCCCAGGGCATTTAGAGTAGTCTAGGAGGGGGTCTGCTTCTCCTTTCGTGGGTCATCTGTACAGTAAGAACTTTGTTGGCCGTTGGTGGCTCACGCCTGTAATCCCAGCACTTTGGGAGGCCAAGGTGGGTGGATCATGAGGTCAGGAGATCAAGACCATCCTGGCTAACATGGTGAAACCCCATCTTTACTAAAAATACAAAAAAAATGAGCCGGGCGTGGTGGCGGGTGCCTGTAGTCCCAGCTACTTGGAAGTCTGAGGCAGGAGAACGGGGTGAACCCGGGAGGCGGAGCTTGCAGTGAGCCGAGATCGTGCCACTGCGCTCCAGCCCGGGCAACAGAGCGAGACTCCGTCTTAAAAAACAAAACAAGGCCGGGCGCGGTGGCTCAAGCCTGTAATCCCAGCACTTTGTGTGTCTGACCTAAGAAGGGCATCCCTGCTAGGCAAGGTGGCTCATGCCTGTAATCCCAGCACTTTGGGAGGCCGAAGTGGGCGAATCACTTGAGGTCAGGGGTTCGAGACCAGCTTGACCAACATAGTGAAACCCTGTCTCCACTAAAAATACAAAAATTAGCCACACGTGGTTCAAACAAATCTCCTGCCTCATCCTCCTGAGTAGCTGGGACTCCAGGTGCCTGCCGCCACGCCTGGCGTGGGACTCCTTTAGTGGAGTCGGGGTTTCGCCACATTGGCCAGGCTGGTCTCGAACTCCTGAACTCAGGTGATCCACCCGCCTCGGCCTCCCAGAATGCTGGGATTATAGGCATGAGCCACCGCACCGGGCCTGTCCTCTCTTTTTAAGAGTCCCAAGTCGCTCTATCAGCACTCTACCCAAGCACCAGATTTCTACCTTAAACGCCCTGATTCTTGGGGAAATCAGGAACCCCCTACAAGTCCCTGGGGCCCACCAATGCCCTTCCTGGGGCTGGGAACAGAATGTCTGACCCTGCTTCCCTCTCTCCCCAGCCCTCACAGAGGATGACTCAGGCGAGGCGTCATCTCAGGTATGGACCCCTAAGCAGTGAAGGAGCCCCTCCTCCCTGCAACCACACTAACTTCTCCCCTGCCCCAAGCTCTGTGAGAAGAGAAGGAAGTTAGACCTGGGAAAACCTGTTTGGAAAGAATCTTACCTTCGGGGTATGCTGCCACCAAGTGGCGGCAGTGTGCCCAGCCTAACTCCCAGAACTGGGTGAGAATACTGGGGGGATGGGCCCAAATTATGGGGCTGGGGTGGGAGGCATGTGGGGCCGCACCTGGTCGGGGGTTTTTTTCTCAGGGGGGGGAAGCGCATCTGGCCTCTTTCCCTCTTTCAGTTTTTTTTTTTTTTTTTTTTTTTCCCCGCGAGACAGAGTCTCGCTCTGTTGCCCAGGCTGGAGTGCAGTGGCTCGATCTTGGCTCACTGCAACCTCCACCCCCTGAGTTCAAGCGATTCTCCTGCCTCAGCCTCCCTGGTAACTAGGATTACAGGCACCCACCACACCTGGCTAATTTTTGTATTTTTAGTAGAGACGGGGTTTGACCATGCTGGCCAGGCTGGTCTCAAACTCCTGGCCTCAAGTGATCCACCCGCCTCAGCCTCCCAAAGTGCTGGGATTATAGACGTGAGCCACCGTGCCCAGCCCCTCCCAGTTTTTTTGTTTGTTTTTTGTTTTTTGTTTTGTTTATTTTTTGAGAGATGGAGTCTCGCTCTGTCACCCAGGCTGCAGTGCAGTGGTGTGATCTCAACTCACTGCGACCTCCACCTCCCGAGTTCAAGTGCTTTTTCTGCCTCAGTTTCCTGAGTAGCTGGGTGCCACCACACCCAGCTAATTTTTTGTATTTTTTAGTAGAAACAGGGTTTCACTCTATGTTGTTCAGGCTGCTCTCGAACTCCTGACCTCCAGTGATCACCCGCCCTGGTCTCCTAAAGTGCTTGGATTACAGGTGTGAGCCACCGCGCCCAGCCCCTCTCCCAGTTTTAAAGCATCTCTGTTCCACAGAGGAATGAAAACATGTGGGCACTGTGGTCTAGCTGGGCAAAGAACTGAGGCACAGAGAGGAGAAGAGAGTGAAGAGTAAGATCTGGAACTTACAGGGAGGTGGTCTTGTCTGCGTTTTGCTGGGATAAGCAAGGGGGAGGAGGCAGGGGCTGGTTCCGTGTTTACGGGAAGTCAGGCCATGACTGGGGCTGGCTAGGTTGGTTTACTGTCGGGGAGGCTGGCATGGACCCCGATCTGCCCCCTTCACCCTCTCTCCCCTCCCTTCCCAGAACTCTATGTCCAGCCATGGAAAGCAGGGGGCCCCCAAGAAGCGGAAGGCGCCTCCACCTCCTGCCAGCATCCCTATGCCGGTGAGAGACACCCCGAGTATGGGAGGAGGCATGGGGAGCCCCCAGGCACAGGGTGGGGCTCTGGCTGAGACCTGGGATGGGGAAACCTTAGGCCCCATCTAAAGGCCACGGGCGGGGAGGGGAACAGGATGATCGAGATGCCTATGAGGAGATCGTGAGGCTGCGCCAGGAGAGGGGCCGCCTGCTGCAGAAGATCCGGGGCCTGGAACAGCACAAGGAACGGAGGCAGCAGGAGGTTAGGAGGCCTCCAAGATTTGGGCTTGGGGCCAAGCCCGGGTGGGGTCAATGCAGGCATGAAGATCCCCCTACTTTTCTCCCACCTTCCCTCCTCCGTCTCTCCCCCTCCCCACTCTGCTGCGGCCACCTGGGCCTCCTCGCTGTTCCTTCAACTCACCAGGCGCGGTCCTGCCTCAGGGCCTTTGCACGGCCTGGGTCCTCTGCCTGGAATGCTCTAGCCCCAGATGTTCCCACAGCTCTTTACCTCACCTACTTTATAGGCCCCTTGCCAAAGACACCTCCCATGCCCACTTCTTAAAATTGTTAACACCCAACCAGGTGCAGTGGCTCCGCCTGTAATCCCAGCACTTTGGGAGGCCGAGGCAGGTGGATCACCTGAGGTCGGGAGTTTGAGACCAGCCTGACCAACATGGAGAAACCCCGGTTCTACTGAAAATACAAAACTAGCCAGGCGTGGTGGCTCATGCCTTAATCCCAGCTACTCAGGAGGCTGAGGCAGGAGAATCGCTTGAACCTGGGAGGCGGAGGTTGCTGTGAGCCGAGATCGTGCCATTGCACTCCAGCCTGGGCAACAAGAGTGAAACTCCATCTTAAAAAAAAAAAATTGTAACACCCGCTCCCCCCTGCCAACTCGCTAGTTCGCTTTATTTTTTATTTATTTATTTTTTGTTTTGTTTTGTTGCCACTCTTGTTACCCAGGTTGGAGTGTAATGGCACAATCTCAGCTCACTGCAACCTCTTCCTCCCAGGTTCAAACAAGTTTCCTGCTTCAGTCTCCCAAGCAACTGGGATTACAGGCGACCACCACCACGCCCAGCTAATTTTGTATTTTTGGTAGAGACGGAGTTTCACTACATTGGTCAGGCTGGTCTCGAACTACTGACCTCAGGTGATCCACCCACTGCGGTCTCTTAAAGTGCTGGGATTGCAGGTGTGAGACACTGTGCCTGGCCTCTTTATTTTTATTTGCAGCACTTACTGCTATTGGGCATCCATTTATTTTATGTATGTCCACCCATTTGACTATGAGCCTGTGAGGGCAGGCATGGCTGGTCGTGCCTGGGTCACAGTATGGGCATCATCAATATTGATTGGGTGAATGAATATTCAAGTGAGTGGATGAATGAATGGCCGAAACCAGGGTCTGCCCTAGAAGAGGCACTCAGTAAAAACTTTCTGGCCGGGCGCGGTGGCTCACGCCTGTAATCCCAGTACTTTGAGAGGTTGAGGTGGGCGGATCACTTGAGGTCAGGAGTTGGAAATCAGCCTGGCCAACATGGTGAAACACTGTCTCTACTAAAAATACAAAAAAATTTAGCTATGCCGGGCACCGTGGCTCACGCCTGTAATCCCAGCACTTTGGGAGGCCAAGGCAGGTGGATCACCTGAGATCAGGAGTTCGAGACGAGCCTGGTCAACATGGCAAAACCCTGTCTCTACTAAAGTACAAAAAATCAGCCAGCCGTGATGGTGCGCACCTGTAGTCCCAGATACTTGGGAGGGTGAGGCATGAGAATCGCTTGAACCCAGGAGGCTGAGGTTACAGTGACCTGAGATTGCACCACTGCACTCCAGCCTGGGTGACAGAGCATCTCAAAAACAAAAAAAATTAGCTGGACCTGGTGGCAGGGGCCTGTAATCCCAGCTACTTGGGAAGCTGAGGTAGGAGAGTTGCTTGAACCTGGGAGGCAGAGGTTGCAGTGAGCCAAGATCGCGCCACTGCACTCCAGCCTGGGTGACAGAGCAAGACTCCGTCTCAACAACAACAACAACAAAAAACAAAATAAACTTGTCGAGTGAATGAGCGGATGGAACAGTGCCTGACATACAGCAGGTGCTTAATAAGTACTTAGTAATGAATGGCCAGAATGGTGCATACTGGCACAGAGCAGGCACTCAATAAATACTTAGAAATGAATGACTGGTCAGAATGGTGCATGGTGGCACACAGTAGGTGCTCAATAAATACTGAGTGAAAGGTCAGAACAATAGCTAGCACAAAGTAGGCACTTAATAAATAGGAATGAATGGGGCCCAGCATATAGCAGGTGCCCAATAAATACTTAGTAATGAGTGATTAAACAGAATGGTACCTGGTACACAGCAGCCACTCAATAAATAGTAATGAGTAAGCAGGCAGAATGCAGTAGGTGCTCAATAGTTGCACATGGCCTGCGTGAATGTGCATGGAATGGAGGCTATGAAGCAGGAGGTGGGGCAGGGAGACCTTCTGCCCAGATCCAACCCCCTGTCCCTGCTTCTCCCATCAGTCCCCGGAGGCCAGCTCCCTGCACAGCCTGGAGAGACAGGTAGGTGGGAAGGTGGGGAGGAGCCGGCCTCCCCCTGCCCAGCCTTTCCTGCCAGAGGCAGCTGAGCGTCCACTGCTGCTCACAGGTGCAAGAGCTGCAGCAGCTGCTGGTGGAGAGACAGGAGGAGAAGGAGAGCCTGGGACGGGAGGTGGAGAGTTTGCAGAGCCGGCTGTCCCTGCTGGAGGTAGGAGCGGTGATGAGTCGGGGCTGGGCTGGGGCTGGGGCTGGGTGGGGGAACTTCTCTCCTGCAGCAGTGAAAAGACAGCCACACCAGTGCACGCACAGCCTCACACACATGCAAACGCACCCACCAGACACATGCACTCACAAACCCATAGTCACAGCAGGGCGCAGTGGCTCACGCCCGTAATCCCAGCACTTTGGGAGGCCGAGGCAGGTGGAGCACGAGGTCAGGAGATCGAGACCGACCTTCCTTCCTTCCTTCCTTCCTTCCTCCTTCCTTCCTTCCTTTTTTTTTTTTTTTTTTTTTTTTTTTGACAGAGTCTTGCTATGTCACCCAGGCTGGGGTGCAATGGTGTGATCTCGGCTCATGGCAACCTCTGCCTCCCGGGTTCATGCCGTTCTCCTGCCTCAGCCTCCCGAGTAGCTGGGACTACAGGTGCACGCCACCACGCCCGGCTAACTTTTGTATTTTTGGTAGAAATGGGGTTTCACCATATTGGTCAGGCTGGTCTTGAACTCCTGACCTCAGGTGATCCGCCTACCTTGGCCTCCCAAAGTGCTGGATTACAGGTGTGAGCTACCACACCCAGACCCAGAAAGGACTTTTCTTTAAGCATACGTATACACACAGGGATGGATAACCGCTCTCTAGGCACGTGGCAGAGCATAGATAACAGCAGGCACACCCACAAACACACAGTTTACAGACACGCAAGAAACACATCCAAGAATACATCATCACACACACAGGCACTGTGTATGCATCCATCTCATGCAGTCACGCACAGACAACATGCCCACAAATACATACACATGCAAAAAATACTTCTTTTTTTTTTTTTTTGAGACAGGATCTTGTTCTGTTGTCCAGGCTGGAGTGCGGTGGCATGATCATGGCTCACTGCAGCCTTGGCTTCCCTGGCCTCAAGCAATCCTCCCACCTCAGCCTCCCGAGTAGCTGGGACCATAGGCGTGTGCCACCACACCTGGCTAATTTTTTTTTTTTTTTTGGAGAGATGGCGTCTCACTATGTTACCCAGTCTGGTCTCGAACTCCTGGCCTCGAGTAATCCTCCTATCTCTGCTTTCCAAAGTGCTGGGATTGCATAAGCCACCGTGCCCCGCCAGTATTTCTGAAAACACATAATTATGCAAACATATATACATACAGACAACCATACACACAAACACAGAGATCCAGAGACACATTAAAAATACAGCCACACACACCCGCCTAAAACTCAAGCATGAGGCCGGGCACCGTGGCTCACACCTGTAATCTCAGCACTTTGGGAGGCCGAGGCGGGTGGATCACCTGAGGTCAGGAGTTCGAGACCAGCCTGGCCAACATGGGGAAACCCCATCTGTACTAAAAAATACAAAAATTAGCCGGGCATGGTGGTACATGCCTGTAATCCCAGCTACTTTGGAGGTTGAGGTGGGAGAATCGCTCGAATCTGGGAGGCGAAGGTTACGGTGAGCCGAGATCGTGCCACGGCACTCCAGCCTGGGAAAAAGAAAAAAAATGGGGCCAGGCACAGTGGCTTACGCCTGTCATCCCAACACTTTGGGAGGCTGAGGCAGGAGGATGGCTTGAACCCAGGAGTTCGAGACCAGCCTGGGCGACGTGACGAGACTGCATCTCTGCAAAAAAAAAAAATTAAAAATTAGCCAGGTGTCGTGTTGCACACCCATAGTCCCAGCTGCCTGGGAGGCTGAGGTGGGAGGATTGTTTGAGCCCAGAAGTTGGAGACTGCAGTGAGCTATGATCACACCACTGCACTCCAGCCTGGGTGACAGATTAAGACCCTGGCTCCAAAATAATAATTTAAAAAAAGCAGGGGAAAGGGGAGTGGCAAAGGACATAGAAGGCGCTCACTAAATCCTTGTGGGCCAAATCTGGGGGGCCAAATGCAGCCATCTGGTACTCATGGGAGACATACAGATATGTGAACAGCCCAGTCCCCACTGGAGTCTTGGTGGGAACACACAGGGGCTGAGAGCAGAACCCCGAGCTGGACTCTGCTCCCTACCCCCAGAACGAGCGGGAGAATACTAGCTATGATGTGACCACTCTGCAGGATGAGGAGGGTGAGCTGCCTGACTTTCCAGGTGAGCCCCCACCTCCCCACGCACTCCCGGCCCCCTTGTCCCCTGGGGCCCTGGGGGACGGAGCCTGGACCTCTAGGTGTGGGGGAGTTTGAAGCTGGGAGGGAGGTATGTACTCTTCCGTTTTTTAAATTCTGCTTGCCTAAGTCTGCCCTGAGGACCCTGATCCACCACTCCAGCCCCCCACCTCCTGTCCCCTGTGGCCCAGGCCCCCGGGGCCTGACTCTGTGTCCCCCTCCAGGGGCCGAGGCGCTGCTGTCCAGGCAACTCAGCCCGTCGGCCCAGGAACGCCTGGCCTCACTGCAGGAACAGGTGGCTGTGCTCACCAGACAGAACCAGGAACTGATGGAGAAGGTCCAGGTAGGGAAAGTGAGGCTGGGGACAGATCTGAGGACCTAGGGCTGGTTCCCTGAGGTCAGGGTGGGCAGGGAAAGTGGCAAAGCTGCCCTGTGTCCCCACGGTCACATCAACCCCTGCCAGACTCCTGCCCCCCACCCCACTCCCCAGATCCTGGAGAACTTTGAGAAGGATGAGACACAGATGGAAGTGGAAGCTTCAGCAGAGGTCATCCCTCTTGCCCTCTATGACTCTCTCCGGGCCGAGTTTGACCAGCTGCGCAGGCAGCACGCTGAGGCCCTGCAGGCACTGAGGCAGCAGGAGACACGAGAGGTCCCCAGAGAAGAGACGGCGGCCTGTGGGGAGAGTGAGGGTGTTGGAGCCACAGCCACCAAAAACGGGCCAACCCACATGGAGCTAAATGGCTCAGTGGCTCCAGAAACCAAAGTTAATGGAGCTGAGACCACAGATGAGAAGGCTGCAGGAGATGAAACCATGGAAGCCAGGACTATGGAAGCCACGTCCATGGCAGCTGAGGCCACGGGAGCCACGGCCACAGAGACAAAACCCACAGGGGCTGAGGTCAGAGAAATGGAGACTGTAGAAGAGGAAGCAAACATGGAAACTAAGCCCACAGGAGTGCAGACCACAGACACAGAGGCCACAGGAGTGGAGGCCATGGGAGTGGAGGCCACAAAAACAAAAGCAGAGGAAGCAGAAGTGCTGGCCTGCAGAGCGGGTGCTGGGCAACCAGAGCCCCCAGTCACAGGGACCACAAACATGGAGGCCACAGGCTCTAGGGCCACGGGGGTAGAAGCCACAGGATTCAGTGCCACAGGTGTAGAGAACCCTGGGGTAGAGGCCATGGCCCCGGGGGTCTCTGCTGGCCCTGTCCTACATCCTGGTGCTGCAGAGGCCTCGGAAAAGCTTCAAGTAGAGCTGGAGACCAGGATTCGCGGCTTGGAGGAGGCGCTCCGGCAGCGGGAGCGGGAGGCAGCTGCGGAGCTGGAGGCAGCCCTGGGGAAATGCGAGGCCGCGGAAGCTGAGGCGGGCCGGCTGCGAGAGCGCGTCCGCGAGGCCGAGGGCAGCGGGGCCAGCGTGGAGAGGGGTGGCGGCGACACCGCACAGCTGCGGGCCGCCCTGGAGCAGGCCCGGGAGGATCTCCGAGACCGGGACTCCCGCCTGCGGGAGCTGGAGGCGGCCTCGGCCTGCCTGGATGAGGCTCGCGCCAGCCGGCTGCTGGCCGAGGAGGAGGCCCGGGGCCTGCGGGCGGAGCTGGCCCAGCGGGAGGAGGTGCGGCTGGAGCAGAGCCGGGAACTGGAGGTGCTGCGGGAGCAGCTGGCCACGGCCAAGGCCACGGGGGAGCAGCAGCGCACGGCGGCCGCGGAGCTGGGCCGGGCACGGGACGCGGCCGAAGCCCGAGTGGCTGAGCTGGCTGCGGCCTGCGAGGAGGCGCGGCAGGGCCTGGCCGAGCTGCGGGAGGCCTCCGAGGCCCTCCGCCAGTCCGTGGTGCCGGCCACTGAGCACCGCCGGCTGCAGGAGGAGGCCCTGGAGCTGCGGGGCCGGGCGGCCAGTCTGGAGCAGGAGGTGGTGGCCACCGGCAAGGAGGCCGCCCGGCTGCGCGCGGAGCTGGAGCGGGAGCGTGTGTGCAGCGTGGCGCTCTCCGAGCACGAACGCATCGTGGGCGCCCTGCAGGCCAACGTGGCACAGCTGGAGGGGCAGCTGGAGGAGCTGGGACGGCGGCATGAGAAGACCAGCGCAGAGGTCTTCCAGGTGAGCAGGGCTGGCCCCCACCTGGCACCCCAGCAGCCACGTGGTGGCCTTTTTTTAGCCCCCCAGCCCTGAGGTGTTTTGACCCCATCGATTTTACTGGAACAGACTTATTTTATTTTTTAATTTAATTTTTTTTTTTTTTTTTGAGAGGGAGTCTCGCTCTGTCGCCCAGGCTGGAGTGTAGTGGCGCGATCTCGGCTCACTGCAAGCTCCACCTGGGTTCCTAGCGTTCTCCTGCCTCAGCCTCCCGAGTAGCTGGGACTACAGGTGCCCGCCTGCCTTGACCCCTAACTTTTTGTATTTTGTTTAGTAGAGATGGGTTTCACCGTGTTAGCCAGGATGGTCTCGATATCCTGACCTTGTGATCCACCCGCCTCGGCCTCCCAAAGTGCTGGGATTACAGGCGTGAGCCACTGCGCCCGGCTGGCTTCCTTCCTTCCTCCCTTCCTCTCTCTCTTTCTCTTTCTCTCTCTCTCTCTTTTTCTTTCCACGCCTTCGCGCGCCGGCGCACTGTGCGCTGCCAGCAGCGGGCGGATGCGTGCGGAGGCTGGGGTGGGCAGGCGTGGCAGCTCCTGCCTCCACCTCCTGGGATCAAGCAATCCTCCCACCTCAGCCTCCCAAGTAGCTGTACCACAGGTGTGCACCACCATGCTCATCTAACTTTTTAATTTTTTATGAAGACAGGGTTTTGCCATGTTGCCCAGGGTGGTCTCAAATTCCTGAATTCATGGCTGGGCGTGGTGGCTCACGCTTGTAATCCCAGCACTTTGGGAGGCCAAGGTGGGTGGATCACCTGAGGTCAGGAGTTCGACACCAGCCTGGCCAATATGGCAAAACCCCATCTCTACTAAAAGTACAAAAAGTTAGCTGGATGTGGTGACGGGTGCCTGTAATCTCAGCTACTCAAGAGGCTAAGGTAGGAAATTTGCTTGAATTCGGGAGGTGGAGGTTGCAGTGAGCCAAGATGATGCTACTGCACTGCAGCCTGGGTGACAGAGGGAGACTCCATCTCAAAAAGCAAAAACAGAAACTTCAGCATCAGAGTCCGCTGGATTAAAAATAATGAAATCTGGCCAGTTGCAGTGGCTCACACCTGTAACTCCAGCAATTTGAGAAGCCAAAGCGGGCAGATCACATGAGCCCAGGAGCTCGAAACCAGCCTGGGCAACATGGCAAAACCCCATCTCGACAAAAAATACAAGAAAACAGGTTGGGTGTGGTGGCTCTTGCCTTTAATCCCAGCACTTTGGGAAGCTGAGGCAGGCAGATCACCTGAGGTCAGGAGTTTGAGAACAGCCTGGCCAACGTGGTGAAACCCCATCTTTACTAAAAATACAAAAATTAGGTTGGCATTGTGGCACGTGCCTGTACTCCCACCTACTCAGGAGGCTGAGGCATGAGAATCACTTGAACCTGGGAGGCGGAGGTTGCAGTGAGCCAAGATTGCACCACTGCACTCCAGCCTGGGCAGCAGAGCAAGACTCTGTATCAAAAAAAAAAGCAACAAGAAAACAGTAGCCAGGGTCGGGCACGGTGGCTCATGCCTGTAATCCCAGCACTTTGGGAGGCCGAGGTGGGCGAATCAAGAGGTCAGGAGATCGAGACCATCCTGGCTAACACAGTGAAACCCCCGTCTCTACTAAAAATACAAAAAATTAACCAGCCTGGTGGCAGGCGCCTGTAGTCCCAGCTACTCAGAAGGCTGAGGCAGGAGAATGGGGTGAACCCAGGAGGCAGAGCTTGCAGTGAGCTGAGATCACGCCACTGCACTCCAGCCTGGGCGGTGATAGAGCCGGTGACTCCGCCCCAAAAAAAAGAAAAAGAAAAGAAAAAAAAAATAAACGTAAAACAGTAGTCAAGGCGGGTGGCATGCACCTGTCGTCCCAGCTACTTGGAAGGCCGAGGTGGAAGGATCCCGTGAGCCTGAAAGATTGAAAATGCAGGAGCCATGACCGCATCTACTGCACCCAGCCAGACTACAGCTCTGGGAGCACAAATAATAGAGCAAGCTCTTGTGGTTTTAAAAAAAACTGGGCACAAAAACAAAGTAGAAGGGCCTCATAAGGACCCTGGGGGTCTAGCATCATTGGAGTCTTTAGTGTCCTGAGATCACTGCCATGGGCTTCAACAAGCAGGTGCAGCGTGAGGCCCTGTTCATGAAGAGTGAGCGACACGCCGCCGAGGCGCAGCTGGCCACAGCAGAGCAGCAGCTACGGGGGCTACGGACCGAGGCGGAAAGGGCTCGCCAGGCCCAGAGCCGGGCCCAGGAGGCTCTGGACAAGGCCAAGGAGAAGGACAAGAAGGTGGGTGCCCCCTCTCCCACACCCGGTCAGGGAGGCATTCACTCAGCAAAGGTTGGGAACAGTCTGTGAAGGTCCCCGCTGCAAGGGCCTTGGAAAATCAACCCATTTTCCAGAAGGGAAACTGAGGCTCAGAAACAGAAGGGGACCTGGTTACAGCCTCTGATAAGTCAGACACACAGAGGCTGCTGTTCCAGCTACTAATTATAACCACAAAGCTATTTTTATTTTTTATTTTTATTTCTATTTATATGTTTTTGAGATGGACCGCTACTTCTGTCACCCAGGGTTGAGTGCGGTGGTGCTGCATTCCCGCCTACCGTAGCTCCGGCACCTCGGGTTCACGCCATTCTCCTGCCTCAGCCCGAGTAGCTGGGACTACAGGCGCCTCGGGCCACCACCGCTGATCTTTTGTAGTTTGGTAGAGATGGGTTTCACTGTGTTAGCCAGGATGGTCTTGTTCCCTCCTGACCTTGTGATCTGCCCACTGCCTCCCAGCATAGGATTACAGGCATGAGCCACCGCACCTGTATCTTTATTTAATTTAATTTTAATTTAATTTCTAATTAATTTATTTTATGTATTTATGTAATTCTTATTTTTGAGACGAGTCTTGTTTGCCTTCTTGCGGGCTGGAGTGCAGTGGTCGATCTCAGCTCACTGCAAGCTCCGGCCTCCCGGCTACTGCATTCTTCTTGCCCTCAGCCTCCCTTGTGCTGGGACTACAGGCTCACACCTCTGTTAGTATTTTGTATTTTAGTAGAGACGGGTTTCTACCCATTTTTTAGCGCCAGGATCGCCTCGACTCTTGACCGTGATCCTCCCTGCCTCGGCCTCCCAAAGTGCTGAGATTACAGGCTTGAGCCACCACGCCTTGGCCTCCTCTTTATTTTTATTTTTTAATTTGAGACAGAGTTCTGCTCTGTCACCTAGACTGGGAGTGCAGTGGCATGATCTCAGCTCACTGCAACCTCTGTCTGAAATTCTCCTGCCTTAGCCTCCTCCTCTCGAGCAGCTGGGATTACAGGCACGTGCACACTCACGCCCAGCTAAGTTTTTAAGCATTTCAGTAGAGATAGGGTTTTGTCATGCTGGCCAGGCTGGCCTCGAACTTCTTAGCTCAAGTGATCTACCTGCCTCAGCCCCACAAAGGGCTGGGGTTACAGGCGTGAGCCACCGCATCTGTCCCCACAGTTACATTTATTTTTTATATATTTATTTACTTTTGAGATGGAGTCTCACTCTGTCGCCCAGGCTGGAGTACAGTGGTGCAATCTCAGCTCACTGCAAACTCCGCCTCCTGGGTTCACGCCATTCTCTTGCCTCAGCCTCCCCAATAGCTGGGACTACAGGCACCGGCCACCACGCCCAGCTAATTTTTTATGTGTTTTTAGTAGAGATGGGGTTTCACCATGTTAGCCAGGATGGTCTCGATCTCCTGACCTCGTGATCCACCCGCCTTGGCCTCCCAGAGCGCTGGATTACAGGTGTGAGCCACCGTGCCCAGCCTCACACGTTACCATTTTTAATCTTCCTGCAACTCTAAAAGCCAGAAAGCTTTTTTTTTTTTTTGGGACAGGGTCTCACTTTGTCACCCAGGCTGGAATGCTGTGGCACAATCTCAGCTCATTGGACCCTTGACCTCCTAGGTTCAAGCGATCCTCCTGCCTCAGCCTCCTGAGTAGCCGGGACTACAGGTGTGTGCCACCACACTTGGCTAATTTTTTTGTTTCTTTTTTTGAGAGAAAGTTTCACTCTGTCGCTCAAGCTGAAGTACAGTGGTGCAATCTCGGTTCACTGCAACCTCGCCTCCTGGGTTCAAGAGATTCTCCTGCCTCAGCCTCCTGAGTAGCTGGGATTACAGGCATGCACCACCACACCCAGCTAATTTTTGTATTTTTAGTAGAGACAGGGTTTCACCATGTTGGCCAGGCTGGTCTTGAACTCCCGACCTCAGGTGATTCAGCCTCCCAAAGTGCTGGGATTACAGGCGTGAGCCACCATGCCTAGCCTGTTTTGTTTTTGTTTTTGTTTTTTTTTGGTAAGAGACAGGGTTTCAAACGCCATATTGCCCAGGTTGGTCTCAAACTCTTCAGCTCATGTGATCTGTCTGCCTCAGCCTCGCAAAGTGGTAGGATGACAGACGTGAGCCACTGCACCTGGTTTCAGAAAGTATTTTTGTCCCCATTTTCCAGATGAGCAAACTGAATCTTTAAGAGATGAAGTTAGTGGCTCAAAATCACGCAACATGTCACTGGACAGGAGATGAGACACCCAGAGTCCCAGGCGCTTCAGCATAAAGAATGACCCAGCCCCGACTCACTGTGTGACCTTAGACCAGACACTTCACCTCTCTGAGCTTCAGTTTCCGCCTCTAAATAGAGGGCAAAATTGCAGTTAGGATGATGGTTTATCTATAGCCTGGTTTCTTCCCCTGCGCACTGTGGACGTCGAGGCAGGATCGTTTCCTGGGCTGGGGCTGTCCTGGGCACTGGGGGGGACTGAACAGCATCCCTGACCTCCACCCACTCCATGCCAAAAGCTCCTCCAGGTCGTGTTGTCCTCACACAACACCCAGTGTCCCCTTGGGGGGCAGAATTGCCTCAAGTTGAAAACCCCTGATGTATAGTAATAATAAGGCCCTGCATTTATTGAGTGCCTACTGTTGACCAGGCACAGTTTAAACATACTCTCTGTGGAGGATCACAGCTACTACTAAGTTAAGAACTTGGCCGGGCACAGTGGCTCACGCCTGTAATCCCAGCACTTTGGGAGGCCGAGGCAAGTGGATCACCTGAGGTCAGGAGTTCGAGACCAACCTGGCCAACACGGCGAAAACCCGTCTCTACTAAAAGTATAACCATTAGCCAGACGTGGTAATGGGCACCTGTAGTCCCAGCTACTCAGGAGGCTGAGGCAGAAGAATTGCTTGAACCTGGGAGGCGGAGGTTGCAGTGAGCGGAGATCACACCACTGCACTGCACTGCACTGCAGCCTGGGTGACAGAGCGAGACTCTATCTCAAAAAAAAAAAAAAAGACAAAAACAAAAAAAACGTGAAAACCAATTTTAGCTTGTGGGTTGTATAAAAACAGGCTGTGCTGGTAACCATAAGCATCTAAAATAGAAATAAATAAATAAATAAATAAATAAATAAATAAATAAAATTAAAACAGGCTGTGGGCCAGACGTGGCACTCAGGCCAGAGTTTGCCTGGGACGGGACCTTCCCTCGAAGGCCTTTATCCCTCGCCTTTTCCTGCGGCTGCAGAGAGGTCCTCAGCCCCCAGCCCTGGGCCCAGGGTGATGGCTGACAGCACCCGCACCCCCAGATCACAGAACTCTCCAAAGAAGTCTTCAGTCTTAAGGAGGCCTTGAAGGAGCAGCCGGCCGCCCTGGCCACCCCCGAGGTGGAGGCCCTCCGTGACCAGGTGAAGGATTTACAGCAGCAGCTGCAGGTAAGGGCCGGGCCGGGCGGGGGCCACGGGACCATCAGGATGGAGGAGTCCAAATATTTACCAATCAGCACAGCGTGGGTGGGGATCCCAGGAGAGGGGCTGGGGTGGGTCGGTGGCGTCCACATCACCTGCACGGTGCGGCCAGGAAATAGTTCCTTTATTTCTTTTGAGACAGGGTCTCACTCCATCACCCAGGTGGAGTGCAGTGGCACAGTCTCGGCTCCCTGCAGCCTCAGCCTTCCGGGTTTAAGCAATTCTCGTGCCTTAGCGTCCTGTGTAGCTGGAATTACAGACACGCACCACCACACACCCAGCTAATTTTTGTATTTTATTAGAGACGGAGTTTTCCCATGTTGGCCAGGCTGGTCTCAAACTCCTGGGCTCACATGGACCTCCCAAAATGCTGGGATTGCAGACGTGAGCCACTACTCCTGGTACCCACTCCCACATTTTTTTTTGGACACAGGATCTTGCTCTATCAGGCTGGAGTGCAGTAGCGCAATCATAGCTCACTGGGCAGCCTCAAACTCCTGGCCTCCAGCAGTTCTCCACCTCAGTCTCCCAAAGTGCCTGGCCATATTTCCATATATCTATATCTATATCTATATCTATGTCAAAAGTCAAAAATAGATATAGATATAGATAGAGAGAGAGAGAGAGAGAGAGATTTTTTGAGACAGTCTCACTCTGTCACCCCGGCTGGAGCGCAGTGACATGATCTTGGCTCACTGCAACCTCTGCCTCCCAGTTCCCAAGTTCAAGTGATTCTCCTGCCTCAGCCTCCTGACTAGCTGGGACTATAGGTGTGAGCCGCCTTGCCTGGGAATTTTTTTTTTTTTTTTTTTTGAGATGGAGTCTCGCTCTGTTGCCCAGGCTGGAGTGCAGTGGCACAATCTCAGCTCACTGCAAGCTCCGCCTCCCGGGTTCAAGCGATTCTCCTGCCTCAGCCTCCCGGGTAGCTGGGACTACAGGCACCCACCACCATACCCACCTAATTTTTTGTACTTTTAGTAAAGATGGGGTTTCACCGTGTTAGCTAGGATGGTCTCGATCTCTTGACCTCGGATCCGGTCTCGGGCCTCGGCCTCCCAAAGTGCTGGGATTACAGGCAGAGCCACCATACCGCCAATTTTTGTATTTTTAGTAGAGACAGGATTTCACCATGTTGGTCCAGGCTGGTCTTGAACTCCTGAGCTCAGGTGAGCCGCCAGCCTCAGCCTCCCAAAGTGCTGGGATTACAAACGTGTGCCACTGTGTCCGGCCATCTTTTCATATTTTAGCAGTCATCCATCAAAAATACAGGCTTGGGGAGCAAAGGACACTTTTTGGTGTGTTTTGCTGTGGGGAGGTGGTCCTGTTCTTCTGAGCACCCCTCCCTCATACCTACAGGAAGCTGCCAGGGACCACTCCAGCGTGGTGGCTGTGTACAGAAGCCACCTCCTCTACGCCATTCAGGTGAGTGGCCAGCTCCCGGGTGCCCGGTGGCTTTGGGCAGGCCACGATTGCTCTCTGGGTCTCAGGTTCCTCTTCTGTACAGTGGGAGGCTGGTCCTGGGGAGAGGTTCGTGGCAGGTGGGAGCCCACCTGTGTGCATTTCCCTCCTGGCTGGCTTGGTCTCTGGGAGTGGTGGAGGGGCCTGGGGCAGCCGTCGGGGGTACACTCAGGGTCCCCCTCTACTCCCCCCACCCTAGGGCCAGATGGATGAAGATGTGCAGCAGATTCTCAGCCAGATTCTACAGATGCAGAGACTCCAGGCTCAGGGCCGCTGAGAAAGGCCAGGCCCAGTGGCTACACTGACCACACCCACGCAGGGGCCTCACGCCCCTGCAGGCCCCTTGCAGACCGGCTTCACTTGGCCCCATCCGGACCCATGCACTTGGAGACCAGCCTGGGTCCCTGCCTGACCATCCCCAGCTGGCTCCATCGCCCCACCTGGTCTCTGCACGCAGGCACTGGTCAGTCTGGACCTGGGGCGTGACTGCCCCTCCCCCACCACCGGAGAATCTAAGTCCCTGTGTCCTCCACATCCAGACGCCAGCCCAGGAATAAAGGCATTCTGTGCACAGGACCAATGCGTGCCGTCTGGTTGCTGGGCTTCCCCTGTGGGGAGGGAAGGGGGTGGCCCAGAAAAGGAAGCACTCACACCCCTCCCCACCTGCCCCACAGCACAACAAATCAACCATCAGGATAAACCCCAACTTTTTTCTTCCTTTTCTTTTTTTGAGACAGAGTCTCGCTCTGTCGCCCAGGCTAGAGCGCAGTGGCACGATCTCGGCTCACTGCCAGCTCTGCCTCCTGGGTTCACGCCATTCTCCTGCCTCAGCTTCCCAAGTAGCTGGGACTATAGGCGCCTGCCACCACGCCCAGCTAAGTTTTGTATTTTTAATAGAGACAGGGTTTCACTGTGTTAGCCAAGATGGTCTTGATCTCCTGACCTCATGATCCGCCCACCTCGGCCTCCCAAAGTGCTGAGATTACAGGCATGAGCCACCGCGCCTGTTCTCTTTTTTTTTTTTTTTATGTGGAGTCTCCCTCTGTCACCCAGAGAGTGCAGTGGAGTCATCTCAACTCACTGTAACCTCTGCCTCCCGGGTTCTCGTGATTCTCCTGCCTCAGCCTCCCAAGTAGCTGGGATTACAGGCGCCTGCCACCACGCCCAGCTAATTTTTGTATTTTTTCTTTTTTTTTTTGAGACGGAGTTTCGTTCTTGTCCCCAGGCTGGAATGCAGTGGCATCATCTCGGCTCACTGTCTCCTGGGTTCAGGTGATTCTCTTGCCTCAGTCTCCCCAGTAGCTGGAATTACAAGGCACACACCATTACGCCTGGCTCGTTTTTGTATTTTTAGTAGAGACGGGGTTTCACCACCTTGGCCAGGCTGGTCTCGAACTCCTGACTTCAGGTGATCCACCCGCCTCGGCCTCCCAATGTGCCGGGATGACAGGTATGAGCCACTGTGCCCGGCCTTTGGATATACTCCATTTTAATGCAATATTTCAAAAAGGCAAAATGGGTGCAAAAAGTGCATGATGAACTAAGTATGGAAATGTCAAAGAAAAGCAGGATTGGCTGGGTGTGCTGGCTCATGCCTGTAATCCCAGCACTTTGGGAGACTAAGGTGGGAGGAGTGTTTGAGCCTAGGAGTTGAAGACCAGCCTGGACAACATGGGGAAACTCCATCTCTATCAAAAATACAAGAATTAGCTGGGAATGATGGTGCGCACCTGTGGTGCCAGCTACTCAGGAGGCTGAGGAGGGAGGATCGCTTGAGCCCAGCAGTTAGAGGCTCCAGTGAGCCATGATTGCACTACTGCACACCAGCCTGGGTGACAGGGCAGGACCCTGCCTCTAAAAACGGGAAAAAAGAAAAAAAAAAAGACACTCTCCTAAATCCTAAGCCTGGCCATGGTGGGAGCCCCTCCTCCCAGCCTCTCCCTGCCCCTTGGCAAATCCCTTGAAATCCCCACGAGTTTCTCGGCATTTTTCAGCAAACAGAGGGGAGGTGGGAATGGGAGTGGGGATCCCCGAGCCTGTCCAGCCTACCCCTGGGGGTTTCCTTTTTTCTGGGCATCCTGATGACTGGGACATCTGTGGTGGCAGCTGCTTCCCCAGGCCTGCACTCGTGTGTCTCTCTCTCTTCTCCATGTCTCTTTTTTTTTTCTTTTTTGAGACGGAGTTTCGTTCTTGTCGCCCAGGCTGGAGTGCAATGGCGCGATCTGGGCTCACTGCAACCTCCATCTCCCGGGTTCAAGCGATTCTCCTGCCTCAGCCTCCAGAATAGCTGGGATTACAGGCGCACGCTACCCCGCCCATCTGATTTTTATATTTTTAGTAGAGACGGGGTTTCACATGTTGGTCAGGCTGGTCTCGAACTCCTGACCTCAGGTGATCCACCCATCTTGGCCTCCCAAAGTGCTGGGATTACAGGCATGAGCCACTGTGCCCAACCTCTATGTCTCTGTCTCTATCTCTTGATCTCCATCTCTGTCTGTCTCTGACTCTTCCCATCTCTGTCTCTCTCTGTCTTCCTCTCTTATCTCTGTCTCTCATCTCTGTTCTCCGCATCTGAGCGAATGCAAGCGAATGAATGCGATGATTTCGGCGGAACGCGACGGAATGAAGCGTGACGGACGGACGGAAGATTTCTGAATGCGCGATTTGACGAGCGATTTGACGCAGACGACGCAGGACGGAATGGATCTGAATGCGGAATGATTTTGAAGACGGATCTTTGATTTGCGGACGACGGATTTTGTTTTGATCGAACGCCGACGCGATGCGCGGATTTTGATGACGGAAGATGTTCTTTTGAATGCGACGGACGAATGTCGACGCGGAGCCTCATCTGTGTCTCTGTGGCCCCTGTCTCTGTCACCCCATTGCCCCCGTCTCTGTCATCCCCCCGTCTCTCTGTGTGTGTCCTCCTCCTCTCATCTATATCTCTCTGCCTCTCTCATCTGTGTCTCTCTCTGTGTCTCTGTCTTTGGCATCCCCTGTCTCTGTCTCTGTCATCTCCCCGTCCCTCTATCTCAGTGTCCTCCTCCTGTCTTCTCTGTCTCTCTGCCTCTCTCTCCAGTGTCTGCCTCTGTCTCCCTCCACGTCCCCGAGCCCCTGCCTGCCTGCCTGGCTGGGGTTTCCCCGCCTGCAGGGCAGCGGAAGGAAGGCCAGCAGGACACGCTGTGCTGGGAAAAACCAGCAGGTCTCCACTTCTCCCTTTCACAGCCTCCTCCCCCTGCCCCCACCCTCGGGGCCTTCCGCGCAGGGGTGGCCTGCACTCCCCAGGGGGCTGGGGCTCCTCCGCACCCTAATTCATCTCCCTAGGAGCCCGGCCAGTGAGTCAGACCTGAAGGAAGTCGAAGGGGGGCCTTGACCCTGGACTGGGCTTTCCGCTGGGCAGGTCCCAAGTCCTCACCACCTCCCCTCTCAAGTCTCCCATGACGTTCCCACCCCCGCTCCTGAGAGCACAGCTGGCCACAGCCATGACCTCGCAGCTTCTCCTGGCCCTTGTCCTCTGGACTGGCTGCCTGCCCTGCAGTGGAAGGAAAGGTATGTGGGGTCCCTGGGGGGCCTGGGGGACCCAGGCAGACGGACATGACGCGCGGACTGGCCTCGGATCATGTCTGAGGTGGGAACTCACAGGCCTCCTGTGTGCCCACTGGTGGGATGGGGTTACCCTCCCATTGTACAGGTGGAGGAACTGAGGCACAGAGAGGCAGTGCCACGTTAGGGGTGGAAGGATGTCACCTTGTGGGTGATAGGGACTGGCAGTCACAGCTTAGAGGTATCCATAGAGCTGCACAGACATAAGTACGAATTCAAGTCATAGTCATTCATTTTGTTTCTTTTGGTTTCTGTTTTTTTGAGACGGAGTCTCTGTCGCCCAGGCTGGAGTACAGTGGCACCATCTCGGCTCACTGCAACCTCCACCTCCTGGGCTTAAGCGAGATTCTCCTCCCTCAGTCTCCCGAGTAGCTGGGACTACAGGTGCCTGCCGCCACGCCTGGCTAATTTTTTGCATTTTTAGTAGAGACGGGGTTTCACCGTGTTAGCCAGGATGGTCTCGATCTCCTGACCTCGTGATCCACCTGCCTCGGCCTCCCGAAGCCCTGGGATTACACGCTTGAGCCACCGCGCCCGACCAGGTTTCTGTTTTTTGAGACGGAGTCTCTGTCGCCCAGGCTGGAGTACAGTGGCACCATCTCAGCTCACTGCAACCTCCACCTCCTGGGCTCAAGCGAGATTCTCCTTCCTCAGTCTCTCGAGTAGCTGGGACTACAGGCGCCTTCCACTGCACCCGGCTACTGTTTGTATTTTTAGTAGAGACGGGGTTTTACCATGTTGGCCAGGCTGGTCTCCAACTCCTGACCTCAAGGGATCCACCCTCCTCGGGCTCCCAAAGTGCTGGGATTACAGATGTGAGCCACCGTGCCCGGCCGACATTCATTTTGCACTAGAGAACATTTCTATGTCCTTGAAGACAAAATGGTTACAGCAGGGCATGGTGGCTCATGCCTGTAATTCCAGCACTTTGGGAGGCCAAGCCGTGAGGATCACGTGAGGCCAGGAATTCGAGACCAGCCTGGGCAACATAGTGAGACCGGCCCCCACCAATCTGTACAAAAAATTTAAAAATTAGCTAGATGTGGTGGCACGTGCTTGTAGTCCCAGCTACTTGGGAGGCTGAGGTGGGAGGATCGCTTGAGCCCAGGAATTGGAGGCTGCAGTGAGCTATGATTGTGCCACTGCACCTGCAGCCTAAGTGACAGAGGATACTTTGTCTCCAACATAATAATAATAATAATAATAATAACAACAACAACAATAATAATAATAATTTATAGGCTGGGTTTGGTGGCTCACACCTGTAATCCCAGCACTTTGGGAGACCAAGGCAGGTGGATCACCTGAGGTCAGGAGTTTGAGACCAGCCTGCCAACATGGTGAAACCTGGCCCCCTACTAAAAATACAAAAAATTTCTCCTAGCATGGCAGTACATGCCTGTAATCCCAGCACTTTAGAGGCCGAGACGGGCGGATCACGAGGTCGTGAGATCGAGACCATCCTGGCTAACACAGTGAAACCCCGTCTCTACTAAAAATACAAAACTAGCCAGGCGAGGTGGCGGGCTTGCAGTCCCAGCTACCCGGGAGGCGGAGAGGCAGGAGAATGCATGCAAAACCCGAGGTGGAGCTTGTAGTGTAACCGCTGGAGATCCCCGCCACCGGTACTCCAGCGTCCAGCCACAGAGTGAGAGTCCACCTCAAAAAAAAAAAAAAAAAAAAAAAAATTACAAAGAGAGAACACAATAAAACCTCTCCCTCTTATCCAAGTTCCTCTCTGTAGATGCTTAAACCTCAGCTTCCCTATCTGGCAAATGGGCTAATAGTTCTCACTTTGATGCACTTAATAGGGGATAAAAGATGACAGACGCTTCTTCGGCTCCATAAAAATTCTATTTATTCCACAAGCCTTTATTAGGCACTTACCATGTGCCTGGCACTGGCTGGCAACGTGGCAGGAACCCAGCACACAGGAGGGCTGTGACAATCTGGGGGTAAACCAGAAGCTCACTCTTTCTGTCTCCCTGCAGGGCCCCCAGCAGCTCTGACACTGCCCCGGGTGCAGTGCCGAGCCCCTCGGTACCCGATCGCTGTGGACTGCTCCTGGACCCTGCCACCTGCTCCAAACTCCACCAGCCCCGTGTCCTTCATTGCCACGTACAGGTCGGAGAGCCTGGAAGGGGGCCTCGGGGACACTGGACTTCCTGGAGAGCCTAGAACTCTGGCCCTGAGAGCCCTGGGGTCAGGAAAACTGGAGACCCAGATATCCTGAACCCCAGGCCGATGGAATTCTAGGGCAACCCTGCCAAATAGAAATATACTTCCAGGGCCAGGCACTGTGGTGCCTGCCTGTACTCCCAGTGCTTTGGGAGGCTGAGGAGGGCGGATTGCTTGAGGTCAGGTGTTTCAAACCAGCTTGGGCAACATAGTGAGACACTATCTCTACAAAAAATTTTAAAAATTGGTCAGGTGCAGCGGCTTATGTCTGCAATCTCAGCTACTCCAGAGGCTGAGGCAGGAGAATTGCTTGAACTCAGGAGGCGGAGGTAGCAGTGAGCTGAGATGGCGCCATTGCACTCCAGCCTGGGCAACAGAGTGAGACTCCATCTCAAAAAAAATAAAATAAAATACTTCCTGGGTTGGGCACCATGGCACATGCCTATAATCCCAGCACTTTGGGAGGCTGGTATGGGAGGATCACTTGAGGTCAGGAGTTTGAGGCCAGCTTGGGCAAAATAGTGAGATCCTGTCTCTACAAACAGTTTTTAAAATTAGCTGGGCATGGTGGCTCATGCCTGTAATCCCAGAACTTTGGGAGGCCGAGGTGGGTGGATCACGAGGTCTGGAGATCGAGACCATCCTGGCTAACACGGTGAAACCCTGTCTCTACTAAAAATACAAAAAATTAGCCAGGTGTGGTGGCGGGCGCCTGTAGTCCCAGCTACTCGGGAGGCTGGGGCAGGCAGGACAATCACTTGACACAGAAGGTGGAGGTTGCAGTGAGCCAAGATCGTGCCACTGCACTCCAGCCTGGTGACAGAATGAGACTCCGTCTCAAAAATAAAAAAGAAAAGAAAAGAAAAAAAATTAGCTGGGCATGTTGGTACCTGCCTGTAGTCCCAGCTACTCGGAAGGCTGAGGTGGGAGGATCATCTGAGTCCAGGAGTTTGAGATCAGCCTGGGCAACATAGCAAGATCCTGTCTGTACTTAAAATCAAAAAAATTAGCTGGATGTAGTGGCACACATCTGTAGTCCCAGTTACTTGGGAGGCCGAGGTGGGAGGATCACTTGAGCTCAGAAGTTAGAAACCAGCCTGGGCAACATACTGAGACGCCTGTCTGTAGTAAAAAAATGTAAAAATTAGCCAGGAGTGGTGATGCGGCACCTGTAGTCCCAACTGCTCTGGAGGCTGAGACAGAGAAGATCCCTTGAGTCAGGAGTTCAAGGCTATAATGAGCTAGGATCCTGCCACTGCACTCCAGCCTGGGCGCCAGAGGGAGACCCTGTCATGAATGAATGAATGAATGAATGAACGGATGAAAGAATGAATGAACGGATGGATGGATGGATGGATGAATGAATGAATGAATGAATGAATGCTGACATCCCAGAAACCTTTAGAATACGGGACCCTAGTATCTAGCTTGGGTTGTAATCCCCGACCTGAGCCATCAGGGGCACTGTGATGTTGGGGCCCATGCCCCGCTCCCGGGAGGGTGGCACGGCCACCACCAGGACCCCACCCTGGGATGCCCATCCGCTGCCCTTTCCTGTTCCTGCCTCTCCTTGGGGTCCCGGGTCAGGCCCGGCAGCAGGAGGTGCTGAGGCCACAGGCGCTCCCTGAGACGCTCAGCGAGCCCCACCCTGTGCAGGTTCGGCATGGCTGCCCGGGGCCACAGCTGGCCCTGCCTGCAGCAGACGCCAGCGTCCACCAGCTGCACCATCGCGGATGTCCGGCTGTTCTCCATGGCGCCCTACGTGCTCAATGTCACTGCCGTCCACCCCTGGGGCTCCAGCAGCAGCTTCGTGCCTTTCATAGCGGAGCACATCAGTGAGTGCGGGCGGCCCTGGGCGTGGGGGCGGAGCTGCCGTCTCCTTCCAGCTCCCCCCACCCCACCTCACTTCCCACCTGTCCTCCAGTCCTGCGGCTGCACCTTCACACTTCAGCAAAAATCTGACTCCTTCTTCCCCCTCCTCTACCAGTACGTGGAGCACCCCCATCATTGACAGCCCAGTCCCCTCCATCCTGAGCCCTGGCCCCACAGTCTGTCCTTCCCACAGCAGCCACCAGGGGGCGCCTGAGAGCACCTGCGTCAGGGCCCGTCCCTCTGCCTACAGTCCTCCATGGCTCCCACCCGCCTTGGGGTCAAAGCCCAAGTCCTTCCTACTGCCCAACAAACCCTGGACAACCTGCCCTGTCTCCTCCATGCCCTCCCCTCCTCCCTATCTCCCCCTTGCTCACTCTGCTCTAGCCACATGGGCTTTCTCGATGTTCCAACATGCCAGGAACGGTTCTGCCCCAGGGCCTCTGCATGGGCGGTGTCCTCTACCTGGAACACCTGTCCCCATGACTTATTCCCTCACCTCCTTCGGGTCTCTATGCCTACATCACCTCCTCAGTGAGGCCTCTCCTGAGTAGATTATTACAAATTGCAAGCCCTGGCTAGGCCCAGGGGCTCACACTTGTAATCCCAGCACTTTGGGAGGCCGAGGCAGGCAGATCACCTGAGGTTGTTTGAGACCAGTCCTGGCCAATATGGTGAAACCCTGCCTTTACTAAAAATATAAGAATTAGCTGGGCGTGGTGGCAGGTGCCTATAATCCCAGCTACTCAGGGGGCTGAGGCACGAGAATCACTTGAACCCGGGAGGCGGAGCTTGCAGTGAGCTGAGAGCGTGCCACTGCACTCCAGCCTGGGCGAGAGAGCGAGACTCCATCTGAAAAAACAACACAAAACAAAAAATGCAGCCACTGCCGTTCTTGCACTCCCCAGCTTTCTCCTCTATTCTGTGTGACTATGGATTTCTCATTTCCTGCCTTCCCTCTGAGGGATTACGAGTTCCATGAGGACAGGGGAAGGTCAGTTAAGGTCACCGCTGTGTCCCCTCTGTGACAGCCCCAGGCACGCAGTTTCTCAATAAATATTTGTTGGTTGAGTCAGGCATGGTGGCTTACAGCTACTCGGGAGGCTGAGGCAGGAGAATCGCCTGAACCTGGGAGCCAGAGGTTGCAGTGAGCTGAGATCGTGCCACTGCACTCCAGCCTGGGTAACAGAGTGAGACTCCGTTTCAAAAACAAAAAACAACCAAACCAAATATATATATAATATGTTGGTTGGTTGGATGAATGAGTGAGTGAATGAATGACTGGACTCACTGACCCCTGACGCTGCTTCTTGCTTGTCCGTCAGTCAAGCCCGACCCCCCAGAAGGCGTGCGCCTAAGCCCCCTGGCTGAGCGCCAGCTCCAGGTGCAGTGGGAACCTCCCGGGTCCTGGCCCTTCCCGGAGATCTTCTCACTCAAGTACTGGATCCGTTACAAGCGTCAGGGAGCTGCCCGCTTCCACCAGGTGAGGAGGATGAGGGGGAGGCCGGGAAGCGCGGTGCCTGGCAGAGGGAATGGCTTCTACCAAGACCAGCAGGTGTGCTGGGCTCTCGCATAGAGCTTGGGATTCCGGGTGCATTAAATAAGAGCAGTCCAGGCCGGCGTGGTGGCTCACGCCTGTAATCCCAGCACTTTGGGAGGCCGAGACGGGCAGATCACGAGGTCAGGAGATCGAGACCATCCTGGCTAACACGGTGAAACCCTGTCTCTACTAAAAAAATACAAAAAAACTAGCCGGGTGTGGTGGCAGGCGCCTGAGGCAGGAGAATGGTGTAAACACGGGAAGCGGAGCTTGCAGTGAGCTGAGATCCAGCCATTGCACTCCAACCTGGGCAACAGAGCGAGACTCTGTCTTAAAAAAAAAAAAAAAAAAGCAGTCCGGCAATCTGATTCCTGGGCCTCTGACTAAACAGATGGAAAGCAGGGGCTCGCACAAGCAGTTGCACACCCGCTTTTGTTGTTGTTGTTCTTGTTATTGTTTTGAGACAGAGTCTCGCTCTGTCGCCCAGGCAGTGGCACAATCTCGGCTCACTGCAAACTCTGCCTCCCAGGTTCAAGCGATGCTCCTGCCTCAGCGTCCGCAGTAGCTGGGATTACAGGCACGTGCCACCATGCCCGGCTAACTTTTGTTTTTTTGTTTGTTTGTTTGTTTGTTTGAGACAGAGTCTCGCTCTGTAGCTCGGGCTGGAGTGCAGTGGCCGGATCTCGGCTCACTGCAAGCTCCGCCTCCCGGGTTTACGCGATTCTCCTGCCTCAGCCTCCCGAGTAGCTGGGACTACAGGCGCCCGCCACCTCGCCCCACTAGTTTTTTGTATTTTTTAGTAGAGACGGGGTTTCACTGTGTTAGCCAGGATGGTCTCGATCTCCTGACCTCGTGATCCGCCTGTCTCAGCCTCCCAAAGTGCTGGGATTACAGGCTTGAGCCACCGCGCCCGGCCAACTTTTGTATTTTTAGTAGAGATGGGGTTTCACCATGTTGGCCAGGCTGGTCTCAAACTTCTGCTCTCAGGTGATCTGCCTGCCTCGGACTCCCAAAGTGCTGGGATTACAGGTGTGAGCCACCAAATTGTTCACTTTATTGATGGATTGATTGATTGAGACAAGGTCTCGCTCTGTCATCCAGGTTGGAGTGCAGTGGCGCGATCTCAGCTCGCTGCAACCTCCGCCTCCCAGGTTCAAGTGATTCTCCTGCCTCAGCCTCCCGAATAACTGGGACTACAGGCCACCGCACCCAGCTAATTTTTGTATTTTCAGAAGAGATGGGATTTTGCCATGTTGCCTAGGCTGGTCTCAAACCAATGAGTTCAGGTGATCTGCCTGCCCGGGCCTCCCGAAGTGCTGGGACTACAGGTGTGAGAACTTCATCTGGCCAAATTAACCATTTTAAAGTGAACAATTCTGGCCGGGCAGGGTGGCTCACACCTGTAATCCCAGCACTTTGAGAGGCCAAGGTGGAAGGACTGCTTGAGTCCAGGAGTTGGAGACCAGCCTGGGCAACACAGTGAGACTCCCATCTCTACAAAAAATTTAAACATTAGTTAGGTGTGGTGACACACACCTGTGCCCCCAGTTACTCAGGAGGCTGAGGTGGGAGGATCACTTGGGCCTGGAAGATTGAGGCTGCCGTGAGCCGTGTTGGCACCACTGCCTTCCAGCCTGGGCGACAGAGAGAGACTCTGTCTACCAACTTAAATAAATTAAATAAAATAAAAAGCATGGTTAGGCTGGGTGTGGTGGCTCATGCCTGGAATCCCAGCACTTTGGGAGGCTGAGGCGGGCGGATCACGAGGTCAGGAGATTGAAACCATCCTACAATATGGTGAAACCCCGGCTTACTAAAATACATGAAAAATTGGGCCAAGTGGTGGTGGTGGGCTCGTAATCCCAGCTTTCACCAGGGGCTGAGGCGAGAATCGCTGAACCTGGGAGGCAGAGCTTGCAGTAAGCCCAGAGATCACGCCACTGCACTCCAGCCTGGGCGGGCAGAGCAAGACCAGCCTCAAAAAAGGGCTGGGCGCCGTGGCTGGCGCCTGTAATCCCAGTACTTTCTGGGAGGCTGAGGCAGGTGGATCAATGCAGGCTGTGAATTTGAGACCAGCCTGACCAACATGGTGAAATCCCACCCTACCTAAAAATACAAAATAGCTGGCCAGGTGTGGTGGTGGGCACCTGTAATCCTAGCTACTCAGGGGCTGAGGCGGAGAATCGCTGAACCTGGGAGGCAGAGCTTGCAGTAAGCCGAGACGCGCCCACTGTTCTCCAGCCTGGGTGACAGAGCTAGACTGTCTCAAAACAAAACAAACAAAAATTAAAGGCCAGGCATGGGCGGCTGCCTGTAATCCCAGCTACCTGGGAGGCTGACGCGAGAGAGGATTGCTGGAGCCCGAAGCAGAGGTTGTAGTACAACAAGATTGCCCCATCGCACTCCAGCCTGGGTGACAGAATAAGACTGTCTCCAAACAAAACAAAAACAAGCGACGCGTGGCTCACGCCTGTAAATCCCAGCACTTTGGGAGGCCGAGACGGCGGATCACAGAACAGAGATCGGTGACCACGGTGGAAAACCTCGCCTCTACTGTAAATACAAAAATTAGCCGGGCTGCTGGGTTGTAGGCGCCTGTAGTCCCAGCTACTCGGGAGGCTGGTGCAGGCGGTTCGGCGGAATCCTGAGTGAGCCGCAGTGAGCTGGAGATCCGCCACTGCACTCCAGCCTGGGCGACAGGAGCCAGACTCCGCCTCAAAACAAAAGCATAGTTAATATAGTGGACCGGCCGGGCGCTGGTGGCTCAAGCCCAATCCCAGCACTCTGGGGAGGCCGAGACGGGCGGACAAGGGTCAGAGATCAAGACCATCCTGGCTAACACAGTGAAACCCCGCTCTCTACTAAAAAAATACAAAACCTAGCCGGGTGAGGTGGCGTATGCCCAGTCCCAGCTACTCGGGAGGCTGAGGCAGGAGGAATGTGGCGTGGAACCCGGGAGGCAGAGCTTGTGCAGATCCGGCCACTGCGCTCCAGTCTGGGCGACAAAGCGAGACTCTGTCTCAACAACAACAACAACAACAACAAATATATATATATATAGTGGGACCAGGGGTAAAGGGAGGTATGGGGTCCTATCCCAGAGATCCTAGTTGAGTCCCGAGGAGGAGAAAGAAGAGGATTCTAGGGATCGGGGTGTCCTGATGAACAAAGACCCTCATGGGTAAGACATCCGCAGGGGCTAGTGTGGTCCAGGAAGGATTTGTGAGACAGGTGGCTCTGGGGGCCAAATAGACAGAGGCTGGGATTGGGAGGAACCCATGATGCTATTTGGGGTGGGGCCGCACAGCTGGGGCCAGCGTCCTGGATTGGAGCCTGCAGCGGGCAGGGAGGACTGCGGGGTCCGTGGTGTGGTTCTGTGCACAGTGGCCCCTCTCCATCTTCTCATTCTAGTGACCTGACGCTCTCTCTTCCCTCAGGTGGGGCCCATTGAAGCCACGTCCTTCATCCTCAGGGCTGTGCGGCCCCGAGCCAGGTACTGCGTCCAAGTGGCGGCTCAGGACCTCACAGACTACGGGGAGCTGAGTGACTGGAGTCTCCCCGCCACTACCCCGATGAGCCCGGGCAAGTAGTGAGGGCTTCCCGCTGCCTCCAGACACGACCTGGGTCCTCGCCACCCTAAGCCCTGGGACACCTGTTAGAGGGTGGATGGGCTCTGCCCAGGCTGGGCTGGAGTCCTTGCTTTGCTGCTGCTCAGCTGCTGGGCAACCTCAGATGACCAGCTTTTCCCTTTGAGCCTCAGTTTCTCTAGCTGAGAAATGGAGATGTGCTACTCTCTCCTTTACCACAGTGCGGGGCTTACTGAACCGTCACTGTGAGATCTTTTTTATTGTTTAATTAGAAAAGAATTATTGTTGGGCTGGGCGCCGTGGATCGCACCTGTCATCCCAGTTATCAGGAAGCCAAGGTGGGAGGGTGGCCTGAGGTAGGAGCTCGACACCAGCCCGGGCCACACAGGGAGACCCCATCTCTGACAAATTAATATAAAATAAATTAGCCAGGTGTGATGTGGCACACCCACAGTCCCAACTACTTGGGAGGCTGAGGTGGGAGGATCGCTTGAGTCCAGGAGGTTAAGGCTGCAGTGAGCTGTGATCATACCATTGCCTTCATGCCTGGGCAACAGAGCAAGACCTTGTTTAAAAAAAAAATCATAGTTGAGGCCGGGCCTGGTGGTTCACGCCAGTAATCCCAGCACTTTGGGAGGCCGAGGCAGGCAGATCATGAGGTCAGGAGTTCGAGACCAGCCTGACCAACATGGTGAAACCCCATCTCTACTAAAAATACAGAAATTAGCTGGGCGTTGTGGCGCGTGCCCATAATGCGAGCTATTCAGGAGGCTGAGGCAGGAGAATTGCTTGAACCTGGGAGGCGGGGGTTGCAGTGAGCTGAGATTGCGCTACTGCACTCCAGCCTGGGCAACAGAGTGAGACTCTGTCTCAAAATAAAAACAAAGAAATAATAGTTAAAATGAAAACTCCAGCTGGGCGCGGTGGCTCATGCCTGTAATCTCAGCACTTTGGGAGGCTGAGGCAGGTGGATCACTTGAGGTCAGGAGTTCAAGGCCAGCCTGGCCACCACAGTGAAACCGTGTCTCTACTGAAAATACAAAAATTAGGCAGGCGTGGTGGCAGGTGCCTATAATCCCAGCTACTCGGGATGCTGAGGCAGGAGAATTGCTTGAACCTGGGAGGCAGAGGTTGTAGTGAACTAAGATTGTGCCATTGCACTCCAGCCTGGCCGACAGAGTGACTAAGACTCCATCGGAAAAAAAATACAAAGAAATGAAGATTCCTCCCTTCGATTAGATGAGATCCGGCGAGGACTCAGCCCTAAACCGAAGGACACAGACACCACAAATCCCCACTCCCATACTGTCAGGGCTACACCAGGGGACATCATGGGCCTGGGGATGTCAGGGTGGGGGGCTGGAGGTTCCACCTGAAGGGGGACAGTAGAGTCCATTCAGGGGCAGGCATGGTGGCTCACACCTGTAATCCCAGCACTTCAGAGGCCAAGGCGGGTGGATCACAAGGTCAGGAGTTCAAGACCAGCCTGGCTAAGATAGTGAAACCCCATCTCTACTAAAAAATAATACTGAAAGAAAAATTGGGGCCAGGCATGTTGGTGTTCGCCTGTAGTCCCAGCTACTGGGAGACTGAGGCAGGAGAATCAGCTGAACCCGGGAGGTTGTAGTGCGCCAAGATCGCCACCAGACCCAGCCTGGGTGACAGAGTGAGACTCCAACTCAAAAAAAAAAAAAAAGAATCCATTCAGATTAGCAGTTAGGTTGATTCACTCTTCTTTTTCTCTTTCTTTTTTTTTATTGAGATGGAGTCTCGCTCTATTGCTCAGCTGAGTGTGTGCATAAAGAATCTTGCTCACTGTGTGCTCCACCTCCCGGGAAACCATGCTATTCTCCTCTGCCTCAGCGTGTCTCCCAGCAGCTGGGACCAGGAGCTCCTCGCTCCACCACGCCTGGTTACTCTTAGGGAGTTTGTGTAGTAGAGACGGGGTTTCACTGGCAGTTAGCCAGATGGTCTTGATCTCCTGGACTCAGCATCTGCCCACTAGCCTCCTCTTAAAGTGCTGATTACAGGCATGAGCCACTGCGCCCAACTGGTTCACTTCCTGAAAACCTGCCCAGATGTCAGTCTCATTGAGGATAGACACCCATAAGGTATGAGTGGCTCTGGGGAGATTTAACTGAACAGTGGGCAAGGAAGGTAGCCAGGCCCTGAAGGAGAGAGAAACAGCCTTGGGCTTGTCTGTGGGTTCCACTTGGGTCGCCAGCCAAAAGTCACCTCCTCCAAGAAGCCTTCCGTGACTACCCCATCTGTGGCAGGTAGAGTAACACTCCGCAATCCCTCAAAAACATCCATGTCCCAATTTCCAGAGGTCATGAATATTTTGCCTGATGCAGTCAAAGGAACTTTTGGGAGTAATTACATTAATAATCTCAAAGATCTTTAAAGATTAAAGATCTTTCATCAAATTAATGAAAATGGGCCAGGCATGGTGGCTCACGCCTGTAATCCCAACACTTTATGAGGCCAAGGCAGGAGGATTGCTTGAGGCCAAGAGCTCCAGACCAACCTGGGCAACATAGTGAGACCCTCATCTCTAAAAAATAAAACAGGCCGGGCATGGGGGTTCATGCCTGTAAATCCAACACTTTGGGAATCAAAGGCGGGAGGATCATGAGGTCAGGAGTTCGAGACCAGCCTGACCAATATGGTGAGACCCTGTCTCTACTAAAAAATACAAAAATTAGCCAGGCGTTGTGGCATGCACCTGTAGTTCCAGCTACTCAGGAGGCTGAGGCAGAAGAATCACTTGAACCCTGGGGAGTGCAGAGGCTGCAGTGAGCTGAGACGACTACTGCATCTCCAGCCTGGGCAACAGAGCCAGACTCTGTCTCCAAAAAATAATAATAAAATAAAATAAAAATTAATAAAATCAGTTAGCCAGGTGTGATGTCATGTACTCGTTGTCTCCCACCTAATCAGACTGAGGTGGGAGGATCTCTTGAGCCCAGGAGATCAAGGCTGCAGGCATGATCTCACCACTGCACTCCAGCCTGGGCAAAAAAGCAAGACCCTGTCTCAAAAAAAAAAAAAAATTGGCCGGGCTCAGTGGCTCACGCCTGTAATCCCAGCACTTTGAGAGGCTGAGGTGGGCAGATCACGAGGTCAGGAATTTGAGACCAGCCTGGCCACTATGGTGAAACCCCATCTCTACTAAAATACAAAAAAAAAAAAAAAAAATTAGCCAGATGTGGTGGCACACACCTGTAGTCCCAGCTAATTGGGAGGCTGAGGCAGGAGAATCACTTGAATCCAGGTGGTGGAGGTTGCAGTGAGCCAAGATCGTGCCACTGCACCCCAACCCGGCAACAGAGTGAGACTCTGTCTCAAAAAAAAAAGTATTTCTAAAAAATTAATAGATGCCAGGCACAGTGGCTTACGCTGATAATCCCAGCACTTTGAGAGGCTGGGGCAGCTGGATTGCTTGAGCTCAGGAATTTGAGACCAGCCTGGGCAACACAGTGAGACACCATCTCTACAAAAAATACAAGTTAGGCAGGCATGGTGGCACATGCCGGTGGTCCCAGCTACTCTGGAGGCTGAGGCAGGAGGATTGCCTGAGCCCAGGAGGTTGAGGCTTCAGTAAGCTATGATCGTGCCACTGCACTCCAGCCTGGGTGAGACAGTGAGACCCTGTCTCAATAGAAAAAAAAAAAAAAGACTAATAGGGATGGGGTCTCACCATGTTCCTCAGACTAGATTCCAACTCCTAGTCTCAAGCAATCCTCTCACCTTGGCCTCCCAAAGTACTGGAATTACAGGGCTGATAAGCCACCATGCCCAGTCCATTTTTTATTTCTGACCTGTAAAACTATAATAAATGTTGTAGGCAGACGCAGTGGCTCATGTCTATAATCCCAACACTTTGGAAGGCCAAGGTGGGAGGATCACTTGACCCCAGGAGTACTAGACCAGCCGTGGCAACCTATCAAGACCCTGTCTCTCAAAATAATAATTTAAAATGTAGCTGGGCATGGTGGCATGCACTTTTAGTCCCAGCCACTCAGGAGGCTGAGGGGGGAGGATCTCAGCCTGGAGCTCGAGGCTGCAGTCACTGTGATCACAGCACCACACTCCACCCTGGGTGACAGAGCAAGACCCTGTCTTAGAAAAAAATATAAATACATAAAACAAATGCGTGTTGTTCTCAGACACTGAGTTGGTAGCCATTTGTTACAACAGCCATAAGCCCCTCAAGCATCACCTACAATTGCCCCCTTTCCATCACTATCCATGGTCAAAAGACAAAGCTGCAACCTTGGCCAGGCACAGTGGCTCATGCCTGTAACCCCAGCACTTTGAGAAGCTGAGGCAGGTGAATCACTTGAGGTCAGGAGTTCGAGAACAGCCTGGCCAACATGGTGGAACCCCATCTCGACTAAAAATACAAAAATGAGCCTGGTGTGGTGGCACAGGCCTGTGGCCCCAGCGACTTGGGAGGCTGAGGCAGGAGAACTGCTTGAACTCAGGAGGTGGAGGTTGTGGTGAGGTGAGATCACATCACTGCACTCCAGCCTGGGCAACAGAGTAAGACTGCATCTCAAAACAAAACAAATGCTGCAACCTATATAGTTCAGAGATCTTAATTGGGTTTTCTTTGCAATTCTGGAATCGGGCAACACCTCATTTCATCAGATCGAATTAGCTACTAAAACGCCAGCTGTTTGGTCTAGGTCTTGCTGCCGTCTGCACAGAAAGCCAATCACTGAGACAACAAGGATTGCCAGGGAGGAATGCTTTATCCTGGGGCTGCAATCAAGGAGAAGGGGTGGTAAAGTTCCATATGTCTCCCTGACCAACTAAAATTGGGGAGTTTACATAGCTGGGGAATGGGAGAAAACAAATTCAGGGAGGATGTTAAGGAAATAATCTTGATGGATGATGGGGTCTGGACTCTCATTGTCTGGATGTGATGATCTGATGAGTTTCAGTTCCTTGCCTGATGGTCAGTTTCCTGAGGAAGGAACCAAGATGAGACAAATGTTAAGTTTCAAGTTTTAAGACTAGGGAGGATCCATTTCTATGTTTATTGAAATAATCATAAGTACCGCCCTATAACAACAACAGTCAGAATGTTTCCATGAGCTTTGTTTATAACATTAGGGTTCTTTCTTTCTTTTTAAAGTCTGTTGGCTGGGCTCGGTGGCTCAAGCCTGTAATCCTGTGCACTCGGGAGGCTGAGACAGGCAGATCACGCAGGTCAGAGATCGAGACCATCCTGGCTAACAATGGTGAAACTCCCTCATCTTCACCAAAAAATGAGAATTAGCCAGGCTGGTGGCGGGCGCTTCAGCTACTGGGAGGCTGAGAATGGCGTGGAACCTGGGAGGCAGTGGAGTCTGCAGTGAGCCGAGATCATGCCACTGCACTCCAGCCTGGGTGACAGAGTGAGACTCTTTCTAAAATAAAATAAAATAAAATAAAGTCTGTTAAACCTTCCACTTTTGCAAAGCAGGTTTTATTTATTTATTTATTTATTTATTTTGAGACAGAGTTTTCGCTTTCTCCTCTTGTTGCCCAGGCTGGAGTGTAATGGTACCCTCACTCACTGCAACCCCTGCCTCCTGGGTTCATGGATTCTGCCTCAGCCTCCCTCAAGTAGCTGGGATGCAGGCATACACCAATTTCACCACCTGGCTAAGTTTGTATTTCAGCAGAGAGATGAGTTTATCCATGTTGGTTTGCTGGTCTTGAACTCCGACCTCACCACCGTGTCTGGGCTAATTTCTTTTTTTTTTTTTTTTTTGAGGTGGAATCTCTGTCCCCCAGGCTGGAGGCGGTGCTTTTATCTCGCTCACTGCAAGCCTTGCCTCCCCGGTTCACGCCATTCTTCTGCCTTAGCCTCCAAGCAGCTGGGACTACAGGTGCCTGCCACCACTGGCTAATTGGTACTTTTAGTAGGGATGGGGTTTCACCATGTTAGCCAGGATGGTCTCCATCTCCTGAGCTCATGCAATCCGCCTGCCTTGGCCTCCCAAAGTGCTGGGATTACAGGGGTGAGCTACCGCGTCTGCCCTTTTCTTTGAACAACTCACTCTTTGTCGCCTACAGTGGAGGTGTGGATAAGTTGGCTCACTGCAACCTCCGCTTCCCGGGTTCAAGCGATTCTCTAGCCTCAGCCTCCAGAGTAGCTGGGATTACAGGCTCCCGACCCCACGCCCGGCTAATTTTTGTACTTTTAGTAGAGTTGGGGTTTTGCCATGTTGGCCAGGCTAGTCTCAAACTCCTGACCTCAGGTGATCCGACCACCTTGGCCTCCCGAAGCGCTGGGATTATAGGCATGAGCCACCATGCCCAGCTAGGGACCCTTTTTTCTGACACAGGGAGGGCAATAATATGGGACAAGGAATGGTGTTAAATAAAGTTTACAGGAGGCCATTGGTTTGGACTGGCCACTGGTGAGCCACCGTGCCTGGCTAATTTTGTATTTTTAGTAGAGATGGGGTTTCTCCATGTTGGTCTGGTTGGTCTCGAACTCCCGACCTCAGGTGATTCACCTGCCTCAGCCTCCCAAAGGGCTGGGATTACAGGCATGAGCCACCGTGCCTGGTATCTTTTCCTTTTTTTTTTTTTTTTTTTCTCTTTTTTTTTGAGATGGAGTCTCACTCTGTCGCCCAGGCTGGAGTGCAGTGGTGCAATCTCAAATTCGGCTCACTCACTGCAACCTCAGCCTCCTGGTTTCATGCAATTCTCCTGTCTCAGCCTCCTGAGTAGCTAGGATTACAGGTTCCCGCCACCACGCCCGGCTAATTTTTGTATTTTTAGTAGAGATGGGGTTTCACCATGTTGGCCATGGTGGCCAGGCTGGTCTCGATTTCCTGACCTCATGATCCGCCCGCCTTGGCCTCCCAAAGTGCTGGGATCACAGGCGTGAGCCACCGCGCCCGGCGACTATAACAATCGTAAAAGCATATATGGCTGCACGATATCAGGACCTCTGGACCTTCCATTGTTGTAGGAGTGCGTCCTCCCAGGCATTTGTAAGATGCTTTCTCAATTGTAAACATCTTATGACCCTGGGTCGTGACTGGCAGTGAATGTGCCTTGTTACTTTTAAGATGGAATTGATTTGTGGCCGGGTGTGGTGGCTCATGCCTGTAATCCCAGCCCTTAGGGAGGCAGAGGTGGGCAGATCACCTGAGGTCAGGAGTCCGAGACCTGCCTGGCCAAAATGGCGAAACCTCATCTCTACTAAAAATACAAAAACTAGCCAGATGTGGTGGTGAGTGCCTGTAATCCCAGCTACTTGGGAGGCTGAGGCAGGAGAATCACTTGAACCCGGGAGGCGAAGATTGCCGTGAGCAGAGATCACGCCACTCCACTACAGCCTGGGTGACAGAAGCAGACTCTGTCTCAAAAAAAAAAAAAAAAAAAAAAATGGAGTTGATTTTAAAATGGTGTCACCTGGCTCTCCTATGCTCCTGTTTCTCTAACATTCTGATCATTCCTCATGCCCTGAAATGACCCTTTTTTATCTATTGTCTGTCTGTCTGTCCCATCAGACAGTGATCCCTGTGAAGGCGGGAATCTTGTGTCTTTTCTTTTTTAAAGTAGAGACGGGGTCTTGCTATGTTACCCAGGCTGATCTTGACCTCCGGGGCTCAATCACTCCTCCCACTTCAGCTTCCCAAAGTGCTGGGATTCCAGAGGTGAGCCACCTTGCCTGGCTGGAGTCTTAGGTCTTGTTTTCTCATGGGTCCGCATTTAATGAGCAAGTCATCTTGTTAGAGGCATTCAAAGCAGAGTGACTCCATTTTGAGTAGGGGCTGGGTAAAATAAGGCTGAGACCTACTGGGCTGCATTCCCAGACGATTAAGGCATATTGAGTCACAGGATAAAACAGAAGTTTGGCACAAGATACAGGTCATAAAGACCTTGCTGATGAAACAGATTGCAGTGAAGAAGCCGGCCGAGACCAAGATGGCAACAAGAATTACCTGTGGTTGTCCTCACTGCTACACTCCCACCAGCGCCATGACAGTTTACAAATACTATGGCAGGCTGGGCGTGGTCGCTCACACCTGTAATCCCAACACTTTGGGAGGCTGAGGTGGGTGGAACACTTGAGATCAGGAGTTTGAGACCAGCCTGGCCAACATGGTGAAACCCTGTCTCTACTAAAAACACAAAAATTAGCCAGGCGTGGTGGAACGCGCCTGCAATCACAGCTACTTGGGAGGCTGAGGCAGGAGAATCACTTGAATCCTGGAGGCGGAGGTTGCAGTTAGCCAAGATCGAACCACTGCCCGCTAGCCTGGGCAACAGAGCAAGACTTTTTCTCAAAAGATAAATAAATAAATAAACGATTGCCACAGCAACGTCAGGAAGTTACCCTATATGGTCTAAAAAGGGGAGGTATGAATCATCCACCCCTTGTTTTAGCATATCATCAAGAAATCACCATAAACATGGGCAACCAGCAGCCGTCGGGGATGCTCTGTCCATGGAGTAGCCATTCTTTTATTCATCTACGTTCTAAATAAACTTGCTTTTGCTTGGCACTGTGGACTCGCCCTGAATTCTTTCTTGCACGAGATCCAAGATCCCTCTCTTGGGGTCTGGATCCGGACCCCTTTCCTGGAACAATCTGACATAGAGGAAACGTCCATGAAAGGTGAGGAGGAGGCTGGGGAAGGAATGGGATGGGAAGTCCTCTTTAAAGGGAAGGCACAGGTGGGCAATGGAGGGACATTTGGGAGACACTGCGTATGTTTAGAAAGTGGGTTTGGAGCCTGATCTTTAAGTCAATGTCTGTGACTCAAGAGGCGTCCAGCGTCCTCTTAAGTCATCCTATATGTGGCCCCAACCCCATGTGAAAGCTGCGGGCACAGGAACGATGTGTGGATTCCCAGAGCCCAGAATACAAGGCAGGCGCATAATACATATTTGCTGAATAAAAGAATGAAGAACAAGGGCTGTCGCGACGCGCAGCCAGGTCACGTTACAAAATTTTAACGAGCCGCTGCCCGCTTCTTGGGGGCGCAGCGCACTCTACAAAACTCTCCAATTCCATATGGCTCCCGGAACCCTTATTTCGCGCTACTCAGGTTGCAACTCCGGAGGGAAGACGCCGGGACTTCCAGCTTGATAGACGGGGATTGGAACCAATGAAAGAAGTCGGCTATGTATGCTGCAGCCAATAACAGGATGAAGGAAGTGACGTTTACGGAAGTGAGGCTTCCGTAGGAAAAGCTCGGTACTTAGGCTTAGCATTTCTCAGGTGCTTGCGAGGTGATTAGGAGGCAAAGATGTCGGAGCGAAAAGTATTAAACGTAAGTGGTGGGCGACTGGGGCTTTCCAATCGGAGCGGGACATCCCGGAACTGCGGGAGAGGGAGGAGCTTCCTGGGATCTCTTCTTTCCCTTCTTTCCCAACGGCCCTCCATGGGATGGGGCTTCCCAGACTCTTCCCCAGACTCCTTCCCATCGCCTTCCGTGGGGGGTGGGCCTTCGCTAAGTCTTCCCTTCCGGGCGGGGGTGTAGCCATCACTTGTGGGGCGTGGCTTGGGCTTTTACCCAATCACTTCACCAGATAGGGTTTTTCCCGGAGGGAATGATCCAATCACGTTATCTGGGGGCGGGGCTTCCTTAAAATACTGGCGGTCTTGTGCCATCCTTTTGAGGGGCGTGGCCGTAAGAAGCCCTGCCCCTCTTGGGGCCTGTAGCCAATCGTGTTCTTTGGAGAGGGGGGTGTGTGTGTGTTTTTGTTGGGGTCTGGTCATGCAGATACCCTCTGCCTGACAGTGGCCAAGATTCCAGACTCCTAGAAGAAAAGCAGAGGTTCAGTATAAACCATACTGTTGGCACAGTTCTGTTTTTTTGTTTTTTGAGACTGAGTTTTGCTCTTGCTGCCCGGGCTGGAGTGCAGTGGCACGTTCTTGGCTCACTGCAGCTTCTGCTTCCTGGGTTCAAGCGATTCTTCTGCCTCAGCCTCCTGAGTAGCTGGGATTACAGGTGCCCGCCACCACACCCGGCTAATTTTTGTTTTGTATTTTAGTAGAGATGAGGTTTCACCATGTTGCCCAGAGTGGTTTCGAACTCCTGAGCTCAGGCAATCCGCCCACCTCAGCCTCCCAAAGTGCTGGGATTACAGGCGTGAGCCACCGTGCCCGGCCGCACGCAGGTCTTTCTAGGAGAGCGGTCCCAGGCTTGCTGTAGGAACTCCTGGGAAACAGGAGCCCTGGGATACAAAGGGAGTGTGAGTATGGATTATGACAGATAACTCCACTGCACCACTGGAAAAGAAAGCACTTTGTGTTTGAAGCACCTGCTGGGTACCAGACACTGCAAAGAGCAGTTTATCCCCCTTGCCTGAAGGAATGCGTGTAAAGACTCTTGGAAGACAATGTGCCCATTTCACAGAGGAGTAAACTGAGCCCCGCAGGTTTCAGCTACTCAGGATTCAGATCCAGGGGCATGACTGTGTAGGAAACGATATAGTATAGTAATTGGGAGGCTGCGCTAACAGTGTCCTGGTTTACCTTCTACAGAGTTGCTGGTGAGTTGGGACACCTTGGGGAACTCAGTCTCCTGCCCAAACAACAGAAGCGCTAAGCAAAACTTAACATCTACAAAGGGCAGGGTATGGGGCCTCACGCATGTAATACCAGCACTTTGGGAGGCCAAGGTGGGTGGATCACCTGAGGTCAGGAGTTCAAGACCAGACTGGCCAACATGGTGAAACACCATCTCTACTAAAAATACAAAAATAAGCTGGGTGTGGTCTTGGGTGACTGTAATCCCAGCTACTGGGGAGGCTGAGGCTGAGGCAGGAGAATTGCTTGAACCCAGGAGGCAGAGTTTTGCAGTGAGCTAAGATCATGGCCCTGCACTACAGCCTGGGCAACAAGAGCAAAACTCCGTCTCAAAGCAAAAACAAACAAACAAACAAACTGGCTTTTTAGAGCTTCCCGTGTAGATAACATTTCACGTGTATTGTCATGACTGGTATTTAGGAGAATCAAATGCATCCTGTATGTCTCCACTGAGAGAGAGTCAGGAAGCTTGTGCCTGGCCTCCCTCCGACTGTACTGAGTCCTGCCAGTCCTCTCTGCCTATCGCAGAACCTAGGGTGGGCTTGGGGACCCCCGACACAGCTCCCCAGAGCCCCTTCCCTCTGCCATGTCCTGCCCCTGCTTCTGAAAATAACTCCCCCAATGTTTCCTTCCTCCCCCGCAGAAATACTACCCGCCAGACTTTGACCCGTCAAAGATCCCCAAACTCAAGCTCCCCAAAGACCGGCAGTACGTGGTGCGGCTGATGGCCCCCTTCAACATGAGGTGAGCACCCGCCGCGAGACCCCACACACCAGCCGTGGCTGAAGGACACAGTGCCTGGCATCGACAGAGGTGACTCGTCCTGTGTTCAGACCAGATCACTGGTCCTGGCTCAGACATTGACCACTCTGGCCCTCCTTCACCTCACCATTTGGAATTAAAATATGGACCTTTTAGAACCCCCGCCTCCGCCAGTGCCTGCCTTGAGATCTTGGTGGTTAGTAAACATATGAGCAGAGAGGATAGGACCCCACAGAGTTGCAGCCCCATAGATATATTTCAGCTTCTCCAGCAGCCAAGCTCATCCTATCCCAGGGTCTTTGCACACACTGCTGCCCCTGCTTGGAACTCTCTCCCTCTACTTTCTTTCTTTTGTTGTTGTTGTTGTTGTTGAGACAGAGTTGCTATGTTGCCCAGGCTGGAGTGCAGTGGTGTGATCTCGGCTCACTGCAACCTCCACCTCCCGGCTTCAAGCGATTCTCCTGCCTCAGCCTCCTGAGTAACGGGGATTACAGGTGTGCGCCACCATGCTCGGCTAATTTTTGTATTTTCAGTAGTGTTGGGGTTTCACCACGTTGGCCAGGCTGGTCTGAAACTCCTGACCTCAGGTGATCTGCCCTCCTCGGCCTCCCAAAGTGCTGTGATTGCAGGCGTGAGCTACCACGCCCGGCTTTCTCCTTCTGCTTACACGTGGTGGGCTCCTCTTGTCTGCCATAGGTCATGGCTCCAATCTCACCCCCTCCGGGAGGCCTCCATTGTCCCCACTCACGGTACCCACATCTTGCCCTTTGTAGCACTTTAGAATTATTGTATTTCACCAACTCTAAACCCCACACCTCTTCATGCTGTAGCATATCTGAAATCACACACCTGACGAGGAAAGAGGCATCTGGGTCAGTGAAATTTGTTTCATTTCCATGTGTTGATGGCCTGTCTGCTCCTCCCCCTCCTTCATTCATTTATTCATTCAACACTCATTTATTGGGCACCTGCTGTGTGCCAGGGTCTGTGCTGGGCGCCAGAAACAAAGTCCCTGGCCTCATGGAGCCCACAGTCTACTGGGAAGTGGAGATCATTGGTAGTCAGGCAGGTGCACGGGCCCCAGAAGTCAGGCAGGAGAGAGAGCCCCTGGGGCAGTGGTGGAGGAGGCAGGGCTGTAGGTAGCTGGGGTGGTCAGGGCGACATCAGGCAAATTGCTGGTGGCGCTGAGGTCTGAGGATGAAGGGCGTCACTGGCCATGGGACCGTAGGAGCAAAGGCCTTGAGCTGGGACTGAGCGGGGGGTGTTTGCAGGCTCAGACAGGAGGCGGGTGTGCTGGGCTGGGGAGCAGAGCCTCGAGTAGGAGGGGAAGAGGGAGGTGGGGCGGCATTTTTCTGTGCGGCGTCTTTCCTCCTGGGGGGTGGGGTGCCCCGTAAGCACCAAGATTGCTTCTGGGAGTGCATGACAGGCAGGCCTCACCTACTCAGGGGGCTTCCCAAGCTGGCGACCCTTGGACCGAGCCCCAGAAAGATATGAATGAGAACACGAAGTTCTCAGGTAGAGGAAATTTGGACACAGGGTGGGGCAGCCTGCCCCGTGAAGGAGGAAGCTCCCCACCGCTGGAGGCAAGCAAGCAGTGATCTTGCAGGATGCCGCAGGGACAGCCCACCAGTGGGAGCCAGAGTCTCAAGACAGCTCGCTCCCCTACATCCCGCCCCGCAGGTGTAAGACGTGCGGAGAATACATCTACAAGGGGAAGAAATTCAACGCTCGGAAGGAGACGGTGCAGAACGAGGTCTACCTGGGCCTGCCCATCTTCCGCTTCTACATCAAGTGCACGCGCTGCCTGGCAGAGATCACCTTCAAGGTAGACGAGACGGCCAGCCAAGCCGGTCCCTCTCCCCCAGCACACCTCAGATCAGGGCAGGCCCCGGGGTTCCTTACCCCGATCCTCTCCATGCAGGGAATCTCATTTCAGTTTATCCCCAATTAACAGACAACAGTTTGGGGGAGATGTTCATGGCAGCATTCTATATAAAGGCAAAAAGACAGAAGCGACCTAGATAGATAATAATAAGGCATGAGAAGAACAAATTAGCTTGCAGGCTGGGCACGGCTCACACCTGTAATCCCAGCACTTTGGGAGGCCAAGGCAGGTGGATTGCCTGAGGTCAGAAGTTCAAGACCACCCTAGCCAACATGGCAAAATGCCGTCTCTACTAAAAATACAAAAATTACTGCGCATGGTGGCGGACTATAATCCCAGTTACTCAAGAGGCTGAGGCAGGAGAATCGCTTGAACCTGGGAGGCAGAGGTTACAGTGAGCGAAGATTGCACCGCTGTACTCCAGCCTGGGCGACAGAGTGAGACTCCATCTGAAAAAAAAAGCCGGGCACAGTGGCTCATGCCTGTAATCCCAGCAGGTTGGGAGGCCAAGGCAGGAAAGAGAGCCCCTGAGGTCAGAAGTTCAAGACCAGCCTGGCCAACATTGTGAAACCCTGTCTCTACTAAAAATACAAAAATGAGCCGGGCGTGGTGGTTCTTGCCTGTAATCCCAGGAACTTGGGAGACCAAAGCAGGAGAATTGCTTGAACCCAGGAGGCAGAGCCTGCAGTGAGCCGAGATTGCACCATTGCATTCCAGCCAGGGTAACAAAGTGAAACTCCGTGTCAAAAAAAAAAAAATTAGCATGCAATGGAATATTACGCAGCCAATAAAAATCACAATTTGACTTTTAATTGTTACCCTGAGGATTTGAGGAAAGGCTGAAGAGAACTTAAAATTTTCTCTTCCTATGCTTAAGTACTCTTTGAGTACTTTTTTGCGATAAACTTTCTTTCTTTGATTAAAAAAAACATTTTGGGCTGGGCGCAGTGGCTCACAGCTATAATTGCAGCACTTTGGGAGGCCAAGGCAAGCAGATCAGTTGAGGTCAGGAGTTCGAGACCAGCCTGGGCAACATGGCGAAACCGTGTCTCTACCAAAAAGAAATTTAAAATTAGCCAGGGTCAGCCGTGGCTCGGGCCTGTAATCCCAGCACTTTGGGAGGCCGAGGCGGGTGGGATCACGAGGTCAGGAGATCGAGACCATCCTGGCTAACATGGTGTCCCGCCTACTAAAAAATACAAAAAAACTAGCCGGGCGGGTGGCGTGAACCCAGCTACTCGGGAGGCTGGGAGGTGGAAGAATGGCGCGGAACTCCGGGAGGCGGAGCTGCAGTGACGTAGATCGCGCCACTGCACTCCAGCCTGGCGACAGAGCCAGACCCGCCTCAAAAAAAAAGGCCGGGCGCTGGGTGGCTCAAGCCTGTAATCCCAGCACTTTGGGGAGGCCGAACATGGATCACGAGGTCAGAGATCGAGACCATTGTGGCTAACACGTGAAACCCCCGGCTCCCTACTAAAAATACAAAAAACTAGGGGCCGGGCGCTGTGGCGGGATGCCTGTAGTCCCAGCTACTCGGGAGGCTGAGGCAGGAGGAATGGAACCGGGAGGCTGAGCTTGCAGTGAGCTGAGATCCGCCACTGCACTCCAGCCTGGGCGGCAGAGCGCAGACCGCCTCAAAAAAAAAAAAAAAATTAGCTAGTGTGGGTGATGCATACCTGTAGTCCCAGCTACTGAGGGCTAAGGTGAGAGGATCACTTGAGAACCCAGGAGGCTGAGGTTGCAGTGAGCCATGATCCTGCCACTGCACTCCAGCCTGGGCAACAGAGCCAGACCCTCTCCCAAAACCAAAACGCCGGGCGCTGGGTGGCTCAAGCCTGTCATCCCAGCACTTTGGGAGGCCGAGACGGCTGGATCACGCAGGTCGGGAGATCGAGACCATCCGCTAACACGGTGAAACCCCCGCCTCTACTAAAAATACAGAAACATAGCCAAGCAGGTGGCGGGAATGCCTCTGTAATCCCAGCTACCGGGAAAATGAGGCAGGAGAATGGCGTGAACCCGGAGGCGGAGCTGCAGCTGGAGATCTCGCCACTGCACTCCAGCCTGGGCTACAGGAGCAGACCCTATTCTCAAAAAAAAAAAAAAAACAAAAACAAAATAAATATTGTGTTGGGCAGAATCACAACATGTGCAGAGCCTTGTAGATCTTTTTTTTTTTTTTTTTTGAGACAGGGTTCCACCTGTAGCCAAGGCTGGAATGCAGTGTCACAATCTCAGCTCAGTGTAACCTCAACCTCCCAGGTTCATGCGATTCTCATACCCCAGCCTCCAGAGTACCTGGGATTACAGGTATGCACCACCTTGCCCTGCCTAATTTTTGTATTTTTAGTAGAGACGGGGTTTCGCCATGTTGACCAGGCTGGTCTTGAATGCCTGACTTCCAGTGATCTGCCCGCCTTGTTGGAGATTTTATTTGCAGTCATGTTGAGGGTAGGGAGTGGAGGCTGCGGGGAGGCAGTGGGCAGATGAGAAGAGTCTTAAAGTCCATGCCAGGGCGTTGGGCATTTTTGCCCAAGGAGATGGGAGGAGCACTAGAAAGAAATCTCACCGGCCAAAGCAATAAGACAAGAAAAAGAAAAGGTAGTAGAACCAGTAAAAATCAGAGAGAAGGGGCCCTGAACTGCTGGTGCTGCTTTAGAAGATTCCGGTGCCTGGGGATGTAGGAGCTGATGTCTGTCTATCTTCCCCCCAGACAGACCCTGAAAACACAGACTACACCATGGAGCATGGAGCCACGCGGAATTTCCAGGCTGAGAAGCTCCTGGAGGAGGAGGAGAAGAGGGTGCAGAAGGAGCGGGAGGATGAGGAGCTGAACAACCCCATGAAGGTGAGTTGGGGGCCGTGCAGGTGTTCATGAGCACTGTGTGTGTGTGTGGGTGCATGTGTGTGCTGGGGGGTGTGCCCTTCCTGCCTCAGGTCCCCAAGGAAGGAAGATGGGGTGGGGGACATGGTTGGCAAAACTTCAAGATGTCCCCAGGAGGCCAGGCATAGTGGCTCATGCCTGTAATCTTAGCACTTTGGGAGGCTGAGGTGGGAGGATCACTTGAGGTCAGTAGTCCTAGACCAGCCTGGCCAACATGGCAAAACCCTGTTCCTACGAAAAATTTAAAAAATTAACACTGGCCGGGCGCGGTGGCTCAAGCCTGTAATCCCAGCACTTTGGGAAGCCAAGGTGGGCGGGTCATGAGGTCAGGGGTTTGAGACCAGCCTGACCAACGTGGTGAAACCCTGTCTCTACTAAAAATACAAAAATTAGCTGGGCGTGGTGGTGTGCTTCTGAAATCACAGCTACTCAGGAGGCTGAGGCAGGAGAATTGCTTGGACCAGGGAGGCGGATGTTGCAGGGAGCCAAGATGGTGTCACTGCACTCCAACCTGGGTGACAGAGTGAGACTCTGTCTCAAAAAAAAAAAAAAAGTTTAGTCAAGCATGGTGGTGCATGCCTGTAATCCCAGCTACTCGGGAGGCTGAGGCAGGAGAATCGCTTGAACCTGGGAGGCAGAAGTTGCAGTGAGCTGAGATCACACCACTGCACTCCAGCCTGGGCAGCAAAGCAAGACTCCATCTGAAAAAAAAAAAAAAAGAAATTATGTTCACTTCCAATAGGACAATTTTGTTTTTTCTCAGAAATAATAAAATGAGCCAGGCATGGTGGCTTAAACGTGTAGTCCCAGCTACTTTAGGGGTTGAGACGGGAGGATCACTTGAGTCTAGGAGTCCAAGACCAGCCTGGGCAACATAGTGAGACTCTGTCGTTATGAAACATTAAAAAATTAGCCCAGTGCTGGCCAGGCACGGTGACTCACACCTGTAATACCAGCATTTTGGGAGGCTGAGGCAAGTGGATCACGAGGTCAGGAGTTCAAGACATGCCTGGCCAAGATGGTGAAACCCCATCTCTACTAAAAATACAAAAAATTAACTGGGCATGGTGGCAGGCGCCTGTAATCCCAGCTACTTGGGAGGCTGAGGCAGAGAATTGCTTGAACTCAGGAGACACAGGTTGCAGTCAGCTGAGATCATGCCATTGCACTCCAGCCTGGGCGACAGAGCAAGACTCTGTCTCAAAAAAAAAAAAAAAAAAAATTAGCCAGGTGCTTTGGGAGGCCGAGGCAGGTGGATCACCTGAGGTCAGGAGTTCAAGACCAGCCTGACCAACACGGCAAAACCCTGTCTCTACTAAAAATACAAAAATTAGCTGGTCATAGTGGCCCATGTCTATAATCCCAGCTACTCAGGAGGCTGAGGCAGGAGAATTGCTTGAACCCAGGAGGCGGAGGTTGCAGTGAGCCGAGAGCACGCCATTGCACTCCAGCCTGGGCGACAAGAGTAAAACTCTATCTCAACAATAACAACAACAAAAATTAGGCAGGTGCACTGGTGTGCACCTGTGGTCCCACCTATTAGGGGGGCTGAGGCGGGAGGATCACTTAAGCCCAGGAAGTTGAGGCTGCAGTGAGCTATGATCATACCACTGCACTCCAGCCTGGGAGGCAGAGCCAGACTGTCACTAAAATATATATACACACACACACACATACACACATATATATACACACATACATATACACACACATACGTATATACATGTGTATATATAATAAATTTTAAATGACTGTTACCTGCTGTCCCGTCCTGCTTCCATATTTCCCATCCATTCCTATCTATTCCTGGACCCACCCACCTCTGCCAAATGTGAGTTTTCTGAGCAAGCCACATCAGAGCAGATCCAACATTTTCTATGGCCATGTGGAACAACTGGGAGGGAAATGAGCCTTGGCGAGGGTTTGGTGTGTGCTTGGGCCTGTCGCACTGCTGTCTGTGTGTGAATTTAGTTACACTGACAGCAAGGGGCTCTTACCCTGGTATTAGTCAGCTATTGCTACATAACAGGTTATCCCAAAACTTAGTGACTTAAAACAACAAACATTTATCATCCCACAGTTTCTGAGTGTCAGGCATCCAGAAGCAACTGAGCTGGATGGTTGTGGCTTAGGAGCTCCCATGAGGTTGCAGTCAAGGTGTTGGCCAGGGCAGTATCATCTGAAGGCTGGACTGGGGCTGGAGGAGCCACTCACAAACTGGCTCCCTCTACTGCCTGTTGGCTGTCGGCCTCAGTTCCTCACTGTGTGGGGAGCTGCTTGAGCATCCTCACAACGTGGCAGCTGCCTACCCCAGAGCACATGACCCAAGAGTGAGAGCAAGGAGGAAGCCTTGTGCTTTTACTTCCTAGTCGCAGAAGTTAATATGTCGTCACTTCTGTCATATTTCATTAGAGCCAGCCCCTGCTCAAGAGGAGGGGAGTCACCTCCACCCCTTAAAAGGAGGAGCATCAGAGTTTGTGGACGTATTTTTAAACTGTCAGAATTGCCATTTTCCAAAGGGCAAATACGACAAGGTCACAGCACTGGGAAGCAGCCAGGCGGGATTCACTCCCAGCCCTGCCTGGCTCCTCAGGGGCCTGTGGCCGCCGGACTTGCCTCCCTCAGCCTCAGTTTCCTTTTCTGTAAAATAGGGGTTGTGAGGATTAAATGAGATGGCATATGGAAACATCTTAGCCCAGGGCCCGGTGTACAGTAGGTGCTCAGGTTGTCTTTTACAATTTTTCCTTTATATTTTTATTTTTATTTTTGAGATGGAGTCTCACTCTGTCACCCAGGCCGGAATGCATTGGCATGATCTCAGCTCACTGCAACCTCTGCCTCCCGGGTTCAAGTGATTCTGCTGCCTCAGCCTCCCAAGTAGCTGGGATTATAGGTGTGTGCCACCACGCCTGGTTAATTTTTGTATTTTTATTTTTATTTATTTATTTTTTTGAGATGGAGTCTCACTGTCACCCAGGTTGGGGTGCATCAGTGCAATCTCGGCTCACTGCAACCTCTGCCTCCTGGGTTCAAACAATTCTCCTGCCTCAGCCTCCCAAGTAGCTGGGATTACAGGCACATGCCACTACGCCCGACTAATTTTTGTATTTTTAATAGAGATGGGGTTTCGTCATGTTGGCCAGACTGATCTCGAACTCCTGACCTCAAGTGATCCGCCCGCCTCAGCCTCCCAAAGTGCTGGGATTACAGGCGTGACCAATAACACCCAGCCTGTATTTTTAGTAGAGATGGGGTTTCACCATGTTGGCCAGGCTGGTCTCGAACTCCTGACCTCAGGTGATCCGCCCCTGCCCCCGCCGGCCTCCCAAAATGCTGGGATTACAGACATGAGCCACCGCGCCTGGCCAAATTTTTCTTTATTATTCTTTCTGAAAGATGGCACCAGGCCGGAAATCCAGGCCACCTGAGTCCAGAGCCAGCCTCTTTCCACCCCACCCTGTCCAGGGGCTCAGATCCTGGCTCCACCACTGCTCAGCCCCATGTGGTCACTTTCCCTCCCCAGACCTGAGTGTTCTCACCTGCGAAATGGACACAGAGCTCTGGGCGTGGGCAGGGGGTTCCCTGAGCAGGATGGAAACATGGGGGTAGGGGATTCCTCCCTTGGCCCGTGGTGGCCCCCGAGGCCGGGCAGGATTTGCCCCGGGGTGTGATCCCCATGCACTCAGCCCCACCGCCCTGCTCCCACCAGGTGCTGGAGAACCGGACCAAGGACTCCAAGCTGGAGATGGAGGTGCTGGAGAACCTCCAGGAGCTGAAAGACCTGAACCAGCGGCAGGCACACGTGGACTTTGAGGCCATGCTGCGGCAGCACCGCCTGTCCGAGGAGGAGCGGCGGAGGCAGGAGCAGGAAGAGGACGAGCAGGAGACCGCGTGAGTCCGGCCGGTCCAACCCAGCCCTACCTCACAGCCTCTGCACTGGCAGGCGCTGCCTCTGCCCCAAACCCTTCCCCTGCTCTCTGCAGTGTCGCCTTTTCAGGGACCCCTTTCCCACCGCCAATCTCACTTTCTCCCTTGTGGCGTCTGTCTCGGGGGTCCCCAGCCCACTGCCAGGCACGGTGACTCAGCACGTGGTCACCCGCATGACTGCGGTTTGTCACAGTGGGAGGACACAGCAGATTCAGCAAAGGGAAAAGGCATTTGGGATGTGTCGGGGGCCAGGCCTTCCAGATCCTCTCCCGGTGCAGCTTCGCAGGACGCGCCTCATCCCCCAGCCCGAGCTGGGAGGACTCGAGAGAGGCGCCATCCCCAGGAAAGCTCCTAGAGACCCAGCGTGGGGTTCCTATGGGAGGTCCCACAGGCCCCGCTGCCTGGCCCATGCCGGGATTCCAGACTCGACAGGAAAACAGGGCTCGGGCATAAACCATGGTGTTTGCCGGAACAGCTGAGGCCCCAGAGCCCGTCCCATCCATGAGGGTGGGAGGTCCCCCGCACAGGCTCCCGGACACCCACCAAGGGCCACCCTCACCAGCCACCTTCTGAGGACACAGCCTCAGGCCTCCCGGGTGAACACTTTTCTTTGAGACAGGGTGTCGCCGTGTCACCCAGGCTGGAGTGCTGTACTGCAGCCATAGCTCATTGTAGCCTCCATCTCCCAGGTTCAGGCGTTCCTCCTGCCTCAGCCTCCTGGGTAGCTGGGACCACAGGGGCACATTACCATGCCCAGCTAACTGTTTTTATTTTTGTAGACAGGACCTCGCTATGTTGGCCAGGCTGGTCTTGAACTCCCGGCCTCAAGCGATCCTCCCGCCTCAGCCTCCCGAAGTGCTGGATGACAGGTGTGAGCCCCTGCAGCTGGCTGGTGAATGCCTTCGACGCCGACCACCTCTGAGCCCACATGCTGATCCCCTCCTTTCCTGGTACCTTGTCTCCCCTCCGTCTGTTAGAATCTGAGCTGTAAGGACAGGGACGTGGTGGTCTCTCTTGCATCCCCAGGGCTTCCAGCAGGTTTGGGTTTATGGTAGGTTCCTCATCAGTGCATAATTGGTGCACAGATCAGCGATGCCGTGCAGAACAGTGTTGGGAGCCTGCACTCATCCCGTACCTTCCGGGCGCCGGGCGCGGCTCTAACCTCACTACCCACACAGCCCTGGGAGTCAGTGTGATTTTCGTCATGGGCAGGAGGGCTGAGGTCCAGGGAGGTCCAGACATGGGCCCCACCAAGATGACCCTCCAGGCTCCATCCAGACAGGCTGGTTCCAGATCCAGGCGCTTAACCCCACCGCTGCCCTCAATGGACATGGAAAAGTTAATGTAAAAATGTAGAAGGGGCCAGGCACAGGGCCTCCTGCCCCCCATCCCGCACTGTGGGAGGCCGAGGTGGACGGATCACCTGAGGTCAGGAGTTTGAGTCCAGCCTGGCCAGCATGGCCAAGGGCCATCTGTACTAAAAATACAAAAACAAATTAGCTGGGCGTGGTGGTGGATGCCTGTAATTCCTAGCTGCTCCGGAGGCTGAGACAGGAGAATTGCCTGAACCCAGGAGGCGGAGGTTACAGTGAGCCAAGGTGGTGCCGCTGAACTCCAGCCTGGGCGACAGAGCAAGATTACGTCTAAAAAAAAGTTAAAAATTAAAAAGCAGACTGGGTGCAGTGGTTCACGCCCGTAATCCCAGCACTTTGGGAGGCCGAGGCAGGTGATCACCTGAAGTCAGGAGTTTGAGACCAGCCTGGCTAACATGGAGAAACCCCACCTCTACTAAAAATACAAAAATTAGCTGGACATGGTGGTGCCTGCCTGTAGTCCCAGCTACTTGGGAGGCTGAGGCTGGAGAATTGCTTGAACCCAGAAGGTGGAGGTTGCAGTGAGCCAAGATCGCACTACTGCACTCCAGCCTGGGCAACAGAGAAAGACTCCATCTCAAAAAAAAAAAAAACACACACACAAATTAGCCAGGCATGGTGGCAGGCACCTGTAGTCCCAGCTACTGGGGAGGCTGAGGCAGGAGAATCGCTTCAACCCAGGAGACAGAGGTTGCGGTGAGCCAAGATTGCCCCACTGCACTCCAGCCTGGGCCACAGAGCGAGACTCTGTCTCAAAAATTAAATGAAATGAAAATTAATGAGGCATAGGGACACACGCCTGTGGACCCAGCTACTCAGGAAGCTGCGTGGGGAGGATCACTTGAGCCCAGGAGGTGGAAGTTGCAGTGAGCTATGATTGTGCCACTGCACCCCGCCTTGGGTGACAGAGTGAGACCTTGTGTCTTTTGTTGTTGTTTTTAGACAGAGTCTCGCTCTGTCGCCCAGGCTGGAGTGCAGTGGCGCGACCTCGGCTCACTGCAAGCTCCGCCTCCCGGGTTCACGCCATCCTCCTGCCTCCGCCTCCTGAGTAGCTGGGACTACAGGTGCCCGCTACCACGCCCGGCTAATTTTTTGTATTTTTAGTAGAGGCGGCGTTTCACCGTGTTAGCCAGGATGGTCTCGATCTCCTGACCTCGTGATTCACCCGCCTCGGCCTCCCAAAGTGCTGGGGTTACAGGTGTGAGCCACCGCGCCCGGCCTAGACCTTGTCTGTTTTAAAAAAAAAAAAAGAAAGTAATCTGTGTGCCCCCTACTCCCTCCCACCCCTGCTCACTGAGGACAGAAAGAGGTCTCGAGGCACCCAGTCCCCTCGCCACCACAGCAGGCGCATCCCAGGCCCTGTTCCCCGTGCAGAGCACATCCAGGTTCCCATCTTCCATCCCACAGAGCCCTGTTGGAGGAAGCCAGAAAGCGGCGACTGCTGGAGGACTCCGACTCAGAGGATGAGGCTGCCCCCGCGCCCCTGCAGCCAGCCCTTCGGCCCAACCCCACTGCCATCCTGGACGAGGTGAGGGGGGCTGCCTGAGTCCCGGGGACTCCCAGGTGAACTAGCGACAGCTGAAGCCAGGGGTCAGCTTGACTTGTTCTTTTGTTTGTTTGTTTGAGAAAGAGTCTCGCTCTGTCACCAGGCCGGAGTGCAGTGGCACAATCTCGGTTCACTGCAACCTCCGCCTCCCAGGTTCAAGTGATTCTCCTGCCTCAGCCTCCCAAGTAGCTGGGACTACAGGCGCCCGCCGCCACACCCGGCTCATCTTTTGTATTTTTAGTAGAGACGGGGTTTCACCATGTTGGGCAGGATGGTCTCAATCTCTTGTCCTCGTGATCTGCCTGCCTCGGCCTTCCAAAGTGTTGGGATTTCAGGCCTGAGCCACTGTACCCAGCCAGAGCTTGACTTTTTCTTAAAAGGCCAGTCTGCATCCTAACTCCTCCACTCTGTGGCTATAGCCCAAAACAACCATGATCAGGTGTAAAAAAGTGGGCGTTGCCTGGTGCCAATAAAAGCTTTATTTATAGGCTGGGTGCAGTGGCTCTTGCCTGTAATCCCAGCATTTTGTGAGGCCAAGGCAGGAGGATCGCTTGAGGCCGGGAGTTTGAGACCAGCCTGGGCAACAAAGTGAGACCCCCTTCTTTACAAAATTACAAAAATTAGTCATGGGTGGTGGTGCATGTCTGTGGTCCCAGCTACTTGAGAGACTGAGGCAGGAGGACTGCTAGAGCCCAGAAGGTCAAGGCTACAGTGAGCTGTATCAGTGTCACTGAACTCCAGCCTGAGCAAGAGTGAGACCCTGTCTAAAATAAATAAATAAAAATTAAGGCTGAGTACAGTGGCTCACGCTTGTTAATCCCAGCTACTCGGGAGGCTGAGGCAGGAGGCCGGCTTGAACCTGGGAAGGCGGAAGAGTGCAATGAAGCCCCGTCTCCCCACTACACCAACCTAGGCATTAAGTGAACTCTGTCTCAAAAAAACTTTCATTTACTAAAACCTGTGCCAGGCCTATTAGGTCTGTAATTTGCCAACCTGTTTTTTTTTGTTTTTTTTTTTTTCTTTTTTCGAGAGCCAGTCTCACTCTGTATTGAGCTGGAGTGCAGTGGCGTGATCTCAGCTCACTGCAAGCTCACGCCTCGAGGTTCACACTGTTCTCCTGCCTCAGCCTCCCGAGTAGCTGGGACTACAGGCCCGCCACCTCGCCTGGCTAGTTTTTTGTGTATTTTTTTTTAGTAGAGCGGGGTTTCACCGTGTTAGCCAGGATAGTCTCGATCTCCTGACCTATTGATCCGCCGTCTCGGCCTCCCCAAAGTGCTGGGATTATAGGCTTGGGCACTAAGCCCGGCCTACCAGCCCCTGTTTAAGCTGCTGAAAGAAGGGAATGTAAAGAAAAACACAGAAGTTTATTTCTCAATCGTGTAAGAGCCCTGGGCTGACACTCTAGGACTTCCGGGCAGCTCTGCTCCATGGAGCCATTCAGGGATTCAGGCTCCTTCCTGCTCCTGGAGCACGGCTTCCTGCGCTGTGTTCTCAGCTGGCTCAGAGCACCTTCGGGGTCTGGCTGTGGGAAGGCAAAAGGTGCGTGGAGGACCACCCAGCCTCAGATGCGGCCCAGCTTAATTCTTCTCTCATGCCATAGGTCACAGCATAGTCACAAGGCCCCATCTGGCTGCAAAGGAAACTGTGAGCTGTATTCTCCAGTTGATCTGTGCCTGGCTGTGCTGCTAACTAGAACGAAGGGAGGCCGGGCGCCATGGCTCAAAGTGCTATAATCCCAGCACTTTGGGAAGCCGAGGCGGGCGTATCATCTGAGGTCAGGAGTTCGAGACCAGCCTGGCCAACATGGGGAAACCCTGTCTCTACTAAAAATACAAAAATTAGCTGGACATGGTGGTGCATGCCTGTAATCCCCCAGTTACTCGGGAGGCTGAGGCAGGAGAATCACTTGAACCTGGGAGCACAGGTTGCAGTGAGCCGAGACTGCACCATTACACTCCAGCCTGGGTGACAGAGTGAGACTCCATCTCAAAAAACAAAAAAAGAAGGGGGGCAGGATCTTTGGCAGATGACCAGCATTTTCCACCACAGCTGACTCATCCAAGGTGGCCTCAGCCACTCTGGTTTGTTCATTGAAGAAGGTGGTAAAAGTAGGGGCTCATAAACCAATAACACAGACACACAGAAACGATTGTTTTTTTTTTTTTTTTTTTTTTTTTAAACACAGAGTCTTGCTCTGTTGCCCAGGCTGGAGTGCAGTGGTGCAGTCCCAGCTCACTACAGCCTCAACCTCCTGGGCTCAAGCAATCCTCCCACCTCAGTCTCCTGAGTAGGTGGGACCACAGGCACACATCACCATACCTGGCTAATTTTTCTTTTCTTTTTTCTTTTTTTAGACAGTTTCACTCTTGTTGCCCAGGCTGGAGTGCAGTGGTGTAATCTTGGCTCGCTGCAACCTTCGCCCCCCGGGTTCAAGCGATTCTTCTGCCTCAGCCTCCCAAGTAGCTGGGATTACAGGTGCCTGCCACCATGCCTGGCTAATTTTTGTATTTTTTTTTTTTTTTGAGACGGAGTCTCGCTCTGTTGCCCAGGCTGGAGTGCAGTGGTGCGATCTCGGCTCACTGCAAGCTCCGCCTCCCGGGTTCACGCCATTCTCCTGCCTCAGCCTTCCGAGTAGCTGGGACTACAGGCACCCACCACTACGCCCGGCTAATTTTTTTGTCTTTTTTGGTAGAGATGGGGTTTCATCATGTTAGCCAGGCTGATCTCAAACTCCTGACCTCAGGTGATTCAACTGCCTCGGCCTCCCAAAGTGCTGGGATTACAGGCGTGAGCCACCGCGCCTGGCCCCTAAGTTTTCAAATTGTTTTTGCAGAGATGCGGTCTGGCTGTGTTGCCCAGGCTGGTCTCCTGCTCCTGGCCTCCAGCAGTTCTCCTGCCTTGGCCTCTAAAGGCACAGGGATTACAGGCATCAGCCACCATGGCTGACCCCAAGACAGTTTTCTAAAAGATCCTTTCTTTGAAGCTATATCCCCTGATTCGAGTTCTCACACTGTGGTTCTTGCATAAACCACTCCCAGAATTCATTGTCTACTACTTCCTCTCTCTTTTTTTTAAAATGAATCAACAGAGTAAAGCTACTTTGAAAGCAGTGCAACCTTTTATGATGTATTCCCTCAGTCCTGTGCCTGTACCTGATTTTCTCGCAGGTGTTTTATTTGGTTTTACGTGATACACCTTCATCAAGACTTTTCAAACCTTCACCCTAACTTTTATAGGAAGGAATATCTCCACACTTGCATTTTCTTGGTTGATTTTAGAGATGAGGTCTTGCTCTGTCACCCAGGCTAGAGTGCAGTGATGTGATCACAGCTCACGGCAGCCTCCAACTCCTGGGGTCACATGATCCTCCCACCTCAGCCTCTCACGTAGCTGGGACTACAAGTGCATGCCACCACAGCCAGCTCATTTTTTGTATTTTTTTTAGTAGAGACGGGGTTTCACCTTGTTAGCCAGGATGGTTTCGATCTCCTGACTTCGTGATCCACCCGTCTCGGCCTCCCAAAGTGCTGGGATTACAGGCTTGAGCCACCGCGCCCGGCCCTTTTTTAAACTCCTGTCTTCAAGCAGTCCTCCCACCTTGGCCTCCCAATCCTTCGTTTAGTTTAATGATGATGAGTACCACCTGTAGAAACAGGTTTGGGAACTAACCTAGGTATCTTATTTTTGTTTTTGAGACGGTCTCGTTCTTTCGCCCAGGCTGGAGTACAGTGGCACAGTCTCCGCTCACTGCAAGCTCCGCCTCTCAGGCTAAAGTAATTGTCCTGCCTTAGCCTCCTCAGTAGCTGGGATTACGGGCGTGTGCTGCCACACCTGGCTGTTTTGTATTTTATTTTTATTAATAAAGTGACAGGGTTTCACCGTGTTGACCAAGCTGGTCTTGAACTCCTGACCTCAAGTGGTCCACCCGCCCCGGCCTCCCAAAGTGTTGGAATTACAGGTGTGCGCCACTGCACCTGGCCATCTGTGCCTTTTGACTTGTTTTCCTCGTTCTAACATCAGCCCAGAGCCACGACTTTTTTTTTTTTTTTGAGACAGAGTCTCGCCCTGTCACCCAGGCTGGAGTGCAGTGGCACAATCTCGGCTCACTGCAACCTCCACCTCCCAGGTTCAAGCGATTCTCCTGCCTCAGTCTCCCGAGTAGCTGGGATTACAGGCATGTGCCACCAAGCCTGGCTAATTTCTTGTATTTATAGTAGAGATGGGGTTTCACTGTGTTAGCCAGGATGGTCTCGATCTGACCTCGTGATCCACCCACCTTGGCCTCCCAAAGTGCCAGGATTAGAGGCGTGAGCCACCGCACCCGGCCCAGAGCCACAACTTTAAGGAGGCCTCTCCACCACCTTAGCAGTGGCCGCCCCTCACACCGTCGGCTTGGCACTCAAGGCCTCTGCCCATTCTCCATCCCACATAACCTGCCCTGGCACTTCCTGACTCACACGGTGGCTTCTCATCACACCTTTACCTGTGCCATTCCCCTTACCTGGGATGCCCCCTTTTCCTTCTAGCTTGGTGAACTCCTACCCACCCTTCAATACCCAATGCAAGACACCCTTCCTTTGAGAAGCTCATCCTCACAATTCAAGCTCATGCACCCTGGCTTCTCTCTCACCCAGATGGATGTAGTCCTGCGTGTTGGTCTCCTTGTTCCTCTCCCTCCCCACACAGTGAGCTCCGTGAGGGTAGAGCACCCATTGGGACTTCCTTAACCCAGTGGTTACCACTTCCTCTATTTAAACATAAAACAGATTAAAGAGGCCAGATGTAGTGGCTCACGCCTATCATCCCAGCTCTTTGGAACGCTGAGATGGGAGCATTGCTTGAGCCAGGAGTTCGAGACCAGCCCGGGTAACAGAGTGAGACCCTGTCTCTACAAAAATTAAAAATGTTAGCCCGGCATGGTGGCATGCACCTGCAGGAGGCTGAGGCAGGAGAATCGCTTGAGCCTGGGAGTTCGAGGCTGCAACGAGCTATGATTGCACCACTGCACTCCAGCCTGGGCAATAGAGTGAGACCTTCTCCAAAAAAAAATTTAATAAATAAAATAGATTAACAGGTCCCTTCTGTTGCAGTGAAGGAACTGGAAGTCTTTTCTATCTACCCCTAACTCTTTCCCAAGGCGGCTTCCTCCATTTTCATGCGTTCTCTCAAGTACATTGAGCACCTCCTTGTGCCAGGAACTGTTTGTGGCACCGCAGAGCCAGCAGTGGGGAAGACAGGAGCTCACAGCAGAGCTGGGGAGAGAGTTATAACAGCCAGCAGAGGGCACTGTGAGCGTGGACATGCAGCCTGCATGTGAGCTTGAACCATGATGGGCTTCTCAGAGGAGGGGTGTCTTGTGTTGGGTATTGAAGGGTGAGTAGGAGTTCACCAAGCGAGTGCATGGAGAAGGGGGCATCCCTGGTGAAGGGAATGGCATGGGTAAAGGCGTGGAGATGAGAAGTCACTGTGATTCAGGAAGTGTCAGGGCAGGCTATGTGGGATGGAGAATGGACAGAGACCTTGAGTGCCAAGCCTAGGACAGTGGGGAGCCATAGAGGAGTTTAGAGCAGAGGAGGAACATGGGCAGCGCAGCAGTGGAAGAGGGGCATGGAGCAGTGAGCAGGGGTTGAGGGCAGAGGGGCCAGACTGGGCCCTGGATCCGGGCCAGACCCCCACACATGTCCCCATCACCTGCAGGCCCCAAAGCCCAAGAAGAAGGTGGAGGTCTGGGAGCAGAGCGTTGGCAGCCTGGGCAGCCGGCCCCCGCTGTCGAGGCTGGTCGTGGTGAAGAAGGCAAAGGCCGACCTGGACTGCAGCAATGGGCAGCCTCAGGCAGCCCCCGCCCCAGGTAAGGTCACAAGAGTTCCCAGAGCCGGGCGCGGTTTCCATAGTGACCTCCAGGTGGCGGCAGCGCTCCCTGTGCAATTACAGAGGCTTCATGGGGTGGGTTGAGGGTGGCCTGCAACCCCCACAGGACCAATTAGTGGAGTGAGCAGAGAAGGCGGGCAGCTTATTTTTGTCTTTTTTCTTTCTTTCTTTTTTTTTTTTTTTTTTGAGTCAGTCTTGCTCTGTTTCCCAGGCTGGAGTGCAGTGGTGCCATCTCGGCTCACTGCAACCTCCGCCTTCCCGGTTCAAGCAGTTCTCTGCCTCAGCCTCCCAAGTAGCTGGAACTACAGCACCACGCCCGGCGAATCTTTTGTATTACTAGTAGAGATGGGGTTTCTTCATGTTGGTCAGGCTGGTCTTGAACTCCCGACCTCAGGTGATCCAGTCACCTCGGCCTCCCAGAGTGCTGGGATTACAGGCGTGAGCCACCGCGCCCGGCCTCTTTTTGTCTTTCAATTACAAAAAGAGCCAGTGCTTGCTTTTAAAGCCCAAATCCTGTGGGAATGTATAAAATCAATGTTGAATCCGTGTTTCCCTGCCCAGCCTTCGCTGCCAGCAGGTGCCAGGATCCCCCGTCCCACCTCCGGGGCTGTCTGTATGGCATGTGTGTCTCTGTTGTCACACACCTGGTGCTCTGTAGGGACGAGAGTCCCACACCCCCAGCCCCGGGGGATGGAGGATGGGAGTGGGGTCAGCATTGCCATGTGGTTAAGACCAGAATTCGGAGCCAAGCATCCGGGGGGCAGGTACTTTGCACCCCTACCTGCTTGTCCTATGGCCTTGGCCAAGGGACTTTCCCCCCAGCGGGGCCTCAGTGTCGTGTCCTGTAAAATGCAGCCAAGGGGACCTACCTCACGTAGGTAGAGTCGGCTCCCGGTTTGGGTTGATTCCGTGAGCTGTGGCACTTGAGTAGACCCTGGCACACGACGAGACTGTGAGACATTTGAGACATTTTTATCAGTGCTGGTAAAAATTATGCCATCTGGCCAGGCGCAGTAGCTCACACCTGTAATCCCAGCACTTTGGGAGGCCAAGACCGACAGATCACTTGAGGTCAGGAGTTCAAGACCAGCCTAGCCAACATCATGAAACCCCATCTCTACTAAAATTAGCCAAGCATGGTGGCGGGTGCCTGTAATCCTAGCTACTTGGGAGGCTGAGGCAGGAGAATTTCTTGAATCTGGGAAGCCGAGGTTGCACTGAGCCAAGATTGCACCACTGCCTGGGTGACAGAGCGAGACTCCGTCTCAAAAAAAAAAAAAAAAATTATCCCATTTGTCAGAGGAAAAGCCCGAGAATCAGAGTGGCTTTCACAGCCGGGCATAGAATCTGCCCCTCTTAATTGCCTTAGTATGATTTTTCCTAAGGCGATTAAGTCCGCAGTGACTGGACTTTGAACTTTGCACCATTTCCATTTTTGGCAGCGCACGTTGCCTGCCTGGGCAGGGTTTGCATGGGCCATTGTTCGGAAGCGGAGCTGTTGAGTCCCGGGTGTGCAGACGTAAATCTGCAGTGGGTCCCATCAGGTGCCATCCAGAAAGGCCAGGCCATTCACATGCTGTCGCCTCTGGGCTTTGCAAACCTGCAGAGGTTGCCGGTCCTGTGCTCCAGGCCTGGTCCCTGGCCCGTCTGCTCTGGAGCTGAGATGAGCTAACTCTCCCTCTCCCCCCAGGAGCCCCGCAGAGCAGGAAGGAGGCCGACCCTGCACCCCCGACGCCTGGCGCGTCCTCCCTGAGCCAGCTGGGTGCGTACCTGGACAGTGACGACAGCAACGGCAGCAACTGAGCCCTCCTAGGACCCCCGCCCTGGGTCAGGGTCACACGTCCAGCTTCAGCCATGTTGAGGCCGGCGTTGCTGGTGGTCGGGGGACGAGGCCTTGGCGTAACCGGAGACCCTGCAGACAAGTGCCAGCGTGCTCCGAGCACGTAGGGCCAACAGGGACCTCAGCCCTGGGAGGTCACTTCTCTCTGCCCTCACCAGCCTCTCAACACATCGGGGACACCTGCTGCTCCTGCCTCCACCTGTCACCATGCTTAGGGCTGCAGTATCCCTAGTGCGTCTCAGCTTCCAGCACTACTTCAGGGTGGCAGTGTCTGGGGCACTGGGCGAGCCCACTGGCCTCTAGATGGCCTCATCTCTTCCTTCCACAAACTGTCTAGAACCAATAAAAGGAAATCTGCCAACCGCCCGGGCCCCTTCTCTCTCCGAGTCTGAGGAGGCCCCAGGACAAGGCTCTGTTAGCACAATTCGAGGGGCATTCACAGAGGTTTGTTTTTTGAGACAGGATCTAACTCTTGCCCACGCTGGAGTGCAGTAGCGTGTTCTTGGCTCACTGCAGCCTTGAACTTCTGAGCTCAGGTGATCCTCCCTCCTCAGTCTCGTGAGTCGCTGGGACCTCAGGTGTGTGCCACCATTCCTGGCTAACTTGTATATTTAGAAGAGACTGGGTTTTGCCATGTTGCCCAGGTTGATCTTGAATTCATGGGCTCAAGCGATCTTCCTGCCTCGGCCTCACAAAGTGCTGGGGTCACAGGCACTTAGGCCAGACTATATTTAAGTTATGCGCCCCTAAAGGTGCTTGCCCCAGGCTTACCATCTGGGCTTTTTTTGTTTTCTCTTATTTATCTTTTTTCTTTTTTTTTTTTTTTTTTTTTTTGGGAGGGAGTCGCACTGTAAAGCAGGCTGGAGTGCAGTGGCGGATCTCCCAAGCTCACTGCAAGCTCAGCACCTCCCAGGTTCACTTGACTCCTCCTGCCTCAGCCTCCTAAGCTGGGACTACAGAGGAAAAGCCGCCACCTAAACCCGGCCTATTTTTTTGCTCTTTAGTAAAGTGGGGGTTTCACTGTGGTGGCAGGATGGTCTCGATCTCACAATACTCGTGATCCGCCCACGTCTCGGCCTCCCGAGTGCTGGGATTACAGGCTTGAGCCACCGCCCGGCCAAAGGATTTTAGGTGCCTCAGCCTTGAGTAGCTGGGATTACAGGTGGGCTAATGCCCAGCTAGTTTTGTACTTTAGTAGAGACAGGGTTTTGCCATGTGGCCCAGGCTAGTCGAGAACTCTGGCCTCAGGCTGACCACCCGCCTCAGCCTCCCAAAGTGCTGGGATTAAGTGGAGGCCACTCGCCCAGCCATTTCTTTTCTTTCACTAAAACAGGAGGGTGAGAAACAGGGTCTGGCCATGTTGCCCAGTCTGGACTCAACCTCCTGTCCTCAACCAACCCTCCTGCCTCAGTCCCCTAAAATCCTAGGATTACAGGAACATGCCGCAGTTCCTATCCTGGGCCTAGCTTCCCTCACTCGACCCCCACCTTTTTCATGCAGGATCTTGGTCTTTCACCAAGGCTGGAGTGCAGTGGTATAGTCAGAGCTCACTGCAGCCTCAATCTCCCAGGCTCAAGTGATCCTCCCACCTCAGCCTCCCAAGTAGCTGGGACTAGAGGCAGAGCCACCACACCTACCTAATTTTTAAATTTTTTTTCTTTTTTTTCTTTTTCTTTTTTTTTTTTTTGAGATGGAGTCTCTCTCTGTCGCCCAGGCTGGAGTGCAGTAGCACTATCTCGGCTCACTGCAAACTCCACCTCCCAGGTTCACGCCATTCTCCTGCCTCAGCCCCCTGAGTAGCTGGGACTGCAGGCGCCCGCCACCACGTCCAGCTAATTCTTTTTGTATTTTTAGTAGAGACGGGGTTTCACCATGTTAACCAGGATGGTCTCGATCTCCTGACCTCATGATCCGCCCGCCTCAGCCTCCCAAAGTGCTGGGATTACAGGCTTGAGCCACCACGCCCGGCCTTTTTTTTTTTTTTTTTTTGAGACAGCATCTCACTCTGTCACCCAGGCTGGAGTGCAATGGCATGATCTTGGCTCACTGCAACCTCTGCCCGCTGGGTTCAAATGATTCTCATGCCTCAGCCTCCAGAGTAGCTGGGATTATAGGCACACACCACCATGCATGGCTAATTTTTCTATTTTTAGTAGAGATGGGGTTTCACTATGTGGCCAGGCTGGTCTCGAACTCCTGACCTCAAGTGATTTACCCACCTCAGCCTCCCAAAGTGCTGGAATTACAGGTGTGAGCCACTGTGCCCAGCCAAAAAAAAACTTCTATGAATTAAGTTTTACAATCACGTACAAATAAATAATGTATACCAAAAGTGGTAATGACTATGATGAAAATAAAGCAGGTAAGTGAGTTCTAAGAGGGTGCAGAGAGGATGCCTTGGGGGGCGTGTTTATTGCTCACCTCTCCCTCTGTTTGTTTTCTTGTGCTGCGTAACAAATTATTCCAAAACTGAGCAACTTAAAAACAACAGAAAGCTGGGTGTGGTTTCACTGGGTCTCCTGCTTTAAGGTTTAGCAAGGATTCAATCAAGACAGAGGCCAGGCTGGGCACAGTGGCTCACGGCTGTAATCGCAGCACTTTCAGAGGCTGAGGCAGGCAGATCACCTGAGGTCATGAGTTCAAGACCAGCCTGGCCAACATGGCAAAACCCTGTCTCTACAAAAAATACAAAAATTAGCTGGGCGTGGTGGCTCATGCCTGTAATCCCAGCTACTTGGGAGGCTGAGGCAGGAGAATCACTTGAACCCAGGAGGTGGAGGTTGCAGTGAGCCAAGATTGTGCCATCGCACTCCAGCCCGGGGGACAAAGTGAGACTCCGTCTCAAAAAAAAAAAAAAAAAAGGACACAGGCCCGGGCTGGGGTGTCATCTGAAGGCTCAACTGGGGAAGGACCTGCTTCCAAACCTTTGTGGTTGTTGACAGAATTCAGTCCCTCACGGCTGTTGGCCACAAGACACTCAGTTTCTTACCTACACAGACCTTGTCTGCAGCTTCTTTTTTGGAGATTAGAGTCTGGTTTCACGCTTTGAACGGAGTGTATGGTTCCGGATCTCAGCTCACGAAGCTCCGCCCCGGTGTCTACGCTATTCTCCTGCCTCAGTTCTTCAGCAGTTGAGCTCGCTTCACCTCACCCGCTAGTTTTTATATTTTTTAGTAGAGACGGGTTTCACCGTATTAGCCAGGCTGTCTCGGATCTTCTGACCTTGTGATCCACTTCCAGCGTTGATTATGGCTTGAGCCACCAAGCGCTCTGCGCCAGTGTCTGCAGCTTCTATCTTTGTCCATCTGCTGCTGCTTTCGCAGAACACCACTGACGGGGTAAATTATGCACAGTAGAAGTTTATTTGGGCCATGCGGGGTGGCTGATGCCTATAATCCCAGCACTTTTGGAGGCCGAGGTAGGTGTATCACTTGAGGTCACTTCAAACCATCACTAAAAATACAAAATAGTTGGTGTGGTGGCAGGCTTCATAATCCCAGCCACCCAGGGCTGAGGCAGGAGAGAGTAACTTGAACCTGTGGAGCGAGGCCGGTGTGAGCCAAGATCGCGCCACTGCACTCCATCCAGCTTGGGCAACAGAGTGAGGCTCCATCTCAAAAAAATTGGTGCAACCCAGCACACTGAAACCAGCTGGCACATTGTGTGTGCTCACAAATGGGCTGAGTGGGCATCACCCCATTCCCCAGTGAGGAAGCAGGCTCAGGGAGCCCCAGGTTTCACCTCCTCCCTTCCCACACGCCACTCTTTCATACATCACTGGAATTTTATTTTTATTTCTTTTTTTTTCCCCTGGGAAGCTTTGTTCTCTCACCCTATGTCCCAGGGGCAATTCTGCTGTCGGCTCCCAGTTCGCTCCTGGAGATTCCCAGGGCTGAGGGAGTCGAGGGGCAGGCACAGCCATGCATCGGGCTCTGTCCCTCCTGACCAGTGGGGGACCCCTCCCTGCCCTGCCCCACCTCCCAGCGCCCCCTACCTTCACCCTCTGAAGCCTGCCCTTCCCCCATCCCTGCCGACAGTACCCGTTCCCCACCAGCCCGCGTCTGTCATCCTGTCTTCGGGAGCTGTCAGCCTTCATCTGAGATCTCCTCCATCAACTCCTCCGGGGCTGCCTGGCTGCCGGAGCACATCAGAGGGATGGGGAGGAGGGGTGATGGGATCCCCTTCCGCTGGAGCCCACTGCCACCCCAGCCTGGGCTTACAGGAGAAGAGGGGCCCACGCCGTGTGAACCTGGGGCTCCCTGAGCCTGTTTCCTTATCTGGGAATGGGATGACACCACCCACTCGGTCCACAAACACCCCCGGGGACACGCTCTGTTGCTGCCCCATTTATGGGTAAGGGAGGCTCCTCAACCTCCAGGGTGAGGGAGGGACAGGGCCCGGGTTTGAATCTCCAGGCTCCAAGGCCATGCCTTTGGTTATCCGCCCCACTGCAACTCCACTGCAATTGCCTGCGTGTCAGACTGGAGTCCTGGACGGGCTGGATCATGCCTCCCCCATCAGATAGGGGCCTCTAGAAGGAAGGCTCACGTCTCCTCTAATAGACTGCGACCTTGTGAGTTAGTTGGGGCCATGCCTTCCGTGTTGGACTGGGGCCCTTGAAGTTTACGCCATGCCTCTGCCATCTGACTGGGGACGCTTGAAGTTTGGACTATGCCTCCCTTTTCAGACTGGGGACCCTGGAAGGCAGGCCTGTGTCTCCTGCATTACTCTGGGATGCCTGAAGTCAAGGCTCTGTCTCCTGCATTAGACAGGGGGCCTCTGAAGGTTGGACCTGCCTCCCCCATCAGACTGGAGACTCCCGAAGACAGGTTCATGTCTCCTTCATCAGAGTGGGAACCCCTCAAGGTAGGGCCGCATCTCTCCCATCAAATGGAAGCTCCTGAAGTGAGAACCACAACTCCTCCATCAGACTGGGGGCTCCTGTGGACAAGGCCATGTCTCTGCCATCAGACTGTGAGTTGAGAAAGGCAAAGCTGGCCGGGCGCAGTGGCTCACGCCTGTAATCCCAGCACTTTGGGAGGCCGAGGCGAGCGGATCACCTGAGGTCAGGAGCTCAACACCAGCCTGGCCAACATGGTGAAACCCCGTCTCTATTAAAAATACAAAAATTAGCCTTGTGTGGTGGCGTGCGCCTGTAATCCCAGCTACTCAGGAGGCTGAGGCAGGAGAATTGCTTGAACCTGGGAGACGGAGGTTGCAGTGAGCCAAGGTCATGCCACTGCACTCCAGCCTGGGTGACAGAGTGAGACTCCGTCTCAAAAAAAAAAAAAAAAGAAAGATGGCTGAGTGTGGTGGCTCTCACCTGCAATCCCAAAGTTTTGGGAGGCCGAGGCAGGAGGATCACTTGAGGCCAGGAGTTCAACACCAGCCTGGGCAACATTGCAAGACCCCAATTCTAGAAAAAAAAAATTTTTTTTTTAGATGGAGTCTCATTCTGTTGCCCAGGCTGGAGTGCAGTGGCACGATCTCGACTCACTGCAACCTCTGCCTCCCAGGTTCAAGCGATTCTCCTACCTCAGCCTCCTGAGTAGCTGGGATTACAATGTGCCCGCCACCAAGCCTGGATAATTTTTGTATTTTCAGTAGAGATGGGGTTTCACCATGTTGGCCAGGCTGGTCTCAAACTCCTGACCTCAGGTGATCCACCTGCCTCAGCCTCTGCAAGTGCTGGGATTACAGGTGTGAGCCACCACACCCGACCCTCTAGAAGAATTTTAAAAATTAAAAAACACAGGCCTGGCCAGGTACGGTGGCTCAAGCCTGTAATCCCAGCACTTTGGGAGACTGAGGCTGGTGGGTGGATCACGAGGTCAGAGATGGAACCATCTGGCCAACATGGTGAAACCCAGTCTCTACTAAAAACCACTAAATTGTACACTCTAAATGGGTGAATTGTAGGATATGTGACTCATGTTTTTTGGGTTTTTTGGTTTTGTTTTTTTGAGATGCAGTCTCACTCTGTTACTGCTGAGAATGCAATCATTCTGTCCCAGCCTTAAGCGGCCTCGGCTTCCCGGTTCAAGTGATTCTCCTGCCTCCTAATCTTTGGGTTACACAAGTGCCGACTACCACACCTGGATAATTTTTGTATTTTTAGTAGAGACAGGGAGTTCCACATCTTAACCAGGCTGGTCTCGGGCTCCTGACTGGGATGATCCCACCCTGGCCTCCCAAAGTGCTGGGATTACAGGTAATCCCTGCAACCAATGTGGATGCTATGCTTTAGAAAAACAACAACAAAAAAAAAACACAGCAAGTCCGTGCATGGTGGCTCACTCCTGTAATCTCAGCACTTCGGGGGGCCAAGGCGGGCGGATCACAAGGTCAGGAGCTCAAGAGCAGCCTGGCCAACATGGTGAAACACCGTCTCTACTAAAAATATAAAATTTAGCTGGACATGGTGGCGGGCACCTGTAAACCCAGCTACTTGGGAGACTGCAGCAGGAGAATCGCTTGAACCCGGGAGGCAGAGGTTGCCGTGAGCTGAGATCGCACCACTGCACTCCAGCCTGGGCGACAGAGTGGGACTCAACCTCAAAAAAAAAAGAGCAAGGAAACCAAGCAAAAAGCACCAAAATCAGTGCCTGGCCATAAGTGCTTAACAGCGGTGAGCTGTTATTCTCTCATTTACCCACTGTCATGGGCTAGTGTCTGACAGGCTGGGATTCTGGAACCTGGGAGAACCTCCTGAGGATAGTTCCTTGGGCCCCACCCACCCTGGAGGAGCCCCCCATGAGCTGCCTCTCAGACCCAGAATGCTGGGGAAGGAGGGTCCCCGCTGCCCCGCCCACCTCCTTGTTATTACCCACTCAGCGCCCACCTCCTGGTAGCCCTCCCTGGTTCCCTCCTCTCCTGGTCAGAAATCCAAAGCTGGTGCAGTGGCTCAGTCCTGTAATCCCAGCACTCTGGGAGGCCAAAGGGAGTGTAATCCCAGCACTTTGGGAGCGGGGAGGATTGCTTGAAGACAGGAGTTCAAGTACAGCCTGGGCAACATAGCAAAACCCCATCTCTATAAAGAAAAATTAGCCAGGTGTTGGCCAGGTGCGGTTGCTCATGCCTGTAATCTCAGTACTTCGGGAGGCTGAGGCAGGTGGATCATGAGGTTAGGAGTTCGAGACGAGCCTGACCAACATGGTGAAACCCCATCTCTACTAAAAATACAAAAATTAGCCATGCATGGTGGTGCATGCCTACTATAATCCCAGCTACTCAGGAGGCTGAGGCAGGAGAATTGCTTCAACCTGGGAGGCGGAGGTTGCAGTGAGCCGAGATCACACCACTGCACTCCAGGCCTGAGCAACAAAGCAAGACTCTGCCCCAAACAAACAAAAAAAATTAGCCAGGTGTGGTGGTGTGCACCTGTAATCTTAGCTACTGGGAGGCTGAGATGGGGGGATCGTTTGAGCCCAGGATGTTGAGGCTGCAGTGAGCTGTGATTGCAATGCTACACCTCCAGCCCTGAAACAACAGAAAGACGAGACCTGTCTCAAAAAGAAAAAAAAAAAAAAAAAGAAGAAGAAGAAAGAAAAGAAAAAGAAAGACATCCAAAGCTCACGAGATTACGTGGCTGATTCAAGGTCACAAGGCAAGGTGACTGGACCCCAGCCTGGATCTCTGTCTCTTCTACCTCCTCCTCCTGCCTCTCCTGCCAGCCTCTCCCCTCTCCCCTCCTTGGGGTAGGGTGGGGGGTGCAGCCCCAGGAGAAGCCAGCTCCAAAGCACACGAAAGTCAAGTGCCGTTTGATTCTGGCCCGGGGGCCTCTAATAGCTATTCCTGGCACAGACTGTAATTAGAAGGCCCCTTTCAAATATTTATACCTCAGACATCTAGTCTTATCCGGCAGGGAGACGACTTGGATTTGATGAGATCTGTCAACAGCTCATCCCCGCGCCCTGGAATTGCCTTGCGGCTGACAGAAAGCACGACAATTATCAGCTGTGCTCCCTGGCCGCCCCGTGGGACGCCGCCTTGTTGCTGATCTGAAAGGGTGGAGGGAAGCGGGGGTGACCATGCACTTCAGGAGGGAGGAAGGAGTTCAACAGGTGTGTGTTGGGGAACATAGCCAGTGCAGGGAAGGGGAGGAACAGAAGGGTCTAGACACCTGCATCCTTCAGGGGCTTTGCCTTGTTGGCTCCAGGCCTCAGTTTTCCCATCTGGATAATGGAGCTCATCATGGAAAGGAGTTGCAGAACGGATTCCATGAAGAGCACTTTGGGAGGCCGAGGCCGGCGGATCACCTGAGGTCAGGAGTTCAAGAGCAGCCTGGCCACGAGAAACCCCATCTCCACTAAAAGTACAAAAATTGGCTGGTGGTGGCAGGAGCCTGTAATCCCAGCTACTCGGAGGCTGAGGCAGGAGAATGGTTGAACCCGGGGCCGAGGTTGCAGAGCCAAGATCACAACATTGCACTCCAGCCTGGGTGACAGGGCGAGACTCTGTCTCAAAAAAGAGATTCCAGTGCCACCCTAGGCCAGGTCCCATGGCAGTGTCCAGGCAGAATGAGCTGTGGAGTGGCTCTGAACAAGTCCCTCCCATCTCTGTGCCTCGGTTTCCCCATCCATAAAACGAGGAATCCAGGTGATAACTCGGTCCCTCCTGGAATCCTTCCTAGAGCTGTCTGGTTTTTCCTGTTAGAAACCACATCTTTCAAATAAGGAAAACCAAGACTCAGGGGGTGACAGACCCTGCCCTCAGCCCTGCCGGGCTGCTAGGAGGGCCCAGTCATAGCAGTGTTAGTTCTGACTGCTGTCTCGTCCTCCAGCTGTCCCCTCCAAGCTATGACCTGTGCCCAACTGGGGGGCTGGCCACCAGAGGAGAGAGTCTGGGGTCCCATCCTTCCTGGCCACCCCTCACTCCAGTCATTAGGGGGAGCTGGGCAAGCCCCTTTATGGGGAAAGAAAAAAAAAATGGTTCTGCACTGGAAAATTGGCCAGTGGCTTCCTTTTCCTCTCCCACCCCCCAAACCTCTCAGTGCCCTCACCCTCAGACAACGGCAGCAGCAGCTGACAACAGGCAGCCAGTTCAGGCCAGGCCCCTCTCACTTCTGCCCCTCTTCCCGCCACCCGCCCCCCAGAAGCCACAAAGGGACAGATGCAGAGGACAGGCGCCAGGCACAGATACCATCTCCCTTCCCCAGGCCAGCTGCCCCCAACCCTCCCCCTGCCCGCAATTAGTCCCCTGGGAAGGGATCGGGGAACAGAGCAGAGCCCTCTTGGGGGAGGGGAAGCCTGATCCCCACCGTCCCTTCCTTTGCCCCCCTCTTCCTTCTGCTGCGTCAATATCAATTTCAACCAGTGACCTCTCCACCAATTTCCACACCCCCACTCTGCCGGTCCGTTTCACCGCCAGACATCGGTTCCATTTCGACCCTCAGTGGCGGTCATTCCCACCCCCTCTGCTGGTCAATTTCACCCCTTCTGGCGGTCAAGTCCAGTCCCCCATTTCCCGGGCAATTTCCCCCTCCCCTCCTTCTCCCCCTCCCCTCTCCTCCCTCTCTCCCTCCCCAGCAGTGTCACTCCCAGCCGGTCCCCACCTCCCGCGCTCCGCACTCGCTGCGGCCAGTCTCGGGCGTCCGGGTCAGTGTCCAGCTGCCGCGGCCTCGGCCCCGGCGACTCCCGCCCCCAGCCCCCCTTCCCTCCGCGGGCAGCGGCTCCCTCCCTCCCCAGAACAGCTGAAGGTCTCAGTCACCTCCGAGGGGAGCGCAGGGGGAGGGGAGGGGCGGGGGACGCGGCCGAGGGGAGGCGGGGGAGCCTTGACGCTGCTGCCCGGGACGCGGCCCGGGGCTGGTGGGAACCGGGGCGTCCTCCCGCGCTCTCCCCTCCCCAGCGTCCCACCTCCCGGCGGCGGCGGGGAAAGTGTCTCCGAAAGCGTGAAGAGGGATTGGAGGAGGTTTTTATTTCCCTTTGTGCGGGTGGCTGGGGCCGGATCGAGGCGGCCCGGCCGGGGACCGCGGGATTGGGGGCTCCCCGCTGAGCCGAGAGGAGCGCGACAAAGGATGCGTCCAGCCGGGGTCACCGTCTCCGCGGCCCAACTTTGCGCGCGGCGCCTGCGCCCCTGGGGAGCCCGCCCGCTGCGCTGAGAACCCAGGCGTCCGGACTGGGCGAGGGGCCGGGAGCGTCCGCAGGTGGCGCTGGCGCCGATCTCCCGACCCCAGGAAGGGATCCCGGAGCTTCCCGGAGGCGGCGGGCGGCCGAGTTGCTCCAGGGAACCGCGCTGCCCGCGGAAACTCCGCGCGCCTCCGCGGATGCCCCTCGCCCTAGCCCCTAGCGCGCGGCATTCGGGGCCCTGCGGGACGCCCCCTTCCCCTGCGGTGCTTCCCAAACCTAGCTAAAGCGGGCTTGTCCTCCCTCCCTCCTCTGTCGCCTCCTTTTCCTCCCCCTCGTTCACCTTTTCCTTGCCTCTATCCATCCAGAACCCCGCCAAAGGGCGCACCTGATCTTTCTCCTCCTTCCCTGCTCTTCCCTTCCTCTCCTCCTCCTCCTCCTCCCTGAGGAAAGGGGCCTGGAGAAGGGCATGTGGGGGCCCCTCTGACAGTGGCCCGATTGGGGTGACAGGCGCCCAAATGGCCAAGTGGCTACGGGACTACCTGAGCTTTGGCGGTCGGAGGCCCCCTCCGCAGCCGCCCACCCCAGACTACACCGAGAGCGACATCCTGAGGGCCTACCGCGCGCAGAAGAACCTGGACTTCGAAGACCCCTATGAGGACGCGGAGAGCCGCTTGGAGCCGGACCCCGCGGGCCCTGGGGACTCCAAGAACCCCGGAGATGCCAAGTACGGCTCTCCCAAGCACCGGCTCATCAAGGTGGAGGCTGCGGATATGGCCAGAGCCAAGGCCCTTCTGGGCGGCCCCGGGGAGGAGGTGCGTGGCTGGGTGGCCCTGGGAGACTGGGTGGAGGGGAGGTTCAGGCTGGGCTCTCTGGATCCTGGAGAGCTTGTTTTATGTGTGAGCACAGCGGGGAACCGGGACAGCAGACAGACCCTTCCCAGTACTCCAGACCCCCACCTGCCTGGGGAGGTCTGTTATTTTTATTTTTTTGTTTTTCGAGACAGAGTCTCCCTCTGTCACCCAGGCTGGAGCGCAGTGGTGGGATCTCGGCTCATTGCAACCTCCACCTCTTGGGGTTCAAGCGATTCTCCTGCCTCAGCCTCTCCAGTAGCTGGGATTACAGGTGTGCACCACCACACCCGGCTAATTTTTGTATTTTCAGTAGAGACAGGTTTCACTATGCTGGCCAGGCTGGACTCAAACTCCTGACCTCAGTTGATCCTCCCGGCTCTGCCTCCCAAAGTACTGGGATTACAGGTGTGAGTCACTGTGCCCAGGTCGATATCTGTCCCTTTTCAATGCATAATGCTGGTTATCCTCCTGCCTCTCTGACCACCCTGCTTGGTCTCTGGGTCCTCCTCTTCCATGGCCATCCCCCGTGCCCCCCCAGCCCCCTCCCCTCAGCAACCCTTCCCTACTAACCTGGTGGGATCTTCCTAAAATAGATCTGAGTGAGTTGCTCCCCTGCAGGGCACCTAAACATCCCCCCGATGACGCTGCCCTTCCTACCACTATGTTCCCATTTTGTGTAAGTGAAACTGAGGCTCGCAGAATGGCAGTGACTTGCCTAAGGTCTCATGGGGTTCTAGCTTACTAGGATTTGAACTCAGGCCACCAGGTGCAGTAGCTCATACCTGTAATTCCAGCACTTTGGGAGGTTGAGGTGGGAGGATTGCTTGAGCCCAGGAGTTCGAGACCAGCCCAGGCTAACAGAGTGAGACCTCGTCTCTACAAAAAAAAAAAAAAAAAAAAAAATCAAAACATTAGCCAGTTGTAGTGCACACCTGTAGTCCCAGCTACTCAGGAGCCTGAAGCAGGAGGATCGCTTGAGCCTTAGAAGATCAAGGCTGCAGTGAGTCATGATTGCGCCACTGCACTTCAGCCTGGGTAACAGAGCAACACCCTGTCTCAAAAAAACAAAAACAAACAAACAAACAAAAAGCCTGGGTGTGGTGGCTCACATCTGTAATGCCAGCACTTTGGGAGGTCCAGGCAGGTGGATCACCTGAGGTCAGGAGTTTGAGACCAGCATGGCCAACACGGTGAAACCCCATCTCTACCAAAAATACAAAAATTAGCCGGGTCGCCTATAATCCCAGCTAATCGTGAGGCTGATGCAGGAGAATTGCTTGAACCCAGGAGGCAGAGGTTGCAGTGAGCCGACATCGCGCCACTGCACTCCAGCCTGGGTGACAAGAGCAAGACTCCGTCTCAATAAACAAATAAACAAATAAATAAGAAGTAAGACATTGGTAAGAAGAGCCAGGGACTCGAGGAAACCGTTACACGGGATCAAACTCTGCCTCTTACTTACCAGCTGTGCGTCCTTAAGCAAAACACTCTTTCTGTGCCTTGGCTTCCTTGTCTGGAAAATGGGGACGGTGTGCTTACTACGTGTTGGTATTACAAATCAGCACAGGTAAAACCTTGACAACAGTGCTGGCACCTGAGAAGCACTGAAGGGGGCGAAGGAGGGAGGCAGGTGTCTGTGCCGGGGAAATGGGATCAACATAGAGGGAGACGTGGGAAGCCGTCATCTGTCTGCAAGCACTTTTGGGTAACAGACTCCCTCTCCAACCCCCAAAAAGAACTCTTGGAGAGTTATTTTTGCGCGGTGGCTCTTGCCTGTAATCCCAGCACTTTGGGAGGCTGAAGCAGGCGGTTCATCTGCTGTTGGGAGTTCGAGACCAGCCTGGCCAACATAGTGAAACCCCATCTCTACTAAAAATACAAAAATTAGCCAGGTGTGGTGGCGGGCGCCTGTAATCCCAGCTACTTGGGAGACTGAGGCAGGGGAATCGCTTGATCCCGGGGGTCAGAGGTTGCAGTGAGCTGAGATCACGCCACTGCACTCCAGCCTGGGCGAGGGAGCAAGACTCCATCTCTAAATTAGTGAGTAGTGAGTGGGGCCAGTGCAGTGGCTCATGCCTGCCAATCCCAGGACTTTGGGAGGCTGAGGCAGGCGGATCACGGGTCAGGAGATCGAGACCATCCTGGCTAACACAGTGAAACTCCTCTACTAAAATACAAAAAAATTAGCGGTGGTGGTGGGCGCCTGTAGTCCCCAGCTACTGGGAGCTGAGGCAGAGGAATGGCGTGAACCTGGGAGGCCGGAGCTTGCAGTGAGCTGAATTGCGCCACTGCACTCCAGCCTGGGCGACAGAGCAAGACTGTCTCGAAAATAAATAAATAAAATAAAATTAATTAATTAATTAAAATAAAAACTCTTAGTGGTGGAGTCGCCTGTAATACTCCAACATTTTGCAGGCGAGGCAGGCAGATCACGAGGTCGGGAGATCATCCCACACCGGCTAATACAGTGAAACTACATCTCTACTAAAAATACAAAAAGTTAGCCAGGCGTGGCGGGGCCTGTAGTCCAGCTACTCCAGGAGGCTGAGGCAGGAGAATTGCTTGAACTCAGGAGGCGGAGGTTGCAGTGAGCTGAGATCGTGCCACTGTACTACAGCCTGGGTGACAGAGCGAGACTCCGTCTCAAAAAATAAAAATAAATAATAAATTAACTAATAAAATTAAAAAATAAATAAAAACTCTTGGAGAGGTGTCAGATGGCCCTGTGAGCAGGCAAGAGTGCAACATCACTTAGCAGGGATGCCCCTCTGAGTCCTTGTCTTCTCGCCTTCCTTCTCCGGCTTGAGCTTTGAAGCACTGAGTATTCAGACTGCTTGATGCTCAGCCTCATCCTGCACCCCCTGATGATGAATTTTTGGAACCTACGACACCCAACAGGTCATGAGTGAGTAGTGGAGGCAGGAGGCTTGGGAGAAGGTGACAGGGTCCCAGATGGGAGCAGGAGCTAAACAGTATCCCCGACCTCCTAGAACTGCCCGGCAGAGGGGTGCAACTCTATGACACCCCTTATGAGGAACAGGACCCAGAGACAGCAGATGGACCCCCTTCTGGGCAGAAGCCTGGCAGAGCCGGATGCCCCAGGAGGATGAACGGCCAGCAGATGAGTATGATCAGCCCTGGGAGTGGAAGAAAGACCACATCTCCAGGGCGTTTGCAGGTGCTTCTCAGACCCACACTCTGACATCTGAATGCCCCATCCCTGCATTTCCTCACCCGTCATGTCTCCTGTTTCAGTTTACAAGTAGAGTCCAATCGGCTGGGCGTAGTGGCTCACACCTGTAATCCCAGCACTTTGGGAGAGGCCAAGGCGGGTGGATCACTGAGTCAGGGGAGATGCGAGACCATCTGGCTAACACGGTGAAACCCGTCTCTACTAAAAATACGAAAAAAAAAAAAAATTAGCCGGGTGTGGTGGTGGTGGGCTCTTGTAGTCCCAGCTACTCGGGAGGCTGAGACACAAGAATGGCGTGAACCCGGGAGGCAGGGCTTGCAGTGAGCCGAGATCGCAGCCACTGCACTCCAGCCCGGGCGACAGGGCAAGACTCTGTCTCAGGAAAAAAAAAAAAAAAAAAAGTAGAGTCCAATCCTTGCCACTTTGTGGTAGTTTATTAATTCTCACTAGGTGTGAATGACTGATAGTCCTAAATTCTTTCTTCCAAGACAACCTACATCTTCCTTGGAAACGCAAACGCTTTTTAGAGTGGAATGGAACCTACTTATCCTGCTCAGTGTGGTGTGGGGCAGGGAATATGGCTGCTGGAATGGGATGTGCCAGAATTGCTTGGGAACAGCATTCTTACCTAGCTGCTAGTAAACTACAGGTTAATTTCCAGCTGAACTGGATGAGCTTAGACAAGTCTCTGAACCTTAGTTTTCTTTTCTGTAAAAGAGATAATGATAAAATCAGCTGTAAAAAACATAAAATAGCCTGTAATCCCAGCACTTTGGGAGGCCGAGATGGGCGGATCACGGGGTCAGGAGATCAAAGCCATCCTGGCTAACACGGTGAAACCCGTCTATAAAAGCTCTAAAAAACTGCTTGAGGCGGTGGTGAGGCCTGTAGTCCCAGCTACTCGGGAGGCTAGGCCAGGAGAATGGCGTGAACCTGGGAGGCCGGGCTGCAGTGAGCTGCGAGATCCGGCCCTGCACTCCAGCCTGGGTGACAGAAGCGGGGCTCCAGATCTCAAAAAAAAATACTTAAGCTGGGCGAGGGTGAGAGCCTGTAGTCCCAGCTACTCGAAACTGTGAGGCAGGAGAATGGGCGCATAAACCGGGGAGGAGCTTGCAGTGAGCTGAGATCCGGCCACTGCCTCCAGCCTGAAGCGACAGAGACTCCGTCTAAAACCATCATCATCACACAAATAAAAATAGTTGCCAGGCATGGTGGCTCACGCCTGTAATCCCAGCACTTTGGGAGGCCGAGGCGGGTGGATCATTTGAGGTCACGAGTTCGAGACCAGCCTGACCAACATGGAGAAACCTCCGTCTCTACTAAAAATACAAAATTACCCGGGCGTGGTGGCACGTGCCTGTAATCCCAGCTGCTCAGGAGGCTGAGGCAGGAGAATTGCTTTGAACCCAGGAGGCGGAGGTTGCGGTGAGTCAAGATCGTGCCACTGCACTCCAGCCTGGGTGACAAGAGCTAAACTTTAGCATAGCATAGCATAGCATAGCATTTGGACCAGATTCTAGTTGTGCAAACACGACTTTGCCCCCAAACACGACTTTGCCCCCAAAGTTTTATTACTGGGAGGGTATTTAGAGCTCAGTGCCTTGGTCCACCTGTCTGTAGATTGGGGGTGATTTTCTAGTTTTAGGACTTGGCTCCAGTCTAGCCTGAACCCAGAAGGGATTTAGGAAGTAGGGCTCCTGTCTGGAAACTTCTAAACCATCCCCTCTAGCCAAGATCCTTGTGCGCCTTGCCACCAGATTTATAAATGACCACACCTATTTCTTCTGAAGGCCAATAGGTTACACCTGTGGCCAATCCAGCCCCTGCCTTAAGCCCAGCCCCTGGGCTCTGATAGGTTGTCCCAAGCTGGCCCTGCCTTCCTACTGAGATTCCATTGGCTTGCCCCTGCCCCGCCCCCCCAAGATAGGCTGGACTTAACCCTTTCCTCTCTAAATCTCCCTTCCAGTGCAGTTTGACAGTCCAGAGTGGGAGAGGACTCCAGGCTCAGCCAAGGAGCTCCGGAGACCCCCACCCAGAAGCCCCCAGCCTGCGGAGCGTGTGGACCCAGCCCTGCCCCTGGAGAAACAGCCGTGAGTGGGGAAGCTGAAGGTGGAGGAGCCCCGTTGAACGTATCTGCAGACTCCAATGTATCAGGCAGAAGTTTTTTCGTTTTCCCAGATTAGAGGAACTGGGAGAACTTCGATTCATTCATCCACTTATTTCATTTCTTCAGCTACTCTTTACTGGGCGCCAGAGCCTGCTCTGTGCCAGGCACCCAGCTAGACACAAAACCGAATCTGATGGGGTCCCTTTCCCTCTGGTATCAAGTTCTGGGTTCAAATCCCTGCTCTCCCCTCCTGGCTGTGTAGCCTGGGGCAAGTCACTTAACCTCTCTGAGCCTCAGGTTCCAACAGAAAAGGGAATTTCCTTCTTTAACCTGGGTGGGACTTACAGCCTCAGAGCCAAGAGACAGAAATCATTCTCAGCCAGTTCTTGGTTCCTGGGATGGAACCAGGAGGCGCAGCATTTTGGTGGGCTCGCAACTCCGTGCTGGGGTCGCACATGAGCTAGGAGACGCTGACTATGTTCCCTTCCAGCCTGGGAGGTCCTTGAGGGACTGCCCGAGTCCCCAGAATCCAGGCCATGTTATCACAGTCACCCCTAAATCTCTTCGTTGGGCAATACAGAACTGGCTACTTAACTCTGAGGCCTAGGGAGTGAAGATTGTTCTCTTTTTCTCTTTCTCTTCCTCACTTGCTCCCTCCCTCCCTCCCCGAGTCTTGCTCTGTCGCCCAGGCTGGAGCACAGTGACGCCGTCTCGGCTCACTGCAACCTCCGTCTCCCAGGTTCAAGTGATTCTCCTGCCTCAGCCTCCAGAGTAGCTGGGACTACAGGCCTGCACCACCACGCTCAGCTAATTTTTGTGTTTTCAGTAGAGACAGGGCTTCAGTATGTCGGCCAGGCTGGTCTAGAACTCCTGATCTCATGATCTGTCCACCTCAGCCTCCCAAAGTGCTGGGATTACAGGTGTGAGCTACTGCGCCCAGCCCTTCCCTCTTTCTTCTTTTCTCTTCTCTTCTCTCCTCTCCTCTCTTCTCTCTTCTCTTTTCCCTTTTTTTTTTTTTTTTTTTTTTTGACAAAGTCATGCTCTTGTCGCCCAGGCTGGAGTGCAGTGGTACATCAGCTATTTCTAATCTCACTCCCCGAGTTCCAAGCAATTATCTTGCCTCAGCCTCCCAAATGGCTAAGAGCCTGGGCTCTGATACCGTGTTTTTAGTAGAGGATGGAGTTTCTGCCATGGCCAATGTAGGCTGTCTCAAACTCTGACCTCAGGTGATGTGCCTGCCTTGGCCCTCCAAAGTGTCGGGATGACAGGCGTGAGCCACTGCCCTTTCTTCTCTCCTTCCTTCCTTCCTTCCTTCCTTCCTTCCTTCCTTCCTTCCTTCCTTCCTTCCTTCCTTTCTTCCTACCTTCCTTCCTTCCTTCCCTCCCTCCCTCTGTTCTTCTTTCCCTTCCCCTTCCCCTTTCCCTTTCTCTCTTTCTTTCTCTCTTTCTCTCTTTCTTTCAGACAAGGTCTCGCTCTGTTGCCCAGGCTGAAGTGTAGTGGCACAATCATAGCTCACCGTACCCCTGAACTCCTGGGATCAAGCCATCCTCCTGCCTTCGCCTCCTCCATGGGACCACAGGCACGCCATGTGTGCTTATTCTCTTTTCAGATTTCTTTCATTATGAACAACAGCAAAGGCTCTGGTGCTTCTCTGTCTTTGATACCTTGCTTGCAACTGCAGACCCCTTTATGAGCACATTGAAGCAAAACATTAGGCCGGGTGCAGGGGCTCAAGCCTGTAGTCCCAGCACTTTGGGAGGCCAAGGTGGGCAGATCATGAGGTCAAGAGATCGAGACCATCCTGGCCAACATGGTGAAACTCCAACTGTACTGAAAATACAAAAATTAGCTCTGTATGTTGGTGCACACCTGTAATCCCAGCTACTCGGGAGGCTGAGGCAGGAGAATCTCTTGAATCCAGGAGGTGGACGTTGCAGTGAGCTGAGATCACGCCACTGTACTCCAGCCTGGTGACAGAGAGAGACTCCATCTCAAAACAAAACAAAACAAAAAAACATTAAGAAAGGGGCTGGGTGCGGTGGCTCATGCGTGTAATCCCAGCACTTTGGGAGGCCGAAGCAGGCGGATAACCTGAAGTCAACAGTTTGAGACCAGCCTGGCCAACATGGTGAAACCCTGTCTCTATTAAAAATAGAAAAAAATTAGCCAGTTGTGGGCTGGCACCTGTAGTCCCAGCTACTCAGGAGGCTAAGCCATGAGAATAACTTCAGTCTGGGTGGCAGAGGTTACAGTGAACCAAGATCGTGCCACTGCACTCTAGCCTGAGAGACAGAGTGAGACTCCGTCTCAAAAGAAAAAAGAAAGGGACAGGTGGGTGAGGTACAAGATGAAGCACCGCTTTTGTGAAAGTGATTGAAGTTGACAAGGACCCGAGGGAGGCTGTGAAAATCAATGTCAGGTATATTATAACCAGGCCTCTTCTTGAAAAATCCAAGGGGATCGGCCAGGCGCGGTGGCTCAAATCCGTAATCCCAGTACTTTGGGAGGCTGAGGAGGGCAGATAGCCTGAGGTCAGGAGTTCCAAACCAGCCTGGCTAATGTGGTGAAACCCCATCTCTACTAAAAATACAAAACTTAGCTGGGTGTGGTGCTGTGCACCTGTAGTTCCAGCTACTTGGGAGGCTGAGGCAGGAAAATCGCTTGAACCCGGGAGGTGGAGGTTGAGGTGAGCCAAAATTGCACCACTGCACTCCAGCCTGGCAACAGAGCAAGACTCTGTCTCAAAAAAAAAAAAAATCCAAGGGAATTTTCCTTCTTCATTTGCCCGGACGCCACAAGCCCACGCACAAGCTGTGCATGGACCCAACTGATCTCAGAATGTGTTTTGTTTGTTTGTTTGTTTTGTATGGAGTCTCACTCTGTTGCCCAGACTGGAGTGCAGTGGCTGGATCTCAGCCCACTGCAACTTCCACCTCCCTGGTTCAAGAAGTTCCCCTACCTCAACCTCCGGAGTAGCCGGAATTACAGGCACCCGCCACCACGCCCAGCTAACTTTTTTGTATTTTTAGTAGAGATGAGGTTTCACCATGTTGGCGAGATTGGTTTCCAACTCCTGACCTCAGGCAATCCGCCCGCCTCAGCCTCCCCGAGTGCTGGGATTACAGGGCCCCAGAGTGTGTTTGAAGGAGAACAGTCCTTGATGAGGCATCTGTCTGCACTCCGTAGGTGGTTTCATGGCCCCCTGAACAGGGCGGATGCAGAGAGCCTCCTGTCCCTCTGCAAGGAAGGCAGCTACCTAGTGCGGCTCAGCGAGACCAGCCCCCAGGACTGCTCCTTGTCTCTCAGGTGAGCCCTCAGCCTCACAGGGATTGCATGGGTCACAGAATTGTATGAGTCACCCTTTTGGGTTAATTCAGAGGGAACGGGAGGGTGTGGCTCCAGCAGCCATTGGGAAGGGCTTCCAGGCCAGTGGGTGGGACTTCTAGGAGAAGGGGTGGGACTTCCGGGGAGGCCATTAGCTAGTTGCAAATTGAGGATGAGCTCCCCATCACTGGGGGTATACAAGAAGATGGAGTGGAAGGCACAGAGGTGGTCCAGGCCTCAGGTAAGACGAGGAACTAGGTGCACAAGATTCCTTTGGATTCCCCTTGTCCACAAATGGTGGTATATCAATTTGTGTCTGTCTGAAGCCAAAATTTCAGGGTGTGCCTGTAAGCGTTTTAGGTTGAGACCCTGTTTGTATGCACTTCCGTCCCTAAAATTCTGTCTAATTATAAACCAGTCCTAAGATTCTGCTAGGTGTCTGAGTGTAAGATCTAAAAGCACAAGATTGGGGCTGGGCACGGTGGTTCATGCCTGTAAACCTAGCACTTTGGAAGGCCAAGGAGGGCGGATCACTTGAGGTCGGGAGTTCGAGACCAGCCTGGCCAACGTGGTGAAACTCCTTCTCTCCTAAAAATACGAAAATTAGTCGGGCATACTGGTGCATACCTGTAATTCCAGCCACGTCGGAGGCTGAGGCAGGAGAATTGCTTGAACTCGGGAGACGGAAGACTACAGGCACACACCACCATGCTCGGCTAATTTTTGTATTGTTAGTACAGACAGGGTTTCGCCATGTTGGCCAGGCTGGTCTCAAACTCCCGGTCTCAAGCAATCCGCCTGACTCGGCCGCCCAAAGTGCTGGGATTACAGGTGTGGGTCACTGTACCTGGCCTCTTACTATTATCATTTTTATTATTATTATTTGAGATGGAGTCTCACTCTGTCACCCAGGCTGGAGTGCAGTGGCACAATATCAGCTCATTGCAGTCTCTGCCTCCCAGGTTCAAGGGATTCTCCTGCCTCAGCCTCCAGAGTAGCTGGGACCGCAGGTGCCTGCCACCATGCCCGGCTAATTTTTTTATTTTTAGTGGAGATGGGGTTTCACCATGTTGGCCAGGCTGGTCTTAAACTCCTGACCTCAAGTGATCCACCTGACTTGGCCTCCCAAAGTGCTGCGATTACTGGCGTGAGCCACCGTGCCCGCCTAATTTTTTAATGTTTTTCTGTGGAGATGGGGTCTCACTCTGTTGCCCAGGCTGGTCTCTAAGTCCTGGCCTGGAGCAATCCTATAGCCTCAGCCTCCCATATCACTGGGATTACAGGTGTGAGCAACTATCCCAGCCAGCACACTGCTGTTTACCAGAGACTGGAGACGCATGAGCACCTGGCCCTGGGCACTGTGGGAGGTGGCTTTGGGGATGGTGGCTTTCTGGGTGTGTCTGGGGTGCTAGGAGTCCCTTTCTCCCTCATCACCCAGGAGCAGCCAGGGCTTCCTGCATCTGAAGTTCGCACGGACCCGAGAGAACCAGGTGGTGCTGGGCCAACACAGCGGGCCCTTCCCCAGCGTGCCCGAGCTCGTCCTCCACTACAGTTCACGCCCACTGCCGGTGCAGGGCGCTGAGCATCTGGCTCTGCTGTACCCCGTGGTCACGCAGACCCCCTGACAGTGACCCTCGGCCCCCTTTTGAGTCCTCGGGCCTAGAATTGTATCCCAAAGCCGTCCTATAGCCTAGAAAATAAATAAGTTATTGTTTGTGTTAGTTTCCTTTCTGGGCTGCAGAGGGAAGTGGGATCGCTGACTCCCAGCGGGAAAGCCCTAGGCAGTGCTGGAGAGGGGGATGATGGGGTAATTGAAACCCTGGAGGAGGCCGGGCGCGGTGGCTCACGCCTGTAATCCCAGCACTGTGGGAGGTTGAGGCGGGCAGATCACCTGAGGTTGGGAGTTCGAGACCACCCTGACCAACACGGAGAAACCCCGTCTCTACTAAAAATACAAGATTAACCGGGCATGGTGGCGCGTGCCTCTAATCCCAGCTACTCAGGAGGCTGAGGCAGGAGAATCGTTTGAACCCAGGAGGCGCAGATTGCAGTGCGCTGAGATCACACCATTGCACTCCGGCCTGGGGAATGAGAGCGAAACTCTGTCTCAAAAACAAAACAAAACAAAACAAACAAACAAAAAACCTCGAGGCCTCACGGGCCAAGCACATCCCCAGCTCTTTGTTTTGGGGGCAGAGTTGGGATTGGAACCTGAATCTCCCATAGGGAGGGATCAGAACTCAGAGAGTAAGAGACAGAGCAGTCTCTTACTGCTGAAGAAAGAGAGAAGATGAAAACCGCACTCCATAGAAACTGACATACAAAGATGGAGAAACTGAGGGGGCCAGGCTCTCGGGCCAGCCCCGCTCCCTCCTCCCGGCAGCAGGGGCTTGATCTGCAGAAAGGACATCTGTCCCCATGGAAACAGCAGAAGTAGGGGAGGGGAGCTGGGCCTAGCTGGTGTCACTTCAAGGTGACAGGCAGGCAGAAGACCCGAGGGGCTAGTAAACATCACGAATCCCCTGCCCTCCCCGCTCCTCCCCCCACCTCCAGGCCTGCCTGGGGGTGAGGCCAGCTGCGGACGGGGTCTTCCAGGGCAGGGGACTGTTTGGAAGCCAGAGCACCACTTCCTGCTCCTTGGATTTGTCCCTACAAGTATAAGGTGGGAGGGGGGCTTTGAGTTGTCACCAAGTCCCTTGGCCACAGTGGGCCTCTTCAGCCACCCCTGGGAGCTCTGGGACCCCCACATGACCCCTTACATCTTTTTGGTGCATGTATGCGACAGGGACTCTACCACCCAGGCCAGAGGGCAGTGACATAATTATAACTCACTGCAACCTCAACCTCTGAGGCTCAAGTGATCCTCCCCCCTCAGCCTCCCAAATAGCTGAGACCACAGACATCAGCTGCACCGCCAGGCCTGGCTAACTTTTGTATTTTTAGTAGAGATGGGGTTTCTCCATGTTGGCTGGTCTCGAACTCCTGACCTCAGGTGATCTGCCCACCTCAGCCTCCCAAAGTACTGGGATTACAGGCGTGAGCCACTGCACCGGGCCATGCCTGGCTAACTTTTGTATTTTTAGTAGAGACGGGGTTTCACCATGTTGGCCAGGCTGGTCTCGAACTCCTGACCTCAGGTGATCCGCCCGCCTCAGTCCCCCAAAGTGTTGGGATTACAGGCGTGAGCCACCGCACCTGATTTCTTCAGATCTTTTCAGCACTCCCAAATCGCCACAAACACCAGCTTTGCTTTTTCTTCACAAGCTTTTATTAAGCGTTCTTGGGGGGAAAAGTGGGAGCGAGATCCATCATCATAGAAATGAGGACGGGGTCTCAGGATGGGGCTGTCGGGCTCCCAATCCTCCCGTGTCTTTTTTTTTTTTTTTTTTTTTTTGAGATGGAGTCTCACTCTGAGGCCCAAGCTGGAGTGCAGTAGCGCAATCTCAGCTCACTGCAACCTCTGCCTCCCAGGTTCAAGCCAGGCTGGTCTCAAACCCCTGACCTCAACTGTTCCACCCGCCTCAGCTTCCCAAACTGCTGGGATTACAGGCGTGAGCCACCGTGCCTGGCCTCGATCCCCCTTTTTTGTGTGTACCTATGGGTGGGGTCCCGTCGAGGTCGCCTGGGATCTCTTACTCCTCTCCCACTTTGGGGAACCCTCTTGGCCTCGGCTGCTGGGTGGGGCCTGGGCTAGGAAAGACCCTGACCATAGAAATGGGGTGGCCGGGCCTGGGGCTGGGGCAGGGTCTGGGAGCCAGGTGCGGCTGGCAGGTGACCGGCTGCGGGAACGAGGTTGAATAAATGCTCTGGCCTCTCTGGTCCTTCGCCTCTCCAGAGCAGTCCTCAGTCTTCTTTGGAGCCCCCCGGGGCCGGTATAGGACATTGCTATAGAATGCATTTCCTAGGATGGATAACACAGATCAAGAGGGAACAGTCACTAAAGACAGCCCAGCCCTCTCTGGCTAACCTCAGGGGGATTTATCTCTCTTTTCTTTGTGTGTGTGTGAGACGGAGTCTTGCTCCGTCACCCAGGCTGGAGTGCAGTGGTGTGATCTCGGCTCACTGCAAACTCCGCCTCCCAGGTTCACGCCATTCTCCTGCCTCAGCCTCCTGAGTAGCTGGGACCACAGGCGCCCACCACCACGCCCGGCTAATTTTTTGTATTTTTAGTGGAGATGGGGTTTCACCGTGTTAGCCAGGATGGTCTTGATCTCCTGACCTCATGATCCACCCACCTTGGTCTCCCAAAGTGCTGGGATTACGGGTGTGAGCCACTGCGCCTGGCCTTTTTTTTTTTTTTTTTTTTTTTGAGACAAAGTCTTACTCTGTCACCCGGGCTGGAGTTCAGAGGTGTGATCTCAGCTCACTGCAAGCTCCGCCTCCCAGGTTCAAGTGATTCTCCTGCCTCAGTCTCCCTAGTAGCTGGGATTACAAGCCCCTGCCACTATGTCTGGCTAATTTTTTGTATTTTTAGTAGAGATGAGGTTTCACTGTGTTGGCCAGGCTCGTCTCGAACTCCTGACCTCGTGATTCGCCCACCTTGGCCTCCCAAAGTGCTGGGATTACAGGCATGAGCCACTGCGCCCGGCCATTTTTTTTTTTTTTCAAACTTTGATTGTTTGTTTGTTTTTTGAGACAGGATCTCTCTCTGTCACCCAGGCTGGAATGCAGTGGGGAAACTATAGCTCACTGCAGCCTCTGCCTCCCAGATTCAAGCAATCCTCACACCTCAGCCTCCTGAGCAGCTGGGACCACAGGCGTGTGCCACCAAGCCTGGCTAATTTTTTTGTTGTTGTTGAGATGGAGCTTGCTGTGTCGCCCAGGCTGGAGTGCAGTGAGGCAGTCTCGGCTCACTGCAATCTCCGCTTTCTGGGTTCCAGTAATTCTCCTGCCTCAACCTCCTAAGCATCTGGGACTACAGGCACAGGCCACCAAGCCTGGCTAATTTTTGTATTTTTAGTAGAGACTGGGTTTTACCATGTTGCCCAGGCTGGTCTCAAACTCCTAACCTGCCTCGACCTCCCGAAGTGCTGGGATGACAGGCATGAGACACCATGCACAGCCTAATTTTTCTTTTTTTTTCTTTTTTTTTTTTTTTTTTTGAGACCAAGTCTTGCTCTGTCACCCAGGCTAGAGTGCTGTGGCGCGATCTTGGCTCAATGCAACCTCCGCCTCCTGGGTTCAAGCGATTCTCCTGCCTCAGTCTCCCAAGTAGCTGGTATTACAGACGTCTGCCACCATGCCTGGCTAATTTTTTGTATTTTTAGTAGAGACAAGGTTTCACCATGTTGTCCAGGCTGACCTCAGGTGATCCACCCACCTCGGCGTCCCAAAGTGCTCAGATTACAGGCATGAGCCACCACGCCCAGCAATTTTTAATTTTTTTTGTAGAGATGGGATCTTGCTAGGTTGCCCAGGCTAGGGGCTTTGTCTCTATTTCTGAAAAACATGAGTATAGGATATAGGAGCCGGGCTTCTCCTCCATCCCTCCGCCCTCCTTCCCCTAGGTGGGAGCACAGATGCAATGGGTCTTTGTCAAGCAGCTGCAGTTCCCACCTCCACCTCCTCCGCCCCACCCTCCCTTACCTGGGCTGTTACCTGAATCCCTTTGCTGGCAGCAGCGGTGGCCCCTGAACCAGGCACCCAGCATGATCGCCACACCCACGCTTCCCGCCCCCAGCAGCACGAAGAGGAGTCCTGTGTCCAGGGCGAAGAGATGGTCTGAGCAGGAGGGGAAGGGGTAGTGGTGGGGGAGGAAGATGCTGGGGGAGGAACACAGGACAGGGCTCACCTAGGAAGCTTGGGGTCGGGTTTCTGTTCTGTGTGGGGTCATCTGCAGAGAAGAAATCTATGTCATGGGGGGTGCCAGGCTTCTCCACCCTCCAAGAACAGAGCTCACGTGGGGGGACCTAAGTGTTCCTCCTCCTGCCAGGTCTTGTGGTTTTGGGCAGGTGTTCACTCTGAACCTCAGTTTCCTCTTCTGAAAAATGAGGCTCGGCAGGATGCGGTGGCTCAGGGTTGTAATCCGAGCACTATGGGAGGCTGAGGCAGGAGGATCACTTGAGGTCAGGAGTTCAAGACCAGCCTGGCCAATATGATGAAACCCTGTCTCTACAAAAAATATAAAAATTAGCCGGACATGGTGGTGGACACCTGTAATCCCAGCTACTCAAGAGGCCAAGACAGGAGAGATGTCCTTGAATCCAGGAGAGGGGCTGCATAGTGAGCCGAGAGATCGTGCCTCAGCCTGGGGCGACAGAGTGGAGACTCCGTCTCAAAAGACGAAAGGCGGCAGGCGTGGTGGCTCACATCTGCGTCCCACAGCACTTTAGGAGGCCAGGGATTAGCGGAGTCAGGAGATCGAAACCATCCTAACTACAGTGAACCATCTCTAAAATGAAATTGGCAGGCGAGGTGGTGGGTGCCTGTGATCCCGCTACTCCAGAGGAGAGTTGTGAGGTAAGTGAATTAATGAACCAGGGCGGAGCTTGCAGTGAGCCGAGATCGCGCCACTGCACTCCAGCCTGGGCGACAGAGCGAGACTCCGTATTCCGCCATCTTTATCCTGGGATTTATCACTCTCCGGATCCTGTTTGGTTCTTTTTGTTTTTGTTTTTGTTTGAGCCTCTACTCCATGCCATGCCCATTTTATAGACTGGGAAACCGAGGCTCAGAGAGCCTAAGTCACTTGTCTAGGGTCCCCTACCCAGACGGCAGCGGGGACCAGCTTTGAACAAAGCCCTGCCTCACGTCAGTTCAGAGATCCTAACACTGAGTTTCCTTGAGCACTTACTATGTCTCGGGCCCTGTGCTAAGCATTGTTTTGTTGTTGTTGTTTGTTTTTCTGGAGACAGAGTCGCTCTGTGTCGCCCCAGCTGGAGGGCAGTGGCGTGATCATAGCTTACTGCAGCCTCCAACTCCTGGGCTCAAGTGATCCTCCCACCTCAGCCTCTCACATAGCTGGGACTATGGGTATGTGCCACCATGCCCGGCTAATTTTAGAATTTTTTGTAGAGACGGGATCTTGCTGTGTTGGCCAAGCTGGTCTCGAACTCCTGGCCTCAAGCAATCCTCCTGCCTCGGCCTCCCAAAATGCTGAGATATCAGGCGTGAGCCACTGCACTTGGATGATAGCAAGCACTTTAGCGATAACTGCTCTAAAGTCACCTGACCTGATGAGGAAACCCTGTATGTATTTTGACAGCCGAGGGAACTGGCACAGAGAGGTCAAGTCACTTGCTCAAGGTCACACAGCAAGTAAATGAAACAGGCTTGAATCCAGGTTTGTATAATTTACAGGAACCCCAGCTAAAGGCTGTGAATGCCACAATTAAGATAAGGTCCAGCACCCCAACTCCCTCCTCTTGCAGCCTCTGAGGTTGGCAGGCGATCCCTGGAGGCTGCCAAGCTGCTGTTCAGGGTTGGTGGGGGGGTGGGGAAGCCAGCTGTGTGGGGCTGGACCCGCGCCCATTCCCTGCTCTCTCGCAGCTGCCAACGCACAGCCTGGTGCCTCCACCACCCCGCCTCCTCTAATTGCTAATTGGCCCCTTTGACATTGGAGGAGTGGGGAGAGGTGGGCAACGTACCATAACACGCCCCTCCCTTGAGGCAGGCACGTGTCCCCGCCAGCAGGCTGGTCCTACCAGCTGGAGAGGAACGAGCATCTCGAGGGGCTGAGAGCTGGGTGCTTCATTCTGCCAGAGGGGGCTGGTCAGAGGCCCAGGGCCCACAGGCACCTCTCACAGAGCAGGAGGCAAAGCCTGGATCCCCTTGGGTTTCCCGATTTTGCCTAGGGTGGGTCCATAAGTGGGGGACATGGCAAAGGGGACAGTGCACGGGGTGCACCTCTACCTAGTGCGTAACGCTAGACATGTCTTGGCCCTCTCTGGCCTCCCCTGTCTCCTCTGTAAAATGAGGCAGCTGGCGTTGCAGGTCTGGAGAGCTCTCTGGAGGGTTTCTCCCAACTTTGAGAGTCTATGGCTTTATTTATTTATTTTTTTATTTTGAGACGGAGTCTTGCTCTGTAGCTCAGGCTGGAGTGCAGTGGTGCGGGTGTGATCTGAGCTCACTGCAACCTCCCTCTCCTGGATTCTCCTGTCTCAGCCTCCTGAGTAGCTGGAATTACAGGCTGATGCCACCATGCCCAGCTAATTTTTGTATTTTTAGTAGAGAGGGGGTTTTCATCAGGTTGGCCAGGCTGGTCTCGAACCCCTGACCTCAGGTGATCCACCCACCTAGGCCTTCCAAAGTGCTGGGATTACAGGAATGAGCTACCATGCCCAGCTGATGGCTTTATTTTATTCAGAGACAGGGGTCTGGCTCTGTTGCCCAGGCTGGAGTGCAGTGGTGCACTCATAACTCACTGCAGCCTCCAACTCCTGGGCTCAAGTGATCCTCTCGCCTTAGCCTCCCAAAATGCTGGGATTAGAAGCATCAACCACTATGCTTGGCTGATGACTTTCTTTTTTTTTTTTTTTTTTTTTTTTTTTTGAGACGGAGTCTCGCTCTGTCGCCCAGGCTGGAGTGCAGTGGCGCGATCTCGGCTCACTGCAAGCTCCGCCTCCCGGGCTTACGCCATTCTCCTGCCTCAGCCTCCCGAGTAGCTGGGACCACAGGCGCCCGCCACCTCGCCCGGCTAGTTTTTTGTATTTTTTTAGTAGAGACGGGGTTTCACCGTGTTCGCCAGGATGGTCTCGATCTCCTGACCTCGTGATCCACCCGTCTCGGCCTCCCAAAGTGCTGGGATTACAGGCTTGAGCCACCGCGCCCGGCCGGCTGATGACTTTCAATTCTGTATTCTAGAATTCTCAGATTATGGGCTGGGCATGGTGGCTCACGCCTGTAATCCCAGCACTTTGGGAGGCCGAGGCAGGCGGATCACGAGGTCAGGAGTTCGATACCAGCCTGGCCAAGATGGTGAAACCCCGTCTCTACTAAAAATACAAAAATTAGCTGGGTGTGGTGGCACGTGCCTGTAATCCCAGCTAATCAGGAGGCTGAGGTAGGAGAACTGTTTGTCCCGGGACCCGGGAGGTGGAGGTTGCCGTGAACCGAGATCACCACCATTGCACTCCAGCCCGGGCAACAAGAGTGAAACTCTGCCTCAGGAAAAAAAAAAAAAAAAAAAAAAAAGTTTGATATGAAGAATTTAGAGCTTTTTATTTCTCAGAGTTTGAGACTCAAAAGTCTTAAGATTTTAGGATCCTCCCCACCGCCCTTCCCTCTCCCCACTGGCTTCAGTACCTGGGTCCACTAAGAGCCTTGTTACGTTGCCCTCAGCCTCCTCCAACTCAGGAATCTCTATGGCCGCCGAGCACACGTACGCCCCGCTGTGGTTGAGGCTCACAGGGTCCAGCTTCAGGATGAGATGGCTGGGTGCCTGCCAGGAGAGCTGTCCCTGGGGCCCGCAGACCCCCAGGCTGAGGCTGCTGTTGGTGATGTATGGTTGGCACAGGATGGCCCCATCCTTGGTCCACCTAACACGGAGCCGTTCCCAGGCCGGCGCCTGGTCCACCTGGCAGACCAGGGTGGCCTGACTGCCCTGCCTTACCTGCAGGGCGTTGGGCCCCTGCTGCACACTCAGGCTTGAGGCTCCTTGCAGGGCTGGAAGATAGAAGAGGTAGAGGCAACCTTTCTGACGGTGTGCATGTGAGGCTGTGTACCTCACTCCCCTAGTGAGCCGGCAGTCTGGGTTTGAAACCTCACTTGCCTAAGCCGGGTGCCGTGGCTCAGGCCTGTAGTCCCAGCACTTTGGAAGCCTGAGGTGGGAGGATTGCTTGAGCCCAGGAGTTCCAGACTAGCCTGAGGACATAGCAAGACCTCATCTCTACAATAAATATTTAAAAAGTAGCTGGGTTTGGTGGTGTGCACCTGGGGTCCCAGCTATTTAAGAAACTGAAGTGAGGGGATTGCTTGAGCCCAGGCATTCGAGGCTGCGGTGAGCTATGATCACACCATTGCACTCCAGCCTGGGTAACAAGGCAATACCCTGTCTCTAAAAATTAAACATAAAGGCCGGGCACGGTGGCTCACGCCTGTAATCCCAGCACTTTGGGAGGCCGAGGCGGGCGGATTATGAGGTCAGGAGATCAAGACTATCCTGGCTAACAAGGTGAAACCCCATCTCTACTAAAAATACAAAACATTAGCCAGGCGTGGTGGCGCACGCCTATAGTCCCAGCTACTCAGGAGGCTGAGGCAGGAGAATGGCGTGAACCCGGGAGGTGGAGGTTGCAGTAAGCTGAGATCAGGTGCCACTGCACTCCAGCCTGGGGGACAGAGTGTGAGACTCCGTCTCAAAAAAAAAAAAAAAAAAAAAAAAAAAAAAAATTAAACTAAAAAAAAAAACCCAAAGAACCTCACTGTCTGTATGACCTTTGGAAGGTCATGACTTGCTGAGGCTCAACAACCCCACCTGTAAAATGGGTATAAGTCGCTCAGAGCTTGTGGAATTCTGAGATAGTCTCCAGAACTCCACTACACAAATACCGCCTAGCATGTGCCAGGCCCTATGCTGGGTGTGGGGGACACAGACACAGGGGCGACCAAAGCAGATGAAAATCCCTGCCCTTCAGAAGCTGACAATCTAGGGTAAAAGAGACACAGGAAGTCATGAAATGAGAACTGCAATGGGGGAAAGGAATGGCAGTGGCCACAGAAGACACCAGTGAGGTCAGGGAACATCTATTCATTGAGAGTAATCAAGGAAGGCCTCCTTGAGGTGGTGACTTTTTTATTTTTTTATGTTTTTAGAGTTGGGGTCTGGCTCTAAGGTCCAGGCTGGAGTACAGTGGCACCATCACAGCTCACAGCATCCCTGAACTCCTGGGCTCAAGTGATCCTCCTACCTCAGCCTCCCAAGTAGCTGGGACTACAGGCATGTATCACTATGCCTGGCTGATTTTTTTGGTTTTGTAGAGGTTGGGGTCTCATTATGTTGCCCAGGCTGGTCTTGAACTCCTGGGCTCAAGTGATCCTCCCACCTACGCCTCCCAAAGTGCTGGGATTGTAGATGTGAGCCACTGTGACCAGCCTTTTTTTTCTTAAGACCACGCCACTGCACTCTAGCCTGGGCAACAGAGCGAGACTCCATACATAAGAAAAAAACGACTCCGTCTCACTCTGTTGCCCAGTCTGGAGTGCAATGGCACCATTAAAGCTCACTGCAGCCTCAACCTCCTGGGCTCATGGGCTGGGTGCCGTGACTCATGCCTGTAATCCCTGCACTTTGGGAAGTTGAGGCTGGTGGATCACCTGAGGTCAGGAGTTCAAGACCAGCCTGGCCAACATGGTGAAACCTTGTTTCTACTAAAAATACAAAAATTAGCCAGTGTGGTGGCGGGCATCCGGAATCCCAGCTACATGGGAGGCTGAGGCAGGAGACTTACTTGAATCTGAGAGGCAGAGGTTGCAGTGAGCTGAGACCATGCCACTGCACTCTAGCCTGGGCAACAGAGCAAGACTCCATATCAAAGAGTAAAAGACTCCATCTCATTCTGTTGCCCAGTCTGGAGTGCAGTGGCACCATCATAGCTCACTGCAGGATCAACCTCCTGGGCTTATGGGCAGGGTGAGGTGGCTCATGCCTGTAATCCCAGCACTTTGGGAGGCCGAGGTGGGTGGATCACCTGGGGTCAGGAGTTCAAGACCAGCCTGGCCAACATGGTGAAACCCTGTCTCTACTTAAAATACAAAAATTAGCTGGGCATGGTGGCAGGCGCCTATAATCCAAGCTACTTAGGAGGCTGAGGCAGGAGAATCACTTGAACCTGGGAGGTGGAGGTTGCAGTGACCTGAGATCGTGCCAGTGTACTCCAGCCTAGGTGACAGAGCGAGACTCTGTCTCAAACAAAACAAAACAAGGCCGGGTGCGGTGGCTCATGTCTCCAATCCCAGCACTTTGAGAGGCCAAGGCGGGCGGATCCCAAGGTCAGTAGATCAAGACCATTCTTCCCAACATGGTGAAACCCTGCCTCTACTAAAAATACAAAAATTAGCCGGGCGTGGTGGCACACACCTGTAGTCCCAGCTACTTGGGAGGCTGAGGCAGGAGAATCGCTTGAACCCAGGAGGCGGAGGTTGCAGTGAGCTGAGGTCGTGCCACTGCACTCCAGCCTGGGCAACAGAGTGAGACTCTGTCTCAAAACAAAAAAACAAAATAAAACACTCCTGGGTTCATGTGATCCTCCCACCTCAGCCTCCCAAATTGCTGGGATTACATGCACATGCCACTGTGTCCAGCCTGACCACAGATCTTAATGGAAAGGGGTAACCAGTGTGAGAAGGAAGGTATTGGAGGGTAAGAGCATTCCAGACAGTGCACAGTCCATGCAAAAGCCCTGGGGCAGGACTGTGCCTGGCGTGTTGGAGGAACAGCGAGGAGGTCGGTGTGGCTGGAGCAGAGTGAGGATGGGGAGAGAGGGAGGAGGGAAGGAGGAAAGGTTGATCAGGGCCTGTGAGCCTTGGGGTGGTGTGGAAAGGTGAGGAAAATTAAGCAGTTTACATTTTAATCTAAGTGTGATGGAAAATCAGAAAGCAGGGTAGAAATAGTCCAATTTAAGTTTTTGTTTGTTTGTTTGTTTTTTGTTTTTTTGAGACTGGGTCTCACTGTTGCCCAGGTTGGAGTGCAGTGACATGATCTTGGTTCACTGCAACCTCCGCTTCCTGGGTTCAAGTGATTCTTGTGGCTCAACCTCTTGAGTAGCTGGGACTACAGGCACTCGCTACCATGCCTGGCTAATTTTTGTATTTTTAGTAGAGACAGGGTTTCACCAACATGGCCAGGCTGGTCTGGAACTCCTGACCTCAAGTGATCTACCTGCCTCAGTCTCCAATTTAAGTTTTAATAAAAAAGACCTTGGTTGGGCGTGGTGGCTCATGCCTGTTATCCCAGCACTTTGGGTGCTCAAGACTGGATGATCGCTAGAGGCCAGGAGTTCAAGACCAGGCTGGGCAACGTAGTGAAACCCATCTCTAAAAAACAAAAACGGGCCGGGCGCGGTGGCTCAAGCCTGTAATCCCAGCACTTTGGGAGGCCGAGGCGGGTGGATTGTGAGGTCAGGAGTTCTAGACAAGCCTGGCAAAGATGGCGAAACCCCGTCTCTACTAAAAATACAAAAAAAAATTAGCCAGGCGTGGTGGCCTGCGCCTGTAATCCCAGCTACTCGGGAGGCTAAGGCAGGAGAATCGCTTGAACCTGGAGGGCGGAGGTTGCAGTGAACCGAGATCTCGTCACTGCACTCCAGCCTAGGTGACAGAGCAAGACTCCTTCTCAAAAAACAAACAAACCAAAAAAATACGAAACAAACAAACAACAAAAAAAGTGCAAGCGGTTGGAATTGGAAGAGAGGGAAAGAGGAATGGAGGATTTCGCCGGAGGAAATGTGTGAAGGGCAGTAGCCTTTGTCCTTAATTTGAAACACAGAGGGAGCTGCTGCCAGAGTAGAAAGTTTGCTCTTAGCTGTGAGAAGTCTGACGTGTCTGTTAGACTCCCGGAGAAGGTGAGGTTATGTGAAGTTCCCGGCATTTGAGATGCAATTGCAGAGGAGGGTAGAGACATGAGATCTGGAGAAGGGTATTAGGCAACTGGAACAGCAGGTGCAAAGGCTTGAGGGCCAGATCCAACCTTCCCACTGGGGAAACAGAGGAAGAAAAGCTTCCAGGCTGGAGCAAGGGGGAGGGAGCAAAGGCATCGCGGAGGGTGGAGATGAGAGAGGTCAGGCCAGGCTGGTATGTAGGGCAAGGTTTAGATTGTATCCTAGGGGCCCTCAGAGGATCCTTCCTTAACCCTCCAGCCCCCATCATGTTCTGAGTCTCGGCGGGAGATGAGCCTTATCTGACAGAGTAGAGAGACTTAAGTTTAGAGGGGCCCTGAGCTAGGGGGGCAGGCAGCCGGGGATGACAGCAAGAGGTGGGTTTGGAGGGGAGGGAGACCCAGATACTCACCCCAGAACTGCACCAGGAGGCCCAGCACCATACCTGGGGACCCCATTCCTGGCCCATCAGACCCCTCTCCCCCTCCCAGTTGACAGACTTCCTGCCACAATCTCCGCCTCCCGCTGCAGAGACAGATGTGACACCCAGGGCCAGACAGTAGACGTCCGGTGTTCCAGGCTGCTGGGGGCTCCACTTCCTGCCACCTCGTGCCTCAGTTTCCCCAATGCATTTCCTATCTGAAAGGCAGCATACAGACCAGGTGACATGGCTCATGTCTGTAATCCCAGCATTTTGGGAGGCTGAGGCAGGTGGATCACCTGAGGTCAGGAGTTTGAGACCAGCTTGGCCAACATGATGAAACCCCATCTCTACTAAAAATACATAAATTAGCTGGACAGGCCGGGCGCGGTGGCTCAAGCCTGTAATCCCAGCACTTTGGGAGGCCGAGACGGACGGATCACAAGGTCAGGAGATCGAGACCATCCTGGCTAACCCGGTGAAACCCCGTCTCTACTAAAAAATACAAAAAACTAGCCGGGCGAGGTGGCGGGCGCCTGTAGTCCCAGCTACTCTGGAGGCTGAGGCAGGAGAATGGCGTGAACCCGGGAGGCGGAGCTTGTAGTGAGCTGAGATCCGGCCACTGCACTCCAGCCTGGGCTACAGAGCGAGACTCCGTCTCAAAAAAAAAAAAAAAAAAAAAGAAATTAGCTGGACATGGTGACGGATGCCTGTAATCCCAGCTACTTGAGAGGCTGAGGCAGGAGAATGGCTTAAACCCAGGAGGTGGAGGTTGCAGTGAGCCGAGATCACACCACTGCACTCCAGCCTGGGTGACAAGAGCGAAACTCTGTCTCAGAAAAAAAGAAAAGAAAGGCAGTGTACGTAAGTGAGTTGGGGGAATGCACCCCTGTGAGCTTTCTGGAAGGCTCTACATAAACACATTTGGGTACAGGAAGACAGTGTGAGAGCAGGTGGCTCCGTGGGGGAGGGGCAGGCAGCCTAAGCCTGAGCAGTGAGATAAATGACAGGGTCCCTGCCTCAATTATTTTGCTCCCAAAATGTCTCTCTTTTGCTGGGTGCTGTAGCTCACACCTGTAATCCCAGTACTTTGTGAGGCTGAGGTGGGAGGATCACTTTAGCCGAGTTTAAGATCAGTAGCCTGGCGATCCATCTATTAAAAAAGCCCGGTAGTGGCTCAAGCTGCCATCCAGCACTAGGAGGCCAGGCGAAGGCCGGATCACGAGGTCAGGAAATCAGAGACCATCCCTGGCTAACACGGTGAAACCCCATCTCTACTAAAAATACAAAAACTGCTTGAGTGCGTGGTGACCTGTAGTCCCAGCTACTCTAAGGGAGGCTTGAAGGGCAGGAAGAATAGAAGTGAACCGGGAATGAGCTTGCAGTGAGCTGAGATCCGGCTGCTACACTCCAGCCTGGGGCTGACAAGCCGAGAGACTCAAATCTCAAAAAAAATAAAATAAAATAAAATTAAAAAGAATCTGAGCCAGGCATACTGGCTGAGCCTGTCCCAGCTTTGGGGGAGGCCAAGGCAGGTGGATCACCTGAGGTCAGGAGTTCGAGACCAGCCTAGCCAACATAGCAAAACTCAGTCTCTACTAAAAATACAAAAATTAGCTAGGCCTAGTGGTGGGTGCCTGTAGTCCCAGCTACTCAGTGGGGTTGAGGCAGGAGAATTGCTTGAACTGGGGATGGAGATTACAGGGAGCCGAGATCCTGCCACTGCACTCCAGCCTGAACGACAGAGTGAGACCCTGTCTCAAAAAAAAAAGATACAAAACTGTTCCTGTCTCTAAAAAAAGAACAATAGGCTGGGTGCGGTGGCTCACGCCTGTAATTCCAGCACTTTGGAAGGCCGAGGCGGGTGGATCGTGAGGTCAGGAGATCGAGACCATCCTGGCTAACACGGTGAAACCCCATCTCTACTAAAAATACAAAAAAAAATTAGCCGGGCGTGGTGGCAGGCACCTGTAGTCCCAGCTACTCGGGAGGCTGAGGCAGGAGAATGGCGTGAACCCAGGAGGCAGAGCTTGCAGTGAGTCGAGATCGCGCCACTGCACTCTGGGCAACAGAGTGAGACTCCGTCTTAAAAAAAAAAAAGAAAAGAAAAGAAAAGTCTTCCTTTGAAGTTCAGAGAAATAGATTTCTGTTGATAACTTTGGGTCCTATTACATGGCCTGGAGAAGCTTGGGGGTCCTGTGGAGGAGGTTCATGGGCTCTGGAGTTCCTCCCAGCCCTGCACCCCTCACCCCTGACTCTGTAGTGCCTTCTGGGAGGAGGTGGCGAACCCACAGACCTCAACGTCTCAGACCCAACTGCAGAGTGACCTCCTTTCTCACTCGGACGGAGAAGGCCTGCATCATACGCAGCGTTCCTCTCCACCACAGTGAGGTTCTGCGGTGCCTGTGCCTGCACCTCCCCTGCAGACATACACACCCTCCCAGCCTCCCCTGCCCACTCCTTCCCGTAGTCAGAACATTCTGAAACTCCACCCTTCCCCCCACCCTCTGCGGAGGGACCCTGGATAGATTAGGTCCCAGGTCCTTCCAAAGCTGGACACAGACATTCTTAGCTTCGCGCCCGGGCTGGCACGGAGACCTCTGGAGGAGCTGTTGGAACCTGGGGCTTTGTGGGGTGTATAGGAGTTCAGTTGTGACATAGGGACAAATGGAAACAAGGCATTGGAGGCTGAACACCCTCTTGGGCAAAAGCCTCAGATTTTCAGTAAATGCAAGACGTGAGAAGGCGGGCTAGACAATTTGAGTAGCAACGGATAACCTGTGTGAGTGAACAAGTGAGGAAACTGAGGCACGGGAGCACTAGAGATGATTCTGAGGTCCCACGGCAGGGCCGGGGGTCGAGCCCCCTGTCTTCTGAGCCAAGGCTCTCTCCACCTCACATATCACCACCGACACAGCCCGGTGAGCCCCAGGCGCTGGACGTGAGGGCTCTTGGCGACGCCAGCGCGGAACTACATTTCCCAGACGGCCGCGGCGGGCGCGCCTGCGCAGTGCGCGCGGTGATGGAGCGCTAACCGGGGGCGCGGCGGCAGCGAGGGCTCGGCGGGCCATTGGCTACCGGCCGCGGCACAGGCAGCTTGGGGACTCAGCGTGCGCGGGGCCCGCGGGCCGGGCCGGGGTGACCTGGGCTGCAACCATGGAAGAACAGAGGGTAGGACGGGGGGGGGGGGGGGGGCCCCTGGGGGGGGGGGGGGGGGGGGGAGGGGACCAGGTGTTGCCGCAGCGCCCCCACTCCCTCCCCGCCTCCGCCCCAGCTGCTCTGCGGCCGAGGCCCCACCCCGTCGCGACCCCGCCCGGATCTAGCCCCCCACCCCAGTTTGGGACGCAGTCCCCCCGACATCTTGGCTTGGGGCCAGGCACGTGCCTTCTAAGCCCCCCACCCTGCCCAGTATCCCAGTCCCATCCCTGACCCCCATCCCCCACGCCCTCCTTCCTGGCTGCGGACCAGGCATCCCGGCCCCCCGCCCCACCCTCGGAGGACGCCCCGCCAGCTCTGCAGTGCGGACCCCACCGACCCTGCCCCGGGGAAAAGAGCCAGTTGGAAGCCTGGGTCAGAGCAAGAGGCTCCTGAGCAGGATCCTCCCTCCCAGAATACCCTGCCCTTCCCCAAGACCTCCCTGCCCCTCCCCACTTACCTGGCGCCCCTGCATCCCTGGCCCGCAGGTTCCACCTTTGCCCAGGTAATTTCTTTCTCCTTGCTTGTCCTTGTCCCCCAGGTAGGCCCCACCCCTGTTCCGAGGCTAGCCCCTATCCCAGGCTATCCCACCTCCCTGGGGTTTTCCTTCCACCCAGAACCCTTTCCCCAGGTTAGCCCATTTTCCAGCAGGCATCCTTTTCCTCTGGGGTTTTCTGTCCCCAGGCTAGCCCCTCGCGCCCCACCTTCAGGATGTAGGTATCGGGTTGTAGCCTTTGTGCTCAAGCACACCTGGTTCGGGCCGGGGTCTGTCCCTTCCTGAGAGGTTCTCTGTGAGCCTCAGTTTCCTCTCCTGTAATATGGGGTAGCTTAGGGCGCCCAGCTGCTATAGGTGAGTTGTATCAGTCCGGAGCTTCACCTCCTGGCTGGTGCCCAAGTTCGAGAACGTGGCAGCCCCCACATGTCCTCTCTGGATCCCTGGAGGGGAGCATGGGTCAGGGAGCCTGGCCAGGCTGAGGGACTCACCTGTCTGCCGTGTGTGTGTGCACGCGAGTGTGCATTTGTGTATGTGTGTGCATATGTGTGCACGTGTACACGTGTGCGTATACGTGTGTGCACGTGTGTGTACCTGTTTGCACATGTGTGTGTACGTGTGTGTGCGCACCTGTGTCTGTCCACACTTCTGGTGGTGCAGGAGGCCCTGAGGAAGATCATCACAACACTGGCTATGAAGAATGAAGAAATTCAGAGCTTTATCTATTCCCTGAAACAGATGCTGCTGAATGTGGAGGTGAAGGTGGTGGGGGAGTCCTGGGCAGGTGGGGGGAGGGGAGGAGCCTGGAGGGTGCAGCCATAGGAACTGGCCTCTTGCTGTTAATGCCTGTGGGAGGTCTCAGTTTCCCCCTCTGAACACGGGCTTTGGCCAATCCTGGCTGTTCCGACCCAGGCGAACTCGACGAAGGTGCAGGAGGACCTCGAAGCAGAGTTCCAGTCCCTCTTCTCCGTCCTGGAGGAGCTGAAAGAAGGCATGCTTATGAAGATAAAACAGGACCGTGCCAGCCGCACCTACGAGCTGCAGGTGAGGGCTGGGGGCATCTTCCTCTCCCCCCCACCCCCCTACTCAACAGAACGTAGCTGGCTCTCATCTTCTTCCCAAAACTGGGTGCGTCTTGAGTTTCTGATCTCTCCCCTGACCCCTCCCTGTCCATGGCCCCATCAATGCTCCATCCACCTGAGATGGAGGTCTCGCTCTGTCACCCAGGCTGGAGTGCAGTGGCAAGATCTCGGCTCACTGCAACCTCCACCTCCTGGGTTCAAGTGATACTCCTGCCTCAGCCTCCCAAGTAGCTGGGATTACAGGCACCCGCCACCATACTGGGATAATTTTCGTAATTTTAATAGAGATGGGGTTTCACCGTGTTGGCCAAGCTGGTCTCGAACTCCTGACCTCAGGTGATCCTCCCGCCTCAGCCTCCCAAACTGCTGGGATGACAGGCGTGAGCCCCTGTGCCTAGCCTGCCTGTGCTCCCTCTGAATCCCTTCTCCATCATGGTGTCCCCGCGTCTGGCTCAGATCTTCCCCTACTGTCTTCACTCAGTGCCTCCGGTTTCTCAGCCCTTCCCACTGGCCCCCCAGATCTGAAGGTATCACCTCCACTTATACACCACCCATGGCTCCCGTGGGCTCTCACTCAGACTCCAAGCTGGGGTCACACAGGCTGCATCCAGACCTCCTGGGCAACTTCCTGACATCCCAGATTCCCGTCCCCAGGCAATCTGGCGCCCTGGAGCCTGGGTGTGGCCTGGGCATGTGAGTTTTTGGTTGGTTTGTGTTTTGAGACAGAGTCTTGTCCTGTCATCCAGGCTGGAGTACAGTGGCGCAGTCATGCCTCACTGCAGCCTCCGCCTCCCAGGCTCAAGCGATCCTCCCACCTCAGCTTCCCGAGTAGCTGGGATTACAGGTGCACACCACCACACCCAGTTAATTTTTTCTACATTTAGTAGAGATGGGATTTCACCGTGTTGGCCAGGCTTGTCTTGAACTCCTGACTTCAGGTGATCCTCCCGCCTCAGCCACCCAGAGTGCTGGGATTACAGGCGTAAGCCACCGCACCCAGCCTTATGTGAGTTTTTAAGGAAGGAATTCCCCATGGATTCTGTTCTGCTCCCAGAGCCCAGCCCCATTTGGTGGGGCGCTTGAGGCTCCAATCTCCATCTCTCACCTGGAGTTCGAGAAGGGTGTGGTACCCTGGATTCTGAATGGGGTGGGGAGCCCTTGGGGGGCCTGAGGCAGTGGGGTGAGTTGTCCCCTCCTTTGGTGCCTGGTGTCCACAGAACCAGCTGGCTGCCTGCACGCGGGCCCTGGAGAGCTCCGAGGAGCTTCTGGAGACAGCCAACCAGACTCTCCAGGCCATGGACCGCGAGGACTTTCCTCAGGTGGGTGCCTGTGATGCTGCCAGGCAAAGAACGATGCGCCCGGTCACGTTCGCATTTCAGGTGAACAAGCACATTTTTAGTGTAAGTGTAGCCCACCCATGCGATACTTAGCCAAAGCACATACCGATACCAAGAAAGTGTCCAGGCCGGGCGCAGTGGATACGCCTGTAATCCCAGCACTTTGGGAGACCAAGGCGGGTGGATCAGCTGAGGTCACAAGTTAAAGACCAGCCTGGCCAACACGGCGAAGCCCCATCTCTACTAAAAATACAAAAATTAGCTAGATGTGGTGGTGGGCGCCTGTAATCCCAGCTACTTGGGAGGCTGAGGTGGGAGAATCGCTTGAACCTGGGAGGCAGAGGTTGCCGTGAGCTAAGACTGTGCCACTGTACTCCAGACTGGGCAACAGAGCGAGACTTCATCTCAAAACAAAAAAAAGAAAAGAAAAGAAAGAAAGCGTTCAGGCTGGGTGCAGTGGCTCATGCCTGTAATACCTGCAGTTTGGGAGGCCAAGGCAGGAGGATTGCTTGAGGCCAGAAGTTTCAGACCAACATGGGCAACATAGTGAAACCCCATCTCTACAAAAAATAAAGTTATTGGCTGGGTGCGGTGGCTCACACCTGTAATCTCAGCACTTTGGGAGGCTGAGGCAGGCGGATCACGAGGTCAAGAGATTGAGACCATCTTGGTTAACACGGTGAAACCCCGTCTCTACTAAATATGCAAAAAGTTAGCCGAGCATGGTGGTGGGCACCTGAGGTCCCAGCTACTCGGGAAGCTGAGGCAGGAGGATGGTGTGAACCCGGAAGGTGGAGGTTGCAGTGAGCTGAGATCACCCCATTGCACTCCAGCCTGGGCGACAGAGCAAGACTCCGTCTCAAAAAAAAAAAAAAAAAAAAAAAAAAGAAATCTTTGAATGTTGTTCTGTTCCTCTCTCTAGGCTGCCAAGCAAATCAAAGATGGGTAAGACGCTGGGGTCTGGCCCCCACCCCACTTCCCTGCCCCTGGTGTGAAGACAGGGGCCGCCTGGTGAGGGTGTCTCAGCCCAGAGCTCCAGACGGGAGCCCTGGGGAGGGGCCCGCTTGCACCACAGATGACCAGGTCTGGGCCCCCACGCAACGTCTGCCACCTCCTTCCCGCAGAGTGACCATGGCCCCTGCCTTCCGGCTATCACTGAAAGCGAAGGTCAGTGACAACATGAGTCACCTCATGGTGGACTTCGCACAAGAGCGGCAGATGCTACAGGCACTCAAGTTCCTGCCTGGTGAGAGGGGCACGCACTGGAGGGCCAGGACTTCCGGGGAATGACCTGGGAGGCTGTGAGGCCCTGAAAAAGGACCTGGAGTAAGGTGGACGGCCAGGTGTCTGAATTCCACCTGGGGGAGGTGGAGCCCTAATAATTCATGGGAAGCCCTAATAATTCATGGGAAGCCCTAATAATTCATGGGAAGACCCCACCCACTGGGTAGTGGCATCCTGGGAAAACTCTGTCCTCAGGAATGAGCCACAGAATACGTGGGGTGGGGGTATTCGGCCGCCCATGGGTGGAGCTATCAGAAAGCCCCACCCACCAGGGGATGAGGTCCTGGGAAAACTCTGTCCCCAGGGGAGGAGCCATAAGAACACCACACCCTGTGGGGGTCTCGTGAAGCCCATACATGGGTGACCATCAGGAAGCCACACCCACCAAGGGGTGCAGTCAGCCCTGGGAAAACTTTGTCCCCCGAGGGTGGAGCCCTGAGGATACCATGTCCTTGGGGGAGTGGAGTCCTCCCGAGACCTCCTCCCTGGATACAGCCATGAGAAGGGCACACCCACCACATGGTAGCTCCTGGGTAAACCCTGTCCGCAGGGGTGGAGCCCTGAGAAGGCCATGCGCCCGAGGAGAAATGGGCTGAGAACCCAACCTGTCTATGATGCAGCCTCAAAGAAAGTCACATCCCTCATTGGCAGAGAATTTGGAATAATTCTGCCCCTAAATGATGGAATCCCGAGAAAGCTCAGCCCTCCCCCCACCCGCTGATGGAAACTTAGAGTCTCCATGGCTGGGCACGGTGGCTCACGCCTATAATCTCAACACTTTGGGAGGTCGAGGCGGGTAGATCACCTGAGGTCAGGAGTTCAAGACCAGCCTGGCCAACATGGTGAAACCCCGACTCTACTAAAAATACAAAAAATTAGCCGAGTGTGGTGGCGCATGCCTGTAATCCCAGCTACTCGGGAGGCTGAGGCAGGAGAATTGCTTGAACCAGGGAGTCAGAGGTTGCAGTGAGCCAAGATCGTGCCACTGGACTCCAGCCTGGGTGACAAGAGAAAGACTCTGTCTCCAAAAAACAAAAAGTCTCCACCCCCGCAAGCGTGGAACCCCCCCAAAATTGGGGGCCATACCCCCAAAAGTGTCCCTCATGTAGTTGGGCGGCGCTGCAGCAAGCCCCCTGCCCCCTGCACCAGGCACAGAACCCTGACCCCCTCTCCCTTCCGTCCTGGGCAGTGCCCAGCGCGCCGGTGATCGACCTGGCCGAGTCCCTGGTGGCAGATAACTGTGTGACCCTGGTGTGGCGCATGCCGGATGAGGACAGCAAGATTGACCACTACGTGCTGGAGTACCGGCGGACCAACTTCGAGGGCCCGCCCCGTCTCAAGGAGGACCAGCCCTGGATGGTCATCGAGGGAATCCGGCAGACAGAGTACACTCTGACAGGTAAGGGCAGCGTGCGCCAGCTCCGCCCAGCTGTGAACAGCAACCCCTTCCAGGCTGCCGTCTCGCCATCAGTCACTGGGGACCTTGGGCACGATCCCCAAGACTCACGGAGTCTGGAAGCAGCCTGAGGAGGCGGATCAGAAGTATGAGACAGTGGCCGGGCGCGGTGGCTCACGCCTGTAATCCCAGCTCTTTGGGAGGCTGAAGTGGGCGGATCGCCTGAGGTCAGGAGTTCAAACCAGCCTGGCCAATATGGTGAAACCCCATCTCTACTAAAAATACAAAAAAAAATTAACTGAGCATGGTATCAGGCACCTGGAATCCCAGCTACTCGGGAGGCTGAGACGGGAGAATCGCTTGAACCAGGAAGGCGGAGGTGGCACTGAGCCAAGATCACGCTATGCCCTTGCACGAGATGCCCTCCAGCCTGGGCAACAAGAGCGAAACTCATCTCAAAAATAATAATAATAATAATAATGAATATATTTTTCTAGACATGGGATCTTGCCATTTCCCTAGGCTGGTCTCCAACCCCTGGCCTCAAGCAATCCTGCCTCAGCCTCCCAAATAGCTGGGTACTGTCCTCGGAGCAGGGCACAAAGCAGACAGTAAGCTTTTCCCTCCTGGAGCTAGCGTTCTAGATTCACCCTCCAAGTATTTGGGGTCCTCCTTGGCAGTTACAAGAAACTGAAAGCTGACCAGGCATGGTGGCTCAATCCTGTAATACAGCACTTTGGGAGGCTGAGGCAAGAGGATTGCTTGAGGCCGGGAGCTGGAGACTAGCTTGGGTAACAAAGCAAGAGCCCATCTATAAAAAAAATTTTTTTTTTTAAAGTTATCTGAGCATGGTGGTCCCAGCTACCAAGGGAGGCTAAAGTGGGAGGATTGTTTGAGCCCAACAGTTGTAGACTACAGTGAGCCATGACTGCACCACCGCACTCCAGCCTGAACAACAGGGCAAGAGACCCTGTCTCTACAAAACAGAGAGAGAGAGAGAGAGAAAAGGAAGGAAGGGAGGGAGGGAAACCCAAGGAATCCACTCAGCTGTTGGAGGTAGGGTCTGAAGGGGGAAAGCCTCATGAGATTAAAAAGCCATCGTGGCCGGGTGCAGTGGCTCACGCTGTAATCCCAGCATTTTGGGAGGCTGAGGCGGGTGGATCGCTTGAAGTCAGGAGCTCAAGACCAGCCTGGCCAGCGTGGTAAAACCCTGTCTCTACTAAAAATGCAAAAACATTAGCCGGGCGTGGTGGCGGATGCCTGTAATCCCAGCGACTCAGGAGGCTGAGGAGTGAGAATCACTTGAACCTGGGAGATGGAGGCTGCAGTGAGCAGAGATCGCGCCACTACACTCCAGCTTGGGCAACAGAGGGAGACTCCCTCTCAAAAAAAAAAAAAAAGCCATCCTGATCGGGGAAACCCTCAGGGGCGGGGAGAAGCTGGCTGAAGGGTTAACTGTCCACATTCTCTAGCTGCTTTTGGGCTGTAATCAGCCGGCTGGTTATCTGTAATTAGCATACAAGGTTAATCATGAGCTCGCTAATTGCAGGGGAAAAAGTCACAGCCGCAGGAGAGCTTGCGAACAGCTATTGGCTTATCCTTCTCTTGAGAATCAAAATAAACACACCCCTTTTATTTGTTGTAAATAGGATTCCTCAAATCCCTCCTCCAAGCGTCCCCGCCTTTTGGTTTTGTTTTCTGGTAACTTTGTATTTTGAAATAAATATAGATTCACAGGGAGCTGCCAAAACAACTAATACAAAAAGTACAGTGATGACCAGCCTTAGTTAGCATAAAACCAGGAAATGAACCGCGAGGGTGCAGTGGACTCACATCTTACCAGTTTTTTTTTTTTTTTTTGAGATGGAGTCTTGCTGTTGCCCAGGCTGGGTCTGATGGCAATCTCGCTTCACTGCCGCAGCTCCGCCTCCCGAGGTTCTACCGTCTCCTGCCTCAGCCTCCCGAGTAGCTGAGACTGGCGCCCACCCTGCGCCGGCTAATTTTTTGTATTTTAGTAGAGATGAGTTTCACCGTGGCACCAGGATGGTCTCAATCTCCTGACCTAGTGATCCACCATGGCCTCCCAAAGTGCTGGGATTACAGGCGTGGCTCATTACGACCTGCCAGATTTTTTGTGTTTGTTTGTTTTGTTTTGTTTTTGAGACAGAGTCTCACTCCTCTGTTGCCCAGGTTGGGCGCAGTGGCGTGATCTCAGCTCACTGCAACCTCTCTGCCTCCCTGGGTTCAAGCGTTCTCCTGTCTCAGCCTCCCTAGTAGCTGGGATTACAGAGTGAGTCACGGCCTTTCGACTTTTTTTTTTAAAGACAGGTTAGCAGAGTAGCGGTGGCTCCGCCTGTAATCAACGCCTGAACCAAAGTGGCCGGATCACAAGGTCAGGAGATGAGACCATCCTATGCCCGGTGAAACCCGTCTCTCACTAAAAATACAAAAAAAACTAGCCAAGGGCCGAGGTGGCTGACGCCTGTAGTCCCAGCTACTCGGGAGGCTGAGGCAGGAAGAATATAGGCGGGAACCCGGTAGGAGCTTGCAGTGAGCAGAGATAGCACCATTGCACTCCAGCCTGGGGCGACAGGCGGGACTCCGTCTCAAAAAAAAAAAAAAAAAAAAGACAGGTTGCTTGCTGGGGTAGCCTGCAGCTGGACTGCAGTGATGCAATCATAGCTCACTGCAGCTTCAACCTCTTGGGCTCACATGCTCCTCCTCCCTCAGCCTTCTGATTAATGGGGACTACAGGTATGCACCCACCACACCTGGCTAATTTTTTTGTGGGGGATGGAGGTTTACTCTGTCACCCAGGCTGGAGTGCAGTGGCGTGATCTTGGCTCACTGCAACCTCCGCCTCCCGGGTTCAAGCGATTCTCCTGCTGCAGCCTCCTGAGTAGCTGTGATTACAGGCGCTACCCACCCCCCAGCCGCCCATTTTCATATTTTTAGTAGAGATGGGGTTTCATCATATTGGCCAGGCTGGTCTTCGACTCCTGACCTTAAGTGATCTGCCCATCTCGGCCTTCCAAAGTGCTGACATTACAGGCGTGAGCCACTGCACCCAGATAATTTTTTATGTTTTATTATTTATTTATTTGAGACAGAATCTCAAATAAATGTGTCGCCCAGGCTGGAGTGCAGTGGTGCAGTACAAATCTCTGTATTTTGTGATAGGATCTGAAAGCATCCTGATTGGTCTATGTGGGTTGGAGGTAGAGTCAAGTAATTCATAGCCCCTCAGGGAGAGGAAGGCAAGGATGGTTTCTCAGGGATAGGATGTTTATTTATTTTTTATTTTTTCTTGAGACGGAGTTTCGCTCTTGTTGCCCAGGCTGGAGTTCAATGGCATGATCATGGCTCACCGCAACCTCCACCTCCCGGGTTCAAGCAATTCTCCTGTCTCAGTCTCCCGAGTAGCTGGGACTACAGGCATGTGCCACCATGCCCGGCTAATTTTGTATTTTTAGTAGAGATGGGGTTTCATCATGTTGGTCAGGCTAGTCTTGAATTCCCAACCTCAGGTGATCCACGTGCCTCGGCCTCCCAGAGTGCTGGGATTACAGGCGTGAGCCACTGCATGTGGCCAGGTAAGATGTTTATAAGGTGGTTCTTTGAATGGCGTTGGGAATCACAGTGGGACATGACAGTTTTAACCCATGACTCAGAGTCTCAGGGAATACACGGTGTTGAAATGCCTCTCTTGCCTCCCAGGTCTCAAGTTTGACATGAAATACATGAATTTCCGCGTGAAGGCCTGTAACAAGGCAGTTGCAGGAGAGTTCTCTGAGCCGGTGACTCTGGAGACACCAGGTGACTGGCTTCTACCCTTGCCCTACCCTTGACTCCATGGCCCTTTCCTCCCACGGCCCCCAGAGACCATGAGAATCCTCAAAGCAGGGCAACTTTGTTGCCCTGGCTGCCAGGAAGCTCAAAGCTCCGTCCACAGTGGCTTCCTTAGCCTGAGTGTCTGCTATAACCCTGTTTTTGTCCTTTGCTTCTGAGGTTTACCCCAGTGTATCTCGATGGTTTTTATATACAGCCACACACACCCTCTCTTTGCCCAAAAATAGATAAGTCTTCTGTAGAGCTGGGGATGAGATTTGAGTAGTGAAGACCGATTCCAGAACCTTTCACAGTGACACCTTCGCATGCCCTGCTAGGAAGTCCCTCTGAAATCTAGCCTAACTCCCTCGTGCTGTAGCCCAGCCCCTTTCTTGGGATTAGCCCTCCATGGAAGCACAGGGTAGTGCAGTTGGCTTGAAAATGCCTCCAGAGGTCGGGCGCGGTGGCTCACGCCTGTGATCCCAGCACTTTGGGAGGCTGAGGTGGGCGGATCACAAGGTCAGGAGTTCAAAACCAGCCTGGCCAATATGGTGAAACCCCGTCTCTACTGAAAATACAAACATTAGCTGGGTGTGGTGGTGGGCACCTGTAGTCCCAGCTACTTGGGAGGCTGAGGCAGGAGAACTGCTTGAACCCAGGAGGCGGAGGTTGCAGTGAGCCGAGATTGTGCGACTGCACTCCAGCCTGGGTGACAGAGCAAGACTCCGTCTCCAAACAAAAAAAAAGAAAATGCCTCCAGACCTGGGAGGGAGGCCTTTAGGCCACAACCCTCGGCCTTCGCGCCTCTGGCTCCATGTTCTGTCCCCTCTGCCCTTTGCCATATCGTCTCTCCTGTTGTCTTTCTGCTGGTCCGTCTCTATATCTGTCTCTCTCTGAGCCTTTGTTGGTCTCTCTGTCTCCGTCTTGGACCCTTGTCTCCTCGGCTCTCTGATTCTCTGTCCCTGTCTTGGTCTGTCTTGGTCACTGTCTGTCTCTCTGTCTCTCTCTGTGTCTCTCCGGGTTTCCCCATCTCTGTGACTCCCACGTCTGCCCGGCCCCAGCGTTCATGTTCCGCCTGGATGCGTCCACATCCCACCAGAACCTGCGGGTGGATGATCTCTCCGTGGAGTGGGACGCTATGGGCGGGAAGGTGCAGGATATCAAGGCTCGCGAGAAAGATGGCAAGGGGCGGACGGCGTCTCCCATCAATTCCCCGGCCAGGTAGCCTGCCCCCTCCCCTCCCTAAGTCTCTGGTGGAGAAGATCAATCTGGACATGGACACAGAGCCCAGTGTGGTCACAGCTGGGGTGGAGAGGAGACCCAGGGCTGGGGGAACCCAGAGAGGGAATGAGGGGAGAGGAGATTTTGAGTGGGGTTTTGATGGGTAAATAGGAGTTTCCCAGAAGACAGAGGGCACAGGCATATTCTGACATAAACATGAGATGCTAGATATATAGAAAGAGCCAAATACTGCCAGAGATTGACCCAACATCCACAGTGGCTGGGGTGGACTAGGGGAGCCATACCCTGGGAGAGATGAGTGTTAAACTGAGTCTCCTGAGCCTGCCTACTCCCTGCCCACCACAGAGGTACTCCATCTCCCAAGAGGATGCCCTCAGGTCGTGGGGGACGGGACCGCTTCACCGCTGAGTCCTACACAGTGCTGGGTAAGGAAGGGGAGAAAAAAGGGGAGAGGGGAGTTTTGGGCAGGGGCCTAATGGTGGGGGTTGAGGGAGAAGCTTTGCCGTTGGCTGCGGAAACAGGCAGCCATCAGCAAAGCTGCTCCCGGAATAATAGGTTGTTCTGTCACTGCCGAAAAGGAAATATTTGGGGATAAGGGATTGCTGGGGAAAGCCAGAATTTATGGAGTGAAGGAAAGAGACTGTGGATCAGATGGTGCCTGGGCAGGAGCTTGGGGGCAATTGTCTGAACTCCGTGGAGTATCTGGGACTTGGGGAGTAGCTGGAATTTGAGGATTAGCTGGGATTTGAGGAGTAGCTGGAAAGAATGGTTGCCTGTAGAGCAGCTGGGTTTGTGGGGAAGCTGAAGCCAGGCAGGAGTTTTGGGGGATTGTCTGAGGGTATGTGGAGGAGCCAGAGAGAGCAGCCTGAAGAGAAGTCAATAGCAGCATAGCAATGATTGGATCCTGTGAAGAAGAAGCTGGAGTTAGTGGAGGAACTGGAGTTTAGGGGAACTGCTACTGTTCAGAATAGAGCTGGAGAAAGAGGCTAAAGTATGAGGAAGTCAGTGTGGTCAGGAATATCTAGGGAGAAGGAAGTTAGGGGGTAGCTGGGGTCATGAGGATAAGCTAGGGCCTGAGGGGAAGTTATGGTTCTGTGGGGATCTAGATTTTCTTGGGAGCACCAGGGATTGGTGAGAGTTTGGTTTAGGGAGAAGCAGAAGATACAGGGAGTTGTCATTGGAGTTGCTGAGATTTGTGAGAGAAACAGAGAGAAAGAGAGAGACATAACCCTTGGGAAAGGGCCTGGATAATTTGTGATTTGGGGAGTAGCTGAGATCAGGGAGGAGCAGACCTGGAGAAGACATGTATATAGAGGTTCATTTTGTATCTGGAGAGGGGCTGAGATATGATACAAAGATCAACTGTGATCTGGGAGGGGCAAGAGTATGAGGAGAAGCTGAAGCTCGTGGAATACCTGCACTGGGTGAAGGAGTAGCTGAGATGGCAAGAACCTGGATCTGGGGCCTGGAGAGGATCTCAGCTCTGGAGAGAATCTGGACTGTGTACAGAGCTGAAGCCAAGGGGTATCCCAATTCAGAGGGTTCCTGGAGAGTGTAATGGAGGTTTGAGGAACACCTGGATTCCAGGAGGAGCTGAGGCCTGGAGAGTATCTGGCTTGAGGAATGCCTTGGGGGAACTTCTGGCCTCAGCAGTAGCTGAGGCCTGGGAGAACCTGCCTTCCACGCGGAGTTGGGGTCTGGATAGAATCTGGATTCAGAGAGCAGGAGGAGGGAGTCTTGAGTCCTGAGGAGTATCTGAACTCTGTCACAGCCAGGAGCTAGAGGGAGCTTCTAGACTCTGCCAGAACCAAGAAGTAGGGGGAGCATCTGGACCCTGCCAGAGCTGGGAACTGGGGGGAGCATCTGGACTCGAGGAGGACTTGAGGGCTGTGGGAACACTATGAGTCTTCCAGGAACAAGGGTTTGAGGATGATCTAGTTTCTGGGAAGAACTGAGGGGCATTTGGACATGGGGAGGAACTGAAGGAAGTTTCTATGGTCTGGAGGAGTCTGGAAGGAGTAGCTTGGGCTTGTAGAGAATCTGAAAGGAGTAACTGAAGCTTGGGGAGTGTCTGGGCCTACTAAATTTCTGGAGGAAGTTGATAAAGCTTAGGAGTATCTGGGGGGAATACCCAGGAATCAAGGAATATTAGGAGGGAATAGATGGGACTTGAGGAGCATCTGGAGGGGAATCACTGGGACTGAGGAGTATCTGGGGGAAATAGCTGGGACTGAGGAGTATCTGGGGGGAATAGCTGGGACTGAGGAGTATCTGGGGGAAATAGCTGGGACTGAGGCGTATCTGGGGGAAGTAGCTGGGACTGAGGCGAATCTGGAGGGGAATAGCTGGGACTTGAGGAGCATCTAGAGGGGAATCGCTGGGACCGAGGAGTATCTGGAGGGGAATCGCTGGGACCGAGGAGTATCTGGGGGAAATAGCTGGGACCCTGAAGAGTATCTGGGGGAAATAGCTGGACTCGAGGAGTATTTGGGGGAAATAGCTCGGACTCTCAGGCATATCTGGGGGTAATACCTGGGATCCCAAGGAGTATCTGGGTGGAATAACTGGGGTCTGAGGATATTTGGAGGGAATAGCAGGGACAGTGGAGTATCTGAAGGGAATAGCTGGAGCCCAAGGAGTATCTGGGGGGAATAGCTGGAGCCTAAGGAGTATCTGGAGGGAAAACTGGAGCCCAAGGAGTATCTGGAGGGAATAGCTGGGGCCAAAGGAGTGTCTGGGGGGAATAGATGGGAACTTGAGGAGTATCTGGGGGGTACAGCTAGGAATCTGAGGGGTATCTGAAGGGAGCAGCCCTGGTGTAGGGAGTACCTTGGGGGCTGGCCCTTTGTGGAAGGGCATCTGTGGCCCGGTTCTATCCAGTTCCCCTGCTCACCCCTCCTGCCCCGCGCCACAGGGGACACGCTGATCGACGGCGGGGAGCATTACTGGGAGGTGCGCTACGAGCCGGACAGCAAGGCGTTCGGTGTGGGCGTGGCCTACCGCAGCCTGGGCCGCTTCGAACAACTGGGCAAGACGGCCGCCTCCTGGTGCCTGCATGTCAACAATTGGCTGCAGGTCAGCTTCACGGCCAAGCATGCCAACAAGGTCAAGGTGCTGGACGCCCCCGTGCCCGACTGCCTGGGTGTGCACTGTGACTTCCACCAAGGTGACCCCAAGCCCCAGCTGCCGTCTCTGGCTGCCCCTGCCTGAGTCCCCTCCCTCTTCCCCCATCCCACTTCTGACCGTTCCCACTGTCACTCTGCCCCCCTACCCCAGGCCTCCTGTCCTTTTACAACGCCCGCACCAAACAAGTATTGCACACTTTCAAGACCAGGTTCACACAGCCCCTGCTGCCTGCTTTCACGGTGAGCTGCCCTCCGCGGCCCAGGGGGAAGAGAAGGTGGTACGGGCGCTGGGGTTTGAAGCGGAGCCCCTCCCACCTCCCCCTGCTCTCCCTCAGGTATGGTGTGGCAGCTTCCAGGTGACCACAGGCCTGCAGGTCCCCAGTTCTGTGCGCTGCCTGCAAAAGCGAGGCAGTGCTACCAGCAGCTCCAACACCAGCCTCACCTAGGCCCCCAGGCACCCACCCAGCTGGGGTGTTCCTGGGGGAGCCGCTGCCAGGCCCAGGCTGCTGGAGCCAGGCACCCTCCTCTGTCATTTGCTGCTTGGAGCCTTAACTCCGGATGGGGGGTCACCAAGAGGGAGCGGGCACCCTGGCGGGCCCTCCTCCCCACCTCACCTCTTAATAAAGGTCAAACACTGGCCAGGCCAGGCCGCGGTGCTGGTTCTTCGGGCCTGGGTGGTCCTCTCTGCTGTGTGGCACTGGGACCTCAGCCTTCCTGGCTATAAAATGGGCTTTTCTCACAGGATACGCTGGTAGATTTCACTGAGCTGAGGGTTACCGGGAGTAAATGGGGCCATCTGTAGGCAGACATCTGACGGACCCCTCGTCCCCTACTCCCCGAAGCCAAACCAGACACATGGGTCCTGGGGTCAGAGTTTTAATCCTGGGAGAAAGAATCTGGCCACTGGGCCATGCCCTGGGACTGGCCTGGGACTGGTCCCCGGCGTGTCCGAATCAGTGCTCCAGTGCCCGCCTCTTCTCCAGCTTCTTCTGTAGCTCTGCCGTCATGTCCGCCAGCCCTGGGGGTTCAGGACCGGGAGCTGCAGCTGGCCCAGGGATCCCCAGTCCATGTCCTGCCCACTGACAGCCACCCACGACCAGCTACAGATTTGCAGGGCCCCATGCAACATGACAGTGTGCTCATAGGCATTAGGAATTTCAAGACAGAGACAGCAGAGCCTTAAAAGACAGGGTGCTTAGGAGTGTGAGGCCCTGTGTGACTGCATGGTCACACGCCTGGGAAGCCCGCCCCGCACTGAACCCACAGACCCCTTACCAGCTGTGGGGAAGAGAGGTTGGGCTGAGCTGGCTGGCAGCTTCCTGGCCAAGCCACCATTAAAGACTCTGGGCTCTGGAAGAGAAGACAGATGAGGCCAGGTGCGGTGGCTTACGCTGGTAATCCCAGCACTTTGGGAGGCTGAGGTGGGTGGATCCCTTGAGGTCAGGAGTTCGATACCAGCCTGGGCCACGTGGTGAAACCCCTTCTCTACTAAAAATACAAAAATTAGATGGATGTGGTGGCAGGTGCCTGTAATCCCAGCTACTTGAGAGGCTGAGGCAGGAGAATCGCTTGAACCTGGGAGACAGGTTGCAGTCAGCCGAGATCGCACCGCAGCCTGGGGCGACAGAGTGAGGTTCCATCTCAAAAATAAACAACAAAGACAGATGCCGGCTGAGGCTGGCGTGCCATCAGGTGAGGGCAGGATTTGTGGGGGCACCCCTACCTAGCTTGGGTCCAGTGGGTGGCTTTGGAAGCTTTGCAGGAGGCTTTGGCAACTTCTTCGGCTTCACGATGACCGGCTGACTAGAGGAAGCCACTGCGTGGACAAAAGTGTAATGTGTCACATCAGCTGTTGACCTGCTTCCCCAGCCCCCAGCTCTCAGCAGCTCTCCCCACCCACCATCTTGGTTCTCATAGTCAACAACTGGGGCATCTCCAATGGGGGTCACGTAGTTCTCTTCCTGGTTCGGTAGTGGGGGCAGTGGGGGTAACAGGGGCAGCTTCTCCTGGCTGGACACAGGCACAGATGCAGGTGGCAGCAGCTTGGGGCCACCTGTGCAGGGTGCAGGACCTGATGGGGAAAGGTAGTCACTGTCAAGACCCACATCATACAGGGACACCTTGGTGGGGGGTCTGTGTGCGTGCCTGGAGACATGCATATGTCCCTGTGTGTCTGTGTGCCCCCATGTATAAGTCTGTCTGGGCTGGGCGCAGTGGCTCACACCTGTAATCCCAGCACTTTGGGAGGCCGGGTGGGCGGATCACCTGAAGTCAGGGGTTCAAGACCAGTCTAGCCAATATGGTGAAACCCTGTCTCTACTAAAAACATAAAAATTAGCCTGGCATGGCAGCAGGCTCCTGTAATCCCAGGCAGGAGAATCGCTTGAACCCAGGAGGGAGAGGTTGCAGTGAGCTGAGATCGCGCCACTGCACTCCAGCCTGGGTGATAGAGCGAGATTCCGTCTCAAGAAAAAAAAAAGGTCTGTATGTCTTTGTATGGCATATGCATGTACACTAATCGAATCTGGATAAGTTAAAGTACCAGGTTTGTACAAACATGCCTGTTGTGTGTATACATGTGTGACTCTGCACGCCTGCTAAGGTAGCTGCTTTAGTCCTTGTCTAGATGAATGTGTTATGCCCATGTATCTAAACATGTCTGATTTTGTGCCTGTGCATGGATGTGTCTGCATTTATGTGTACACACGTGATTGTGGGATGAGACAGGTGTATCTGTGCTACATAGCGTGTGTATGTGACTGGAATTGGGGGACATGTGTATTCATGCATGTGTGGATCTGTTGTGGCCACACAAGTGTATGTCAACTTCTGGCTAGGCAGGTGGCCATAGTTCATGAATCATGCATGTGTGTGTGGATGTGGCACTTGGGGGTCCTTGCATACGCCCAGCCCAGGGAAGACCAGACTACCCACACTACCTTCCTTTCCAGTGTGTTCTCTGCCTCCTCCTCTCACTCCATAAACAGGACCAATTCCCACCTCTTTCCCAACACCCACCCTGATTCCTGGTCCCTGGGGGGCTACTGCTTCTCTGGATGCACCTTCTGACCCCCTCAATGCCCATTTCTACCTAAGAAGATCCTTTGGGACCATCTACAAAGACCTACTCTTCTAGGAAGCTCTCCCTGCTCTGCCCCCATCTTCTCCCGAACTCTAGGCGCCTCCCCCGAGCCCAGGTTTTTCCTCCAAATTCGACCCTACAGGATGAGAGTGTCTGTGTTTAGCTCTGTCCCAAGCTGGGACTCCCGCCCTCTCCCCCAACACACACCCCAATGGCAGGGTCTGAGTCATTTCTGTCCTTGCAACTTTGGGAACATCAGACACAGGCGGTGCAGCCACCAAGCCGAGTGAGGGGGCGTGGCTGAATGCGGGGTCCTCGATCCCTCCCACCTCGGCCCGCGGGGAGGGGGCGTCACCTGGGCCCAGGGCGGAGGGCGCCACCCACACACTCTCGCCATTCTCCTTATCGGCTTCCACGTAGCCTGGAACAGAGAAGGCGTCCTGGAGGAAGCGCGGCGGCCAGGGGCGGCCCCGTCCGTCCAAGCGGGGGCGGGAGAGGTGAGAACTGGGCCCCCAAACTCCCCGAAGGCGCACCCACCTAGCACCTTCTCGTAGTCCTCGTCCAACAGGAATGGCACCAGCGCCTTTTTGGTGTGCGACACGAAATAGTTGACCACGGCGTCCAGGGAGGTGCAAGAGAACTGGGGGCAGATGGGGGAGGGGTCAGGCTGCTGGGGAAGGGACGCGGATCCCACAAAGGCACTTCTAGGGACCCCGGCCCAACGCTCACCGGCTCTTCCACGTCGATCACGTACTTGGGGCCCTCCCGCTTCACCTTGTAATGCCGGACCACGTGTGTCCTGCACCAGCAGAAAGCGAGTGAGTGGCTCAGCCCAGGCTCCCACACCGCCCCCCAGGGAAGGCCCCGCTCCGACTCCGGGCTCCGCCCCCAATAGAAACAGGTCCATACTGGCTCTGCCCCCACAGAAGGTCCAGCCACTGACTGGCTCCACCCTGTGAAGGACCTAAGCCCCTCTATCCTCCCGGAGTATTGACTGAACCGACCCACCCCCACAGAAGACCCCACCCCTAGTTTTGGCACCACCTCCAGGGAGGGACCAGGCCAGACTGACAACAGTCTAGGAAAGGTCAGCCCCTAATTCTGGCACCGCGCCTAGGGCGAACCAGGCCCTAAAGACTCCGCCCCAGGTAGGCCCCTCCCCCTGTAGTGGCTCCACCCCCCGGCCCCGACTCCACCTTCTACATCGCCTTGCCCAACCGTGGACTGGGCTTGAGGATATGGCAAAAGGCTCTAACTCCGCCCCCAGGGTGGCCCCGCCTCCATAGCCCTATTCAACTTCCAAAAGGTCATGGCCGTGACTCCACCCATAGATCCTGACTCTGCCCAAAGAGTCCATTCCCACCCTTGGATTTGACTTCATCCCCTCCAGTGGCCCAGACCTGGCCCCTGCGTACCTGACGTTCCGGAGGAGCCGACCCTAACCGAGGGGTCTGACTCCACCTGCAGGGAGTCCCAGCTCCTAACCCAAGACCTGACTCCTCCTGCCTGGGCTCTACCTTCTTCCCCAGGCATTGACCCCGTACTTGGGGCAAGGCCAACCTCAGGATCCCACGACCCCGGAGCTCTGACCCCGCCCCCCAGCCCGCCCTGCCCAGCTCTGACTCCGCCCCCAGCCTCTCCTGCTTAGCTCTGACTGCACCCCCATCCCGCCCACCCCAGCTCTGACTCCGCCCGCAGTGTGCTCTGCTCAGCTCTGGCTCGGTCCCCAGTCTCCCCTGCTGAGGTCTGACTCCGCCCCCAGTCTCCCATGCTCAGCTCTGACTCCACCCCCAGCCCGCCCTTCTCAGCTCAGGCTCGGGTAGGGCTCCGCCCCTGCTTCTGACCACGCCCCCGCGCCCACCCTCCTCCCCACCCAGGGCTCCCGAGACGCGCATGCGCACCCATTGTGCATCTGCCGCGTGGTGACCGACACGCCGTCAGCACCGTCCCCGCTGGGCCGCAGCAGCAGGTTCCCGCACTCGGGGTAGCGCTCCAGGAGCAGTTGTGCCTCCAGCCGGCTCACCTTCAGGAAGCACCTGTGGAGGGCCGCGTCACCCACTCGGGACCCCGGAGACCAAGTCCGCTCTTCCGCACGTAAACCCCGCCTCCTCTGAGACCCAGCCCCGTCCCCATCCCCTAGGCCCAGGAGACCCTGCCCTGCTCTCCAGACCCAGGCCCCTTCCATGGAGGCACAGTCTGGCCTTCCGGGCTCCTAGTTTTTGTGGCTTTTTTTTTTTTTTTTTTTTTTTTGAGACAGAGTTTTGCTCTTGTTGCCCAGGCTGGAGTGCAATGGAGCGATCTCGGCTCACCGCAACCTCCACCTCCCGGGTTCAAGCGATTCTCCTGCCTCCGCCTCCCGAGTAGCTGGGATTATAGGCATGCGCCACTAGACCCGCCTAATTTTTGTATTTTTAGTAGAGACGGGATTTCTGCATGTTGTTCAAGCTGGTCTCGAACTCCCGACCTCAGATGATCTGCCCGCTTAGGCCTCCCAAGGTGCTGGGATTACACGCGTGAGCCACTGCACCCGACCGGGTTTTTTGTTTGTTTGTTTGTTTTTCTTTAGAGATGGGGTCTCGCGATGTTGCCCAGGCTGGTCTCGAACTGGGGTCAAGCAATCCTCCCGCCTCGACCTCCCAAAACGCTGAGATGACAGGCACGAGCCACCCTGGCCAGCCAGGCTCCTAATTCTGGCCCCGGGAGGCCCTGCCCGCCTTCCTAATCACCAAAAACCGCCCACAAAGACGATGCTCCGCCCCAAATCCAGGCCCCGCCTCTGGGGTCCCGGATACCCTCTCCTACAAATAACCCCTCCCCGGAGACGAAGCCCCACCTTCTAGACACCTAGACTGACCACCCCCAGACCCTGTCCCCACTCCTCAGGCCTAGGCCCCGCCTCTGAAGACCCTTCCAGTCCTCTAGGCCCCTAGACCCGCTCCTGGAGATCCTGCCCCGCCTCCCAGCATGTGCCTTAACTCCCCCTCCCCCTTCCCCACCCCTCAGCCCCAATGCCATCGTCTTGCAAAATCCAAGACCCAACTCCAGGGGACTCAGCTCACGGCCCACCCTCAGCCACACACCCACCTCCCGTCCCCATTCTGCAGCCCCTCGGGACAGGCGGGGCACTCACGAGGGTGTCTCCAGTGCACGGCGCGCCTCCTCTTTGGCCAAGACTTCAGCCATCATGTATAGGTGCCCAGGAAGCAGGGTCAGGTTGGACGGGACACGGAGCTGAGGGGCGATCGAGGGACAGTGACTGCACCCGGCCGGCCGGGAATGGACGGCTGTGCCCAAGTCACAGAGTGGCAAACTGAGGCCAGAGCTCAGAGCCATGAACTCTGACACCTCAGAGGGCAAAGAGGGCATCGAGAGGGTGCAGAGGAGTTGAGTGAAAGTAGATGCTGGGGCTAGGCGCGGTGGCTCACGCCTGTAATTCCAGCACTTTGGGAGGCCGAGGCGGGCAGATCACCTGAGGTCAGGAGTTTGAGACCACCCTGGGCAACATGGCGAAACCCCGTTTGTACTAAAAATACAAAAAATTAGCCGGGCGTGGTGGCAGACACCTGTAATCCCAGCTACTCTGGAGGCTGGGGCAGGAGAATCACTTGAACCCGGGAAGGCGGAGGCTGCAGTAAGCCGAGATCACGCCATTGCACTCCAGCCTGGGTGACAGAGTGAGACTCCGTTCCCCGCTCCCCTCACCCACCAAAAAAAAAAAAAAAATAGATGCTGGAATCTCAAACTAAAGTCTTCAGGGGCCAGTCTGGTCTCAAACTCAATGGCCTGCCAGGGTGAGGCAGGAAGCAGTCAAATCAGAGGGAAAATGGGAAGGTAGACTAAAATTCCCTGTTGATAAATGATGTCAGCTAATTTTTTAAAATTTAGCACTCTGTGGCCAGGCATGGTGGCTCACGTCTATAATCCCATCACTTCGGGAGGCCAAGGAGGGTGGATCGCTTGAGCACAGAAGTTGGAGACCAGCCTGGGCAACATAGTGAGACCCTGCTCTACAAAAAATTTTAAAAATTAATGAGATGTGGTAGTGTGTGCCTGTAGTCCCAGCTACTTGGGAGGCTGAAGCAGGAGGACTGCTTGAGCCTGGGAGTTGGAGGCTGCAGTGAGCTATGATCACACCACTGCACTCCAGCCTCGGCAACAGAGAGAGACCCTGTCTCAAAAAAATAAAATAAGAGGCCGGGCGCGGTGGCTCATACCTGTAATCCCAGCACTTTGGGAGGCTGAGGTGGGTGGATCACGAGGTCAGGAGATCGAGCTGACACAGTGAAACCCCGTCTCTACTAAAATACAAAAAAAATTAGCCCGGCGTGGTGGCGGACGCCTGTAGTCCCAGTTGCTGGGGAGGCTGAGGCGTGAACCCGGGAGGTGGAGCTTGCAGTGAGCCAAGACTGTAACACTGCACTCCAGCCTGGGCAACAGAGCCAGACTCCATCTCAAAAAATAATAATAATAATAATAAAATAAAATAAGAAATACAGCTGGTCGCTGTGGCTCACGCCTGTAATCCCAGCACTTTGGGTGGCTGAGGTGGGCCGATCACTCGAGGTTAGGAGTTTGAGACAAGCCTGGCCAACAGGTTGAAACCCCATGTATACTAAAAAAACAAAGATTAGTCAGGCGTGGTGGCGGACGCCTGTAATCCCAGCTACTCGGGAGGCTGAGGCACGAGAATTGCTTGAACCGGGGAGGCAGAGGTTGCAGTGAGCTGAGATCGTACCACTGCACTCCAGCCTGGGCAACAGAGCAAGACTTAGTCTCAAAAAAATAAAACAAAATTTAGCACTCAGTTGATAAAACAAAGGATGTTTATGGGGTATATTTGCTCCAAGGTTTGAGGCCAGTGTACTATACTCTGGAGCCTTGTTTGGAGAATGAAAGATGGAAAGAAAAAGGAGGCTTCTTTTTTTTTTTTTTTGAGACGGAGTGTCGCTCCGTCACCCAGGCTGGAGTGCAGTGGCCGGTTCTCAGCTCACTGCAAGCTCACCTGGCTACACCATTCTCCTGCCTCAGCCTCCCGAGTAGCTGGGACTACAGGCTCGCCACCTCGGTCCTCGCTAGTTTTTGTATTTTTTAGTAGAGACGGGTTTCACCGAAGTTAGCCAGGATGGTCTCCCTGACCTTGTGATCCGCCTCTGTCTCTGCCTCCCAAAGTGCTGGGATTACAGGTTGAGCCACCGCCAAAAGGAGGCTTTTGAGGAGATCTGGCGAATGGGACAGAGGGCTTAGAGAGCCACTGCTCTACCTCCACCACCGCTAAGATGAAGCCTTCACATTTCCACACCTGCTGGGTCTCTGCACCTAGGAACAAAAGAAGAAAAGAACCATGTCAGTGAATCTCAGTCTACTCATCAATGAAATGGGACTAGGGAAGAGTCCCTTGTTTCAAAGGGCTGTTTCTTTTTCTTTTCTTCTTTTTAGCAATACAACTGAACGAAGCACATCAAT